>NC_053395.1:55992465-56357611 GCF_905171765.1 Bufo bufo
CTTCAGTTTTGTCTTCAGCAAGTGAAATGCATGCTCAATCGGATTCAGCTCAGGTGATTGACTTGGCCATTGCATAACATTCCATTTCTTTCCCTTAAAAAACTCTTTGGTTGCTTTTGCAGTATGCTTTGGGTCATTGTCCATCTGCACTGTGAAACGCCGTCCAATGAGTTCTGAAGCATTTGGCTGAATATGAGCAGATAATATTGCCCGAAACACTTCAGAATTCATCCTGCTGCTTTTGTCACCAGTCACATCATCAATAAATACAAGAGAACCAGTTCAATTGGCAGCCATACATGTCCACGCCATGACACTACCACCACCATGCTTCACTGATGAGATGGTATGCTTAGGATCATGATCAGTTCCTTTCTGTCACGGCGGACAGGATACAAGATACACAGAATGTCAACAAACAAGTGTCTAGGCAAGAAGCTGGGATAAAGGTCACCTCCTGACAAATCCCTAGCAGCTCTCCCTAGACTTCTATGCCCACGTTCAGACCCTTAAGGTGGGAATAAGCGTGTCCTCGTGCCTAGGCTCAAGATACCCTAAAATCCCTAAGATGGTGAAAGGGGGAAAGAGGCAGCCTGCTCCCTCAGACCTGGACAGGGCAGGCGTCTCTCTAACAGCCTAGACAGACAACCACAAGATAAACAAAACCAACTTATCTTTCTGAGCAGGAATAGCAAATCCTTCCTTCCTTCCTCTGAGCCAGACAAAAGCTATAACCGGCACAGGACACTGGGAGTGGGCGTAATTTAAACTCAAACCAATGACCCCACCCAGTGCACCTGAAGGGAGGTGGATATAGCTCAACTCCAAAACAAAAACAAAAGGCTACACACATGCTGCTAACCAGGCAGACCTCTGCACATAGCCTGAGCAGGGCATGACACTTTCCTTCTCCATACTCTTCTCTTCCCATCACTCTGGTACAAGTTGATTTTGGTCTCATCTGTCCATAGGATGTTGTTCCAGAACTGTGAAGGCTTTTTTAGATGTCGTTTGGCAAACTCTAATCTGGCCTTCCTGTTTTTAAGGCTTACCAATGGTTTACATCTTGTGGTGAACCCTCTGTATTCACTTTGGTGAAGTCTTCTCATGATTGTTGACTTTGACACACATACACCTACCTCCTGGAGAGTGTTGTTGATCTGGCCAACTGTTGTGAAGGGTGTTTTCTTCACCAGGGAAAGAATTCTTTGGTCATCCACCACAATTGTTTTCCGTGGTCTTCTGGGTCTTTTGGTGTTGCTGAGCTCACCAGTGCTTTCCTTCTTTTTATGAATGTTTTAAACAGTTGTTTTGGCCACGCCTAATGTTTTTGCTATCTCTCTGATGGGTTTGTTTTGTTTTTTTCAGCCTAATGATGGCTTGCTTCACTGATTGTGACAGCTATTTGGATCTCATCTTGAGAGTTGACAGCAACAGATTCCAAATGCAAATAGCACACTTGAAATAAACTCTGGACATTTTATCTGCTCATTGTAATTGGGATAATTAGGGAATAACACACACCTGGCCATGGAACAGCTGAGAAGCCAATTATTCCATTACTTTTGGTTCCTTAACAAGTGGGAGGCACATATGCAAACTGTTGTAATTCCTACACCGTTCACCTGATTTGGATGTAAATAACCTCAAATTAAAGCTGACAGTCTGCAGTTAAAGCACATCTAGTTCGTTTCATTACAAATCCATTGTGGTGGTGTATAGAGCCAAAAATGTTAGAATTGTGTCGATGTCCCAATATTTATGGACCTGACTGTAGGTGGTTTAATATTGATGACCTATCCTCAGAATAGGTAAGCAATATCAGATCGGCGGGATTCCGACAACTGGGACCAAGTGCGGATTGGGAACTTAAACTTAAAGTTCAACGCAGAATACCTCCCCAGCAGAACCAAATACCTCAGGACAGCACAAAATACTGCTGCCTGCACCACAGTATTCAACTGTATCACTATCATGAGGACAGTAATACAGTTGAGTTCAGGAGGGCACCTGTGGCCATTGAGCATTACATCATTATGTACCTGGCCTGCAGCCATCAAGAGGGCTTGAGTGGCCCCCTGGGCATCGGTCCACCGGGAAATTTCCCTGTAGGGTCTATGGCCAATCCGCCCCTGCCTGGGACTATCACTAATCAGCTGTCAGAGTGTGAGCTCTTCGTTCTCTTCCAAATTACCTGTGGGCCATCTCCTTTCCAGTGTAATTACACTGGGAAATATAGAAAAAACTTTTATCCAGCTCACCTTGGTATGGTATATAGTCCCGGCTCCAGAGGCCCTGGGGGAGTGTTCCCGTAACAGGCAGAAAACAAATTGGAAGAAGGATTCTGGAGACAAATAAAGGTCCTCTTTTCAGCTCTTCTTTATTGAATATTTCTTAAAACCGACATAGTCACTGTCCCCACGGCATGGTCGCTGACGCGTTTCGGGTGAGTACCCTTAGTCGTAGCACCATTCTGAATGTGACCCCACATTATAAAGGAATTGGAGTGCGCCTCTTCAGAAAATCCAAAGAGAAACCTCCGATCCCATAGGCTGCCACAACAGAAACACACCTCTTCCCCAATTATTTGTACAATTGAAAACACACTGTGTGGATAGTCCTGGGGCAAATTAACCCCTATTCTCCATGCTGTTGGTTTCTATAGGAATAAACCGCACAGTGTGAATACATAATCCTTTCTATCTGTTAAAATAACATTATAAACAACCGGAATGGCCTGACAACTGCGGTAAATTACAATCAGTTGTAAGCCGACAATAAAAGCACAACTGACTATTCGAACAGAAGTAAGCATATATAAAAATCACATTGTTGCAGCAATAAATGTTACAGAAAATTCACTATAAATACGTAAATCTACATAGCTAGTGTTGTGAATTTAGTTGCTCTATATATGAGAAGCAACAAGAGAAAACAACACACTTGCTTCGGTGTAATCTTATCACCATTACTTTAATCAAGCAGATTCATATTATGTGTGGATCATATTGTTGAAAAATAAGCCGCTCTGTGTGATCAGTGTCCTGAGCAGTGTTCAGCCTGCACGCACGATCCTATGCGACATTCAAAATCCCACTCCTCCTGACTACTGTAACCAGAATGAAAAAATTTCCCATTGAGCTGTGGGTAAATGCACATCTCCACTTAGATAAATGTCAATCAGTGGTAGATGTACATAAGCTCTTTTCTCAGGTTAAGACCCGCTGGAATCCTAGACCCGAGTCTAAAGATCCAGTATGCCTCTCTGAGAAGAATTTTCTTTCGATGGTCACCGCCCCTTTTAGGTGCCGAAACTCTTTCAATGGCAAATGCTTGAAAAAATGTCACTTTGCGAGCATGTTTTTGAATAAAGTGCCTCGCTATATTAGAGATGTTAAGAATATTCGGGTTGCTAATATAATTCAAGTGTTCAAGGATGCGGCTCTTAAGCTTACGTACCGTGCTGCCTATGTACATCAGATCGCAATGGGTACATCTGACGACATAGACAACACCCTCCGTATTGCAGTTAATATAACTGCGAATGGGAAATTTGGCTGTATGTGTTGAGTTGTCAAAGGTTTGTGTGGGTAGAACGTAACTGCAGGTTTTGCAAGGGTTGCTGCCACATTTAGTAAAACCCTGATAACCTAACCAGTTACTTTTAACATCTTTTTTGGTACGGCTAGCGGTGTAGAGAGACGGGGACAAGGAGCATGACAGGGTAGCAGCTCTTCTAGAGACTATTCTGCAACCTGTTTTCAATGCTTGATATAAAATATTATCGTCAAACAGTATAGGCAAACATTTTTTTATAGATGTGCTAATTGCATTGAATTCACTACTATACGTTAAGGATAAAGTAGGAATACTGTCACGCTCCTTCTCCCCGCAAGCTCCCACAGCGCCTGTAGAAGCCTTTCCAGTTCTCATATACTTAGGCTTACCAAATAACATTTCCTTTCTATCTTTGAGTGATGCTACTGTTCTACCCCTTTTAATCATCCAAGTGGGATAATTTCTTTCCTTTAGTCTCAAGGCTACCTTGTCCATCTCCTCCTCTAATTTATCCCTATCACTACAATTTCTTGCTGTGCGCATAAATTCTCCCACGGGGATTGCTCTAATAGTATGCATTGGATGATGACTTTTTGCATTGAGAATTGAATTGCCAGACACTTCCTTTCTGTATGTGATGGTGTGCACCATTTCTCCTGGACACCCGCGGAGTGTCAAGTCCAAAAAGTTGGTATGGGACTCATAAGCTGAACAGGTGAATCGCAGATTGTAGTCATTATTATTTAAATAAGCCTGGAGGTCTGGGACGGCAGACACACCGCCCGCCCACACCATAAGTATGTCGTCGATGTATCTGCCGTACCAGACCAAACCAGGCCCAAAGGGGTTGTCTTGACTATATATGAATTTTTCTTCCCAATAGGACATAGTCAGATTGGCCAAGGACGGTGAGAACTTGGCTCCCATTGACACTCCGCGGGTCTGCAGGTAATGCACACCATCAAACACAAAGTAATTGTGTGTCAACAAAAATTTCGTGACCTCACAAATAAAGTCTATATGGTCGCAACCAAGTCCAGTATATCGATGCAAATGAAATTCCAATGCTAGTAGAGCAACCCCGTGGGGAATAGAGGGATAAAGAGAGACCACATCCGCTGTAATCCATCTATAATTTTCATTCCACTCAAATTTATACATGGCTCGTAGCACATCTGAGGTATCTTTTAGAAACCCTGGGGTACGTCTGACCAGTGGCTGGAGAATATTGTCCAGCCAACTGCCCAGACGCTCCGTCAGGGAGCCTATACCAGAGACTATGGGACGAAGGGGGGGCGGCTGTATGTCCTTATGGATTTTGGGCAATGCGTGCATTATGGGGGTGACTGGCACTTCCACATGTAGGTATCTATATTCACTGTCACCGAATATACCACTCTCCCTTCCTTTCGATAGCAGCGAAACATAGACAGCCATATATTCTTGTAGCGGGTCACGCAATAATTTCTTATATGTGGAAGTGTCTGCCAACATCTCCCGCAATTGTTGGCCATAAATTATCTTATCCATAATAACAACCGCCCCCCCTTTGTCCGCCATTTTAATCACTATGGTGTCACATTGTTGTAATTGCTGAAGAGCAAGGGCTTGGGATGCATTGAGGTTATTATAATTATTATTTTTCTTACTTTCTAGTTCAATATTCCTCAATTCTTTTTCCAGGACCTCCTGGAAAACATCCATACTGCCTGTACGTGACATAACTGGATAAAATTTGGTGTTACGTGTGCTAAATTTGCCGGCCGGTTTCGGTAGGTCTCTAATTCCCTGTTCATCCTGAAGACCCTCAAGACAGCATAGAGCTAACTGTTCATTGAACAGGAGATCTTTATACGAGTTGTCTTCATAGAATTGTATGCTGTCCTGGGGGGGCTCAGGAAGAGATGGTATATCATGGAAATGTCGGGATACAGTGATATTGCGCACAAATTTATTAATGTCTAATAGGGTGGAGAACATATCAAAATGACAAGTTGGTGCAAAATTAAGACCAAGTGAAAGTACATTTATCTGTTCACTGCTCAGGACAACACTAGATAAATTAACAACGCTTAGCTGCCTACTACTCACTTCTGTTTCGTCTGCAACCGAGTTGATCTTTGCTGCCGCTGGCCGGTGTCTCCGTCCCCCCCTGACTCTGCGTTTTTTGAGGCATTTTTCATATCATCCTTGTCTCTTACAATCTTTGACCTCTTATAATATGAGGCAAAATTGCTAGCCTCCTCAGGTGCAGGGTGGAGGGCGGAGACATCGGGTCCCGGCTCCAGATCACTCGTCACATAGGAAGGTTCAGTCCCCTCTGCGTCAGAGGAGAAACTGACTCTAGACACCCTTTTAGGTAATCTTTTGTAATTACGGTTTTTCTGGGGTTTTAGGATAGATTTGGGTGTAGAATAAACATTCTCCCTCCTTCCCCATTCATAAACCTGATTATGGGTGTAGTCATGCAAATCACGTTGGTATTTAGAATGTTTATAGTCCATTATGGTATCTTCAAGTTTGGTGATGGATATCTTTATGTCTTCGTCCATAACGGTATACTCCTTGCTGTTACTGTACTTGATTAGGGACTCTCTAGTAGATTGAATTTCCTGTTGTAAGGTTTGTAGTTTTATATTCTCAAAGTCTATAATGAGCTCCATAAGTTGCATCGAACAGTCCGAGAGGATATTGTTCCATTTAAGTACAAAGTCTTCCGAGAACACCGTAGTCGGTACTTTTTTAATCCTTAGTCCCCGTGGGATCATATTCTTTTCCTTATATTTAGATAAGGTAGTACAGTCCCACCAAACACGGGTTTCTTGATTTAATAGTCGTTCCAGATTAAACATTGTGGTTTTAAGATTTACATCACCTGGGCCAGTCAGCTCCTCCACAGAAAAGACCGAATCCTCCTTGGATTGCCGGTCTAGCAAGGTGGAAAAGGCCATTGGAAGAAGTATGCACGTGTGAGACAGTGACTGTCAGTAAAAAATCGAGTTGTAGAGCCAGAGGTAAAAATGTCTTTTCGGGTAACCACAGGTGTAGCACGGAAATCAACACTTGGAAATATAGAAAAAACTTTTATCCAGCTCACCTTGGTATGGTATATAGTCCCGGCTCCAGAGGCCCTGGGGGAGTGTTCCCGTAACAGGCAGAAAACAAATTGGAAGAAGGATTCTGGAGACAAATAAAGGTCCTCTTTTCAGCTCTTCTTTATTGAATATTTCTTAAAACCGACATAGTCACTGTCCCCACGGCATGGTCGCTGACGCGTTTCGGGTGAGTACCCTTAGTCGTAGCACCATTCTGAATGTGACCCCACATTATAAAGGAATTGGAGTGCGCCTCTTCAGAAAATCCAAAGAGAAACCTCCGATCCCATAGGCTGCCACAACAGAAACACACCTCTTCCCCAATTATTTGTACAATTGAAAACACACTGTGTGGATAGTCCTGGGGCAAATTAACCCCTATTCTCCATGCTGTTGGTTTCTATAGGAATAAACCGCACAGTGTGAATACATAATCCTTTCTATCTGTTAAAATAACATTATAAACAACCGGAATGGCCTGACAACTGCGGTAAATTACAATCAGTTGTAAGCCGACAATAAAAGCACAACTGACTATTCGAACAGAAGTAAGCATATATAAAAATCACATTGTTGCAGCAATAAATGTTACAGAAAATTCACTATAAATACGTAAATCTACATAGCTAGTGTTGTGAATTTAGTTGCTCTATATATGAGAAGCAACAAGAGAAAACAACACACTTGCTTCGGTGTAATCTTATCACCATTACTTTAATCAAGCAGATTCATATTATGTGTGGATCATATTGTTGAAAAATAAGCCGCTCTGTGTGATCAGTGTCCTGAGCAGTGTTCAGCCTGCACGCACGATCCTATGCGACATTCAAAATCCCACTCCTCCTGACTACTGTAACCAGAATGAAAAAATTTCCCATTGAGCTGTGGGTAAATGCACATCTCCACTTAGATAAATGTCAATCAGTGGTAGATGTACATAAGCTCTTTTCTCAGGTTAAGACCCGCTGGAATCCTAGACCCGAGTCTAAAGATCCAGTATGCCTCTCTGAGAAGAATTTTCTTTCGATGGTCACCGCCCCTTTTAGGTGCCGAAACTCTTTCAATGGCAAATGCTTGAAAAAATGTCACTTTGCGAGCATGTTTTTGAATAAAGTGCCTCGCTATATTAGAGATGTTAAGAATATTCGGGTTGCTAATATAATTCAAGTGTTCAAGGATGCGGCTCTTAAGCTTACGTACCGTGCTGCCTATGTACATCAGATCGCAATGGGTACATCTGACGACATAGACAACACCCTCCGTATTGCAGTTAATATAACTGCGAATGGGAAATTTGGCTGTATGTGTTGAGTTGTCAAAGGTTTGTGTGGGTAGAACGTAACTGCAGGTTTTGCAAGGGTTGCTGCCACATTTAGTAAAACCCTGATAACCTAACCAGTTACTTTTAACATCTTTTTTGGTACGGCTAGCGGTGTAGAGAGACGGGGACAAGGAGCATGACAGGGTAGCAGCTCTTCTAGAGACTATTCTGCAACCTGTTTTCAATGCTTGATATAAAATATTATCGTCAAACAGTATAGGCAAACATTTTTTTATAGATGTGCTAATTGCATTGAATTCACTACTATACGTTAAGGATAAAGTAGGAATACTGTCACGCTCCTTCTCCCCGCAAGCTCCCACAGCGCCTGTAGAAGCCTTTCCAGTTCTCATATACTTAGGCTTACCAAATAACATTTCCTTTCTATCTTTGAGTGATGCTACTGTTCTACCCCTTTTAATCATCCAAGTGGGATAATTTCTTTCCTTTAGTCTCAAGGCTACCTTGTCCATCTCCTCCTCTAATTTATCCCTATCACTACAATTTCTTGCTGTGCGCATAAATTCTCCCACGGGGATTGCTCTAATAGTATGCATTGGATGATGACTTTTTGCATTGAGAATTGAATTGCCAGACACTTCCTTTCTGTATGTGATGGTGTGCACCATTTCTCCTGGACACCCGCGGAGTGTCAAGTCCAAAAAGTTGGTATGGGACTCATAAGCTGAACAGGTGAATCGCAGATTGTAGTCATTATTATTTAAATAAGCCTGGAGGTCTGGGACGGCAGACACACCGCCCGCCCACACCATAAGTATGTCGTCGATGTATCTGCCGTACCAGACCAAACCAGGCCCAAAGGGGTTGTCTTGACTATATATGAATTTTTCTTCCCAATAGGACATAGTCAGATTGGCCAAGGACGGTGAGAACTTGGCTCCCATTGACACTCCGCGGGTCTGCAGGTAATGCACACCATCAAACACAAAGTAATTGTGTGTCAACAAAAATTTCGTGACCTCACAAATAAAGTCTATATGGTCGCAACCAAGTCCAGTATATCGATGCAAATGAAATTCCAATGCTAGTAGAGCAACCCCGTGGGGAATAGAGGGATAAAGAGAGACCACATCCGCTGTAATCCATCTATAATTTTCATTCCACTCAAATTTATACATGGCTCGTAGCACATCTGAGGTATCTTTTAGAAACCCTGGGGTACGTCTGACCAGTGGCTGGAGAATATTGTCCAGCCAACTGCCCAGACGCTCCGTCAGGGAGCCTATACCAGAGACTATGGGACGAAGGGGGGGCGGCTGTATGTCCTTATGGATTTTGGGCAATGCGTGCATTATGGGGGTGACTGGCACTTCCACATGTAGGTATCTATATTCACTGTCACCGAATATACCACTCTCCCTTCCTTTCGATAGCAGCGAAACATAGACAGCCATATATTCTTGTAGCGGGTCACGCAATAATTTCTTATATGTGGAAGTGTCTGCCAACATCTCCCGCAATTGTTGGCCATAAATTATCTTATCCATAATAACAACCGCCCCCCCTTTGTCCGCCATTTTAATCACTATGGTGTCACATTGTTGTAATTGCTGAAGAGCAAGGGCTTGGGATGCATTGAGGTTATTATAATTATTATTTTTCTTACTTTCTAGTTCAATATTCCTCAATTCTTTTTCCAGGACCTCCTGGAAAACATCCATACTGCCTGTACGTGACATAACTGGATAAAATTTGGTGTTACGTGTGCTAAATTTGCCGGCCGGTTTCGGTAGGTCTCTAATTCCCTGTTCATCCTGAAGACCCTCAAGACAGCATAGAGCTAACTGTTCATTGAACAGGAGATCTTTATACGAGTTGTCTTCATAGAATTGTATGCTGTCCTGGGGGGGCTCAGGAAGAGATGGTATATCATGGAAATGTCGGGATACAGTGATATTGCGCACAAATTTATTAATGTCTAATAGGGTGGAGAACATATCAAAATGACAAGTTGGTGCAAAATTAAGACCAAGTGAAAGTACATTTATCTGTTCACTGCTCAGGACAACACTAGATAAATTAACAACGCTTAGCTGCCTACTACTCACTTCTGTTTCGTCTGCAACCGAGTTGATCTTTGCTGCCGCTGGCCGGTGTCTCCGTCCCCCCCTGACTCTGCGTTTTTTGAGGCATTTTTCATATCATCCTTGTCTCTTACAATCTTTGACCTCTTATAATATGAGGCAAAATTGCTAGCCTCCTCAGGTGCAGGGTGGAGGGCGGAGACATCGGGTCCCGGCTCCAGATCACTCGTCACATAGGAAGGTTCAGTCCCCTCTGCGTCAGAGGAGAAACTGACTCTAGACACCCTTTTAGGTAATCTTTTGTAATTACGGTTTTTCTGGGGTTTTAGGATAGATTTGGGTGTAGAATAAACATTCTCCCTCCTTCCCCATTCATAAACCTGATTATGGGTGTAGTCATGCAAATCACGTTGGTATTTAGAATGTTTATAGTCCATTATGGTATCTTCAAGTTTGGTGATGGATATCTTTATGTCTTCGTCCATAACGGTATACTCCTTGCTGTTACTGTACTTGATTAGGGACTCTCTAGTAGATTGAATTTCCTGTTGTAAGGTTTGTAGTTTTATATTCTCAAAGTCTATAATGAGCTCCATAAGTTGCATCGAACAGTCCGAGAGGATATTGTTCCATTTAAGTACAAAGTCTTCCGAGAACACCGTAGTCGGTACTTTTTTAATCCTTAGTCCCCGTGGGATCATATTCTTTTCCTTATATTTAGATAAGGTAGTACAGTCCCACCAAACACGGGTTTCTTGATTTAATAGTCGTTCCAGATTAAACATTGTGGTTTTAAGATTTACATCACCTGGGCCAGTCAGCTCCTCCACAGAAAAGACCGAATCCTCCTTGGATTGCCGGTCTAGCAAGGTGGAAAAGGCCATTGGAAGAAGTATGCACGTGTGAGACAGTGACTGTCAGTAAAAAATCGAGTTGTAGAGCCAGAGGTAAAAATGTCTTTTCGGGTAACCACAGGTGTAGCACGGAAATCAACACTTGGAAATATAGAAAAAACTTTTATCCAGCTCACCTTGGTATGGTATATAGTCCCGGCTCCAGAGGCCCTGGGGGAGTGTTCCCGTAACAGGCAGAAAACAAATTGGAAGAAGGATTCTGGAGACAAATAAAGGTCCTCTTTTCAGCTCTTCTTTATTGAATATTTCTTAAAACCGACATAGTCACTGTCCCCACGGCATGGTCGCTGACGCGTTTCGGGTGAGTACCCTTAGTCGTAGCACCATTCTGAATGTGACCCCACATTATAAAGGAATTGGAGTGCGCCTCTTCAGAAAATCCAAAGAGAAACCTCCGATCCCATAGGCTGCCACAACAGAAACACACCTCTTCCCCAATTATTTGTACAATTGAAAACACACTGTGTGGATAGTCCTGGGGCAAATTAACCCCTATTCTCCATGCTGTTGGTTTCTATAGGAATAAACCGCACAGTGTGAATACATAATCCTTTCTATCTGTTAAAATAACATTATAAACAACCGGAATGGCCTGACAACTGCGGTAAATTACAATCAGTTGTAAGCCGACAATAAAAGCACAACTGACTATTCGAACAGAAGTAAGCATATATAAAAATCACATTGTTGCAGCAATAAATGTTACAGAAAATTCACTATAAATACGTAAATCTACATAGCTAGTGTTGTGAATTTAGTTGCTCTATATATGAGAAGCAACAAGAGAAAACAACACACTTGCTTCGGTGTAATCTTATCACCATTACTTTAATCAAGCAGATTCATATTATGTGTGGATCATATTGTTGAAAAATAAGCCGCTCTGTGTGATCAGTGTCCTGAGCAGTGTTCAGCCTGCACGCACGATCCTATGCGACATTCAAAATCCCACTCCTCCTGACTACTGTAACCAGAATGAAAAAATTTCCCATTGAGCTGTGGGTAAATGCACATCTCCACTTAGATAAATGTCAATCAGTGGTAGATGTACATAAGCTCTTTTCTCAGGTTAAGACCCGCTGGAATCCTAGACCCGAGTCTAAAGATCCAGTATGCCTCTCTGAGAAGAATTTTCTTTCGATGGTCACCGCCCCTTTTAGGTGCCGAAACTCTTTCAATGGCAAATGCTTGAAAAAATGTCACTTTGCGAGCATGTTTTTGAATAAAGTGCCTCGCTATATTAGAGATGTTAAGAATATTCGGGTTGCTAATATAATTCAAGTGTTCAAGGATGCGGCTCTTAAGCTTACGTACCGTGCTGCCTATGTACATCAGATCGCAATGGGTACATCTGACGACATAGACAACACCCTCCGTATTGCAGTTAATATAACTGCGAATGGGAAATTTGGCTGTATGTGTTGAGTTGTCAAAGGTTTGTGTGGGTAGAACGTAACTGCAGGTTTTGCAAGGGTTGCTGCCACATTTAGTAAAACCCTGATAACCTAACCAGTTACTTTTAACATCTTTTTTGGTACGGCTAGCGGTGTAGAGAGACGGGGACAAGGAGCATGACAGGGTAGCAGCTCTTCTAGAGACTATTCTGCAACCTGTTTTCAATGCTTGATATAAAATATTATCGTCAAACAGTATAGGCAAACATTTTTTTATAGATGTGCTAATTGCATTGAATTCACTACTATACGTTAAGGATAAAGTAGGAATACTGTCACGCTCCTTCTCCCCGCAAGCTCCCACAGCGCCTGTAGAAGCCTTTCCAGTTCTCATATACTTAGGCTTACCAAATAACATTTCCTTTCTATCTTTGAGTGATGCTACTGTTCTACCCCTTTTAATCATCCAAGTGGGATAATTTCTTTCCTTTAGTCTCAAGGCTACCTTGTCCATCTCCTCCTCTAATTTATCCCTATCACTACAATTTCTTGCTGTGCGCATAAATTCTCCCACGGGGATTGCTCTAATAGTATGCATTGGATGATGACTTTTTGCATTGAGAATTGAATTGCCAGACACTTCCTTTCTGTATGTGATGGTGTGCACCATTTCTCCTGGACACCCGCGGAGTGTCAAGTCCAAAAAGTTGGTATGGGACTCATAAGCTGAACAGGTGAATCGCAGATTGTAGTCATTATTATTTAAATAAGCCTGGAGGTCTGGGACGGCAGACACACCGCCCGCCCACACCATAAGTATGTCGTCGATGTATCTGCCGTACCAGACCAAACCAGGCCCAAAGGGGTTGTCTTGACTATATATGAATTTTTCTTCCCAATAGGACATAGTCAGATTGGCCAAGGACGGTGAGAACTTGGCTCCCATTGACACTCCGCGGGTCTGCAGGTAATGCACACCATCAAACACAAAGTAATTGTGTGTCAACAAAAATTTCGTGACCTCACAAATAAAGTCTATATGGTCGCAACCAAGTCCAGTATATCGATGCAAATGAAATTCCAATGCTAGTAGAGCAACCCCGTGGGGAATAGAGGGATAAAGAGAGACCACATCCGCTGTAATCCATCTATAATTTTCATTCCACTCAAATTTATACATGGCTCGTAGCACATCTGAGGTATCTTTTAGAAACCCTGGGGTACGTCTGACCAGTGGCTGGAGAATATTGTCCAGCCAACTGCCCAGACGCTCCGTCAGGGAGCCTATACCAGAGACTATGGGACGAAGGGGGGGCGGCTGTATGTCCTTATGGATTTTGGGCAATGCGTGCATTATGGGGGTGACTGGCACTTCCACATGTAGGTATCTATATTCACTGTCACCGAATATACCACTCTCCCTTCCTTTCGATAGCAGCGAAACATAGACAGCCATATATTCTTGTAGCGGGTCACGCAATAATTTCTTATATGTGGAAGTGTCTGCCAACATCTCCCGCAATTGTTGGCCATAAATTATCTTATCCATAATAACAACCGCCCCCCCTTTGTCCGCCATTTTAATCACTATGGTGTCACATTGTTGTAATTGCTGAAGAGCAAGGGCTTGGGATGCATTGAGGTTATTATAATTATTATTTTTCTTACTTTCTAGTTCAATATTCCTCAATTCTTTTTCCAGGACCTCCTGGAAAACATCCATACTGCCTGTACGTGACATAACTGGATAAAATTTGGTGTTACGTGTGCTAAATTTGCCGGCCGGTTTCGGTAGGTCTCTAATTCCCTGTTCATCCTGAAGACCCTCAAGACAGCATAGAGCTAACTGTTCATTGAACAGGAGATCTTTATACGAGTTGTCTTCATAGAATTGTATGCTGTCCTGGGGGGGCTCAGGAAGAGATGGTATATCATGGAAATGTCGGGATACAGTGATATTGCGCACAAATTTATTAATGTCTAATAGGGTGGAGAACATATCAAAATGACAAGTTGGTGCAAAATTAAGACCAAGTGAAAGTACATTTATCTGTTCACTGCTCAGGACAACACTAGATAAATTAACAACGCTTAGCTGCCTACTACTCACTTCTGTTTCGTCTGCAACCGAGTTGATCTTTGCTGCCGCTGGCCGGTGTCTCCGTCCCCCCCTGACTCTGCGTTTTTTGAGGCATTTTTCATATCATCCTTGTCTCTTACAATCTTTGACCTCTTATAATATGAGGCAAAATTGCTAGCCTCCTCAGGTGCAGGGTGGAGGGCGGAGACATCGGGTCCCGGCTCCAGATCACTCGTCACATAGGAAGGTTCAGTCCCCTCTGCGTCAGAGGAGAAACTGACTCTAGACACCCTTTTAGGTAATCTTTTGTAATTACGGTTTTTCTGGGGTTTTAGGATAGATTTGGGTGTAGAATAAACATTCTCCCTCCTTCCCCATTCATAAACCTGATTATGGGTGTAGTCATGCAAATCACGTTGGTATTTAGAATGTTTATAGTCCATTATGGTATCTTCAAGTTTGGTGATGGATATCTTTATGTCTTCGTCCATAACGGTATACTCCTTGCTGTTACTGTACTTGATTAGGGACTCTCTAGTAGATTGAATTTCCTGTTGTAAGGTTTGTAGTTTTATATTCTCAAAGTCTATAATGAGCTCCATAAGTTGCATCGAACAGTCCGAGAGGATATTGTTCCATTTAAGTACAAAGTCTTCCGAGAACACCGTAGTCGGTACTTTTTTAATCCTTAGTCCCCGTGGGATCATATTCTTTTCCTTATATTTAGATAAGGTAGTACAGTCCCACCAAACACGGGTTTCTTGATTTAATAGTCGTTCCAGATTAAACATTGTGGTTTTAAGATTTACATCACCTGGGCCAGTCAGCTCCTCCACAGAAAAGACCGAATCCTCCTTGGATTGCCGGTCTAGCAAGGTGGAAAAGGCCATTGGAAGAAGTATGCACGTGTGAGACAGTGACTGTCAGTAAAAAATCGAGTTGTAGAGCCAGAGGTAAAAATGTCTTTTCGGGTAACCACAGGTGTAGCACGGAAATCAACACTTGGAAATATAGAAAAAACTTTTATCCAGCTCACCTTGGTATGGTATATAGTCCCGGCTCCAGAGGCCCTGGGGGAGTGTTCCCGTAACAGGCAGAAAACAAATTGGAAGAAGGATTCTGGAGACAAATAAAGGTCCTCTTTTCAGCTCTTCTTTATTGAATATTTCTTAAAACCGACATAGTCACTGTCCCCACGGCATGGTCGCTGACGCGTTTCGGGTGAGTACCCTTAGTCGTAGCACCATTCTGAATGTGACCCCACATTATAAAGGAATTGGAGTGCGCCTCTTCAGAAAATCCAAAGAGAAACCTCCGATCCCATAGGCTGCCACAACAGAAACACACCTCTTCCCCAATTATTTGTACAATTGAAAACACACTGTGTGGATAGTCCTGGGGCAAATTAACCCCTATTCTCCATGCTGTTGGTTTCTATAGGAATAAACCGCACAGTGTGAATACATAATCCTTTCTATCTGTTAAAATAACATTATAAACAACCGGAATGGCCTGACAACTGCGGTAAATTACAATCAGTTGTAAGCCGACAATAAAAGCACAACTGACTATTCGAACAGAAGTAAGCATATATAAAAATCACATTGTTGCAGCAATAAATGTTACAGAAAATTCACTATAAATACGTAAATCTACATAGCTAGTGTTGTGAATTTAGTTGCTCTATATATGAGAAGCAACAAGAGAAAACAACACACTTGCTTCGGTGTAATCTTATCACCATTACTTTAATCAAGCAGATTCATATTATGTGTGGATCATATTGTTGAAAAATAAGCCGCTCTGTGTGATCAGTGTCCTGAGCAGTGTTCAGCCTGCACGCACGATCCTATGCGACATTCAAAATCCCACTCCTCCTGACTACTGTAACCAGAATGAAAAAATTTCCCATTGAGCTGTGGGTAAATGCACATCTCCACTTAGATAAATGTCAATCAGTGGTAGATGTACATAAGCTCTTTTCTCAGGTTAAGACCCGCTGGAATCCTAGACCCGAGTCTAAAGATCCAGTATGCCTCTCTGAGAAGAATTTTCTTTCGATGGTCACCGCCCCTTTTAGGTGCCGAAACTCTTTCAATGGCAAATGCTTGAAAAAATGTCACTTTGCGAGCATGTTTTTGAATAAAGTGCCTCGCTATATTAGAGATGTTAAGAATATTCGGGTTGCTAATATAATTCAAGTGTTCAAGGATGCGGCTCTTAAGCTTACGTACCGTGCTGCCTATGTACATCAGATCGCAATGGGTACATCTGACGACATAGACAACACCCTCCGTATTGCAGTTAATATAACTGCGAATGGGAAATTTGGCTGTATGTGTTGAGTTGTCAAAGGTTTGTGTGGGTAGAACGTAACTGCAGGTTTTGCAAGGGTTGCTGCCACATTTAGTAAAACCCTGATAACCTAACCAGTTACTTTTAACATCTTTTTTGGTACGGCTAGCGGTGTAGAGAGACGGGGACAAGGAGCATGACAGGGTAGCAGCTCTTCTAGAGACTATTCTGCAACCTGTTTTCAATGCTTGATATAAAATATTATCGTCAAACAGTATAGGCAAACATTTTTTTATAGATGTGCTAATTGCATTGAATTCACTACTATACGTTAAGGATAAAGTAGGAATACTGTCACGCTCCTTCTCCCCGCAAGCTCCCACAGCGCCTGTAGAAGCCTTTCCAGTTCTCATATACTTAGGCTTACCAAATAACATTTCCTTTCTATCTTTGAGTGATGCTACTGTTCTACCCCTTTTAATCATCCAAGTGGGATAATTTCTTTCCTTTAGTCTCAAGGCTACCTTGTCCATCTCCTCCTCTAATTTATCCCTATCACTACAATTTCTTGCTGTGCGCATAAATTCTCCCACGGGGATTGCTCTAATAGTATGCATTGGATGATGACTTTTTGCATTGAGAATTGAATTGCCAGACACTTCCTTTCTGTATGTGATGGTGTGCACCATTTCTCCTGGACACCCGCGGAGTGTCAAGTCCAAAAAGTTGGTATGGGACTCATAAGCTGAACAGGTGAATCGCAGATTGTAGTCATTATTATTTAAATAAGCCTGGAGGTCTGGGACGGCAGACACACCGCCCGCCCACACCATAAGTATGTCGTCGATGTATCTGCCGTACCAGACCAAACCAGGCCCAAAGGGGTTGTCTTGACTATATATGAATTTTTCTTCCCAATAGGACATAGTCAGATTGGCCAAGGACGGTGAGAACTTGGCTCCCATTGACACTCCGCGGGTCTGCAGGTAATGCACACCATCAAACACAAAGTAATTGTGTGTCAACAAAAATTTCGTGACCTCACAAATAAAGTCTATATGGTCGCAACCAAGTCCAGTATATCGATGCAAATGAAATTCCAATGCTAGTAGAGCAACCCCGTGGGGAATAGAGGGATAAAGAGAGACCACATCCGCTGTAATCCATCTATAATTTTCATTCCACTCAAATTTATACATGGCTCGTAGCACATCTGAGGTATCTTTTAGAAACCCTGGGGTACGTCTGACCAGTGGCTGGAGAATATTGTCCAGCCAACTGCCCAGACGCTCCGTCAGGGAGCCTATACCAGAGACTATGGGACGAAGGGGGGGCGGCTGTATGTCCTTATGGATTTTGGGCAATGCGTGCATTATGGGGGTGACTGGCACTTCCACATGTAGGTATCTATATTCACTGTCACCGAATATACCACTCTCCCTTCCTTTCGATAGCAGCGAAACATAGACAGCCATATATTCTTGTAGCGGGTCACGCAATAATTTCTTATATGTGGAAGTGTCTGCCAACATCTCCCGCAATTGTTGGCCATAAATTATCTTATCCATAATAACAACATTTTGAATGTCGCATAGGATCGTGCGTGCAGGCTGAACACTGCTCAGGACACTGATCACACAGAGCGGCTTATTTTTCAACAATATGATCCACACATAATATGAATCTGCTTGATTAAAGTAATGGTGATAAGATTACACCGAAGCAAGTGTGTTGTTTTCTCTTGTTGCTTCTCATATATAGAGCAACTAAATTCACAACACTAGCTATGTAGATTTACGTATTTATAGTGAATTTTTTGTAACATTTATTGCTGCAACAATGTGATTTTTATATATGCTTACTTCTGTTCGAATAGTCAGTTGTGCTTTTATTGTCGGCTTACAACTGATTGTAATTTACCGCAGTTGTCAGGCCATTCCGGTTGTTTATAATGTTATTTTAACAGATAGAAAGGATTATGTATTCACACTGTGCGGTTTATTCCTATAGAAACCAACAGCATGGAGAATAGGGGTTAATTTGCCCCAGGACTATCCACACAGTGTGTTTTCAATTGTACAAATAATTGGGGAAGAGGTGTGTTTCTGTTGTGGCAGCCTATGGGATCGGAGGTTTCTCTTTGGATTTTCTGAAGAGGCGCACTCCAATTCCTTTATAATGTGGGGTCACATTCAGAATGGTGCTACGACTAAGGGTACTCACCCGAAACGCGTCAGCGACCATGCCGTGGGGACAGTGACTATGTCGGTTTTAAGAAATATTCAATAAAGAAGAGCTGAAAAGAGGACCTTTATTTGTCTCCAGAATCCTTCTTCCAATTTGTTTTCTGTAATTACACTGCGCTGGCTCTATGAAGGAGATTATGAGCAGGTAAGCTTGAAGAGAAAGCACCTACATATAAACTGAACGTTCTTCAGGATAGGCATCTTAAACAAGGTTTGAATGCTACAACCTGTACATGTATATGCAACATGTATGTAGTATAAGTATATACAGTATATGGAATTGTCATGGAAATTGAGAATTCGTAATTGATGCCTATAGTTGATAAAGGAGGAACATTAAAGCATAGTAGGATAAGTCACCAGTAATAAGCCACTGCACAACCCCTTTAACTGTATATATGATGTGGTAGTTAGCT
Organism: Bufo bufo; assembly: GCF_905171765.1. Lineage (NCBI taxonomy): Eukaryota > Metazoa > Chordata > Amphibia > Anura > Bufonidae > Bufo > Bufo bufo. Next base: position 56,011,830 of record NC_053395.1, read on the forward strand.
TTACAAATGGTAGGCAGTCGGCAGGATTGGATGCAACATAAGGGTTTTATTGGAAAAAACAACAACAAAAATTGTTCCAACAGGATGGCTTGGCTTCAGCCAATCAAAGTTCAGTCACATAAAGCACTTATCTTCAGCCCTCATGTGTCATATAACAGTTCATTTTTTAAACAGGCAGAAATACAGGATTCACCTTTGTGCAGAGTCTTGCCTCTTTCCTTCTCTGGAACACTGTGGAGAAGAATGCTCCCAAGTCCTCTCCAGACCACCAACACACACACACTGACAGTGTTTCTTTTAAATTAGCTTCCAGCTGGGTGAGGTCGTAACACATGAGATGGAGTATGGGAGTGACCTTCCCACCCAAACTCTTCAGTCACTCCTAAATCCCGGACCCAAATTCCAGCTACTACAAACTCAGCAATCTAACATAACTGGTTGCCATTTACATCACTGAGAGCAGCAACCTCAGTGACACATACTTGCCATCAATAACCTCACCCCTTGGATGCTCCAACCATCACACTTAGCGGGGTTGTCTCCTCCTCTTCCACCGAAGTTGCGGTCACCCCTACCGCTGGCCTTTCGGTCTCATGTTTGCAGGGTTCTGGTCTCCCCCTTGAGCCAGGCCACTTTGCTAGGGTTACCCCTTTCTCATGGGTATCAGTCACTCTCATAGCAGGCCACAGTGTCGGGAAACCCGGGAAGTCTCTCCCTATTATAAGTTCGTAGTGTAAATTTGGGGCAACTGCCACTTTGTGAGTCCATCTGCCAGTCCCTGTGGTTAGAGACACCAGGGTGGTGGGATAGTGTTTTAAGTCTCCATGGATGCACATGACCCTGACTTTCTGGCCAGCCAGTATACTCCACTGACCGTACCAGGGGGGTCCCTACTAGGGACACCAGACTCCCTGAGTCCAGCAGAGTCTCCGCTGGAGTGTCTCCTACCTCCACCTGGCACAGGTGGTTTAGAGTTTTTGGGGTACCTGCTGCACACAGCTTCCTGGCATATAGCAACTGACGGTAGCCATAGTTAGTATTCATGGGTTCCACCTGATGGGGACAGTCAGCTCTTACGTGGCCTGGCTCCTGACACCGCCAGCAGACTATCAGAGCCAGGTCCATAGAGGATTCACCCCGGGTGGGTTTGGTTAGTGCAAGTTGCCAGGTCTGGGATGGAGATTTACGGGGTTTGACTGCCACCCTCCCAAAAGAACCCCCTGTAACAGTCTTAGTAGCCAAATAGCGCTCCACTAGGTCCACCATTTCTAGGGATTGCCAGGAGACACCTCGCCGATCCAGTGCTGGAGAGGGGGTGGCAGAGCCCTCCAGAACATATCAGCCAATAGTCTATCCAGCATAGCCGCAGTCAACAGCCACAGCCGCAGTCTCAGCACCACCAGTCAGTGCCAGGAGTCAGTGCCAGCCGTCTCAGCCACCAGTCACAGTGCCTGCAGTCTCAGCCACCAGTCAGTGCCAGTCGTCTCAGCCACCAGTCAGTGCCAGCCATCTCAGCCACCAGTCACAGTGCCCGCAGTCTCAGCCACCAGTCAGTGCCAGTCGTCTCAGCCACCAGTCACAGTGCCCACAGTCTCAGCCACCAGTCAGTGTCAGTTGTCTTAGCAATCAGTCAGTGCCACCAGCCACAGCCACCAGTCACAGTGCCAGCAGTCACAGCTCCACCAGTCAGTGCCAGCCGTCTCAGCAATTAGCCGCAGTCAACAGTCTCAGCCACAGCCGCAGCTTCAGCACCACCAGTCAGTGCAATTCAGACAGAATATTTACAAGAAATGTTGTCCATAAAGAAATTTTATAGAAAACTTTCAAGAGGTAAGAAAATACAATATTTTTCCTGAATATCTGCTTCTGATTTTACTTTTGACTTCTTGCCAAAATATTTTTGACAAAAATAAAAATAAAACAAGAAATACAATGTAGTCAAATTCCCTTTCCTACTAATGTTTATGCACTACTGTTCTAGCGCCCATTATTGTAACAGGCTTAATGTCTAGTATATATATATTGCATTACTTATCTTGTAATGATCTTGTTTTACTGCCTTCGTTACGGTCTATAGAATTGTGCCCAATTTTGCAAGCTTCAGAGCTGAAATCCTCCATCAATTTATGCTGACTTATGTAGTGTCTGCACACAACTTCTGCATTCTTTGTCTGTACAGGGACTGTACAGTAATCTGATGCAGGGAAAGCAAATCGCTCCGCAGCATTGAGGGAGCTCAGCTTTGCTGTTTGGGCTGCGTCAGGGGGCGATCTAGTTAGCTCAGTTTTTCAGATTTTTCTGACAATCAGAAATATGATTAATACAGACCTAGTATTCCGGCAGTAACTCAGGATCTATACAAGGTTTTTAGTGCTTTGCATTTTCTAAGTAGGTCAAGATTTATGTAGATTATAACTATGTGAGAAAAGGTTTACATTGTTGCTACAATTAAGGTTGATCATTCTTATAAGAAATGGTACGTCATGATAAAGGGCTTGGGCTAGAACTGTCAGAGTTTGTCCTATTTCTATGTATTTTACTCACTGATATAGTGCTGACATATTCTGCAGCGCTTTACAGACATCATCAATTCTCTATGTCCCCAATAGAGCTCACAATCTAAGTTCCCTATCAGTATGTCTTTGGAGTGTGGGAGAAAACCGGAGTACCTGGAGGAAAACCACTTAAAGGGTTTCTACCACCAGAAATACTGTTAAGTAGCTGACTGACATTAGCGATGCGCTGTCAGCACTACATAACAGTATGTTTTTTACCTTTCTCCCTGCGGCCGTTCTGATACAATAAGCACTTTTAAAATATGCTAATGAGCCTCTAGGTGCTATGTGAGCGTAAAATCAGCACCTAGAGGCTCCGTCTACTCAGACTTTATCCCGCCCAGGTCCCCTGTTCTGCCCGCCCTGCTCCTCTTAATTGATGCCACGGTTCGCAGCATCACTTACAAAATCCCGCACCTGCGCCGTTCACTTCTGTATTCGGCGCAGGCGCAGGGAGTGAAGGCCGCTCTCCTGATACCGGCTTCCTCACTTTGACGTAGTCGGCGCAGGCGCAGTTAGGAATCCGGCACCAGGAGCGCATCATTCACTCACTGCGCCTGCGCCGAATACAAAAGTGAACGCCGCAGGCGTAGGATTTCGTAAGCGATGCTGCGAACCATGACATCAATCAAGAGGAGCGGGGCGGGCAGAACAGGGGACCTGGGTGGGATAAAGGGTGAGTAGACGGAGCCTCTAGGTGCTGATTTTACGCCTACATAGCACCTAGAGGCTCATTAGCATAATATAAAAGTGCTTAGCTAAAGGCTCATGGGCCCTGGCACAAAAGTTTAGGTTGAGTCCCCCCCCCCCCCCTTCCCCAGTGCTTTGTGGCAAGGGGCAGTGATGCACCTAGCCTTTTGTGCTGCCTGAGGTAAAAATTTTAATGCCCCCCCCATTCCAAATTCTTCACCTAACCCCTTCCCTCCAGCCTTACTGTTAAAGACATACTTAGAAAGCATTACATACAGCATCATATACCATTTACATCCAGTCACGTCTAATCTGATGTAGACGTTCTCTTTCCTCATCTTCTCGATTCAGATGAAACTACCATGATGATTTCTTTCAGCTATCCCTGCAGAGTTTGACAAAAAGACATCTTAGTTTCCTACTTTTCCATCATCCTCCTGCCACCTTCTAGACCCCCCAATACTGTGCACACTGTCCTCCCTAATACTGTACTACAGAAATAGATAATCCCCCTGAAAATACCAGTATCACACAAAAAGTCAATAATCATTGGCACACAGTGCCCTAAAAAATAACTGTGGCAAGCACATAGTGTGCCTGACACTAATAAAGTAAACATAATGTCCCCCCAAAATAATTGTGCTAAGCTAATACTGTGCCAGGATGCACCCCACAATAAGGCCTCTTTCACACGGGCGTTGCGGGAAAATGTGTGGGTGCGTTCCGGGAACACCCGCGATTTTTCCGCGCGAGTGCAAAACATTGTAATGCGTTTTGCATTCGCGTGAGAAAAATCGCGCATGTTTGGTACCCAAACCCGAACCTCTTCACAGAAGTTCGGGCTTGGGATCGGTGTTCTGTAGCTTGTATTATTTTCCCTTATAACATGGTTATAAGGGAAAATAATAGCATTCTGAATACAGAATGCATAGTAAACTAGCGCTGGAGGGGTTAAAAAAATATAAAAAATAATTTAACTCACCTTAGTCCACTTGATCACCATGGTAAAAGATCATGTGACATACCATGTGATGACCGGAGTGACGTCATCAAAGGTCCTTGACCTATAATGAATGCTCACCACAGGTCCTATTCAACAAAGGAGACAGAAGCAGATGCCGGGCTATGCGATCAAGTGGACTAAGGTGAGTTAAAAAAATTTTTTATTTTTTTTTAACCCCTCCAGCGATGTTTTACTATGCATTCTGTATTCAGAATGCTATTATTTTCCCTTATAACCATGTTATAAGGGAAAATAATAATGATCGGGTCTCCATCCCGATCGTTTCCTAGCAACCATGCGTGAAAATCGCACCGCATCCGTACTTGCTTGCGGATGCTTGCGATTTTCACGCAACCCCATTCATTTCTATGGGGCCTGCGTTACGTGAAAAACGCACAAAGAGGAGCATGCTGCGATTTTCACGCAACGTACAAGTGATGCGTGAAAATCACCGCTCATGTGAACAGCCCCATTGAAATGAATCTGTCAGGATTCCGTGAGGATGCTGTGCGTTCACCTCCCGCAACGCATCCGCGCAGAACACTCGCTCGTGTGAGAGGGGCCTAATAGTGCTCCCCAAAGTCCCATCAATAGAAATAATTATCTGCCAGAGTGCACTTAGTGTTAACTAAGATCAGACCTCCATATCAGATCCTCAGATCAGACTTGTGTTGAGCGAATCAAAGTGTCACGGCCGCTATTGGAGCAGCAGTCGTGTCGCACCAGACGGAGGGGAAGGGGGACCCTTATCTACGGATGGGAAATAGAATGGCCACCCCTGACTAACCCTAAGCTGGCACCTGTCTGCCCTGATACCCGAGACGGGGTGTGAACCCGTGCGGCGAGCAGTATGCCTAAACCCTCAGTCACCCTAACAAGACTAGACTGGGGAAAGGCCGATGGGAGCACTAGTCACCATCACTCACGTCTAGGAGAACAACAGGGGAAGACAGAAACAAACAATCAACAGCAGAGATAGACTTATCCAGTCACGAGCAGAGAAGGCGATCCCAAACACGACAGTCCACCCGGACAAGAGCTCCACAACAACACCGTCAAATGATCTCCTTCAAAGGTCAGAATAGCACTGGAAGTAAGGACTATATCTGGCAATGACTGCAAGTGAAACTGAAACTAATATAGTATCTGGGAGTGGCAGACAGGACTCACCTGAGAAGGATGCCTACAAACTCCCAGTCAGGACAAAAAGGTTCACAAGGCAAAACCCGGTGTCACAACCAGACAGCTGAGAAGCTCTGACAGGAGCCTTCCAGATCCTCCTCCTTGAGTTTCTTTGTTTTGGTTTCAGTTCCTCATCTCGTTAGTCTATCTCAGCTGTCATGCAGTTGGACTGATTGCTTCCCTTTAAGTTCCTCCCCATAATGCAGTAGTGTGCGGCTTATACAACTTCCTGGAGTGTGTGCGCATGCTGTTCCTATTTCCCAGTCCTCTGCAAGATAAGTGCTGCTCCTTTATTTGTGATTTTCTGTCTGCTGGATTTCAGGAGACCCTGACTCCCTCCGTGTCTAGTGTAGGGAGCCGGTGGTCGTGTCCCCTCACTATTGTAGGGTCTTCAGGTATTAGATAGCCGAGGTACGTGGATATGCGCCCATCCACCTTTGGGGTGTTCGCATAGGCTGAGCAGTCAGGGAGAGTGGCAGGTCTCATGCAGGGGTCTCCCTTTTGTTCCTTAGTTGTGGATCCAGTGAGTCATTGAATATATTGCATTGTCTTGTTTCCTGTACACCATCCGTGACATTATAAGCCACCAAAACCGTCTCAAGCATGGATCTGGTTTCACTTTTGGCTGAACGCTTCCAGGGTCTTTCATTGGAGGTAGCTGATCTCCGTAAGACTTTTTCTCAGTTTCAAGTGACCGGTTCAGCTTGCGTTCATGGAGTTTGTTCTGAGCCTAAGATCTCGCTCCCGGATACGTTCTCCGGGGGTAGTGAGTATTTTGTGCGTTTTAGAGAGGCTTGCAAACTCCATTTTCGCCTTCTTCCCCATTCCTCTGGTGATGAGGAACGGAGGGTGGGGATCATTATATCGCTGCTCAGGGGTAACGCTCAGTCCTGGGCCTTTTCGCTGCCGGAGGGGGCACGGCCCCTCCGTCCAGTGGATGAATTCTTTTTAGCCCTGGGTCAGATATATGATGATCCGGATCGTATTGCTCTGGCTGAGTCTAGACTACGTCTGTTATGCCAGGGTAAACAATCCACAGAGATATACTGCTCAGAATTTCGGAGATGGGCAGCTGATACTGGTTGGAATGATGCTGTACTCCGAAGTCAATTTTGCCATGGTCTTTCAGAGGGATTGAAAGATGCATTTGACTTTCATGAGAGACCTACCTCCTTGGATTCTGCTATGTCTCAGGCCGTTCGTATTGACAGGCATCTTAGAGAGAGAGGAGAGATCTCTCCTTCCTGTCATACTCAGTCCCGGGACAGTGCAGCGGTCTCATTCTGTGCGCAGGGGTCTCAGTCGCTGTAAGCCCCTTCTGAGCAGGAGCCCATGCAGCTGGGGTTGATTGCCTCTGACAATAGAAGATTCAGCCCGCATGGGAGGGTTTGTTTTTGTTGTGGAGGTATAAATCATTTGGCAAATGTTTGTCCCTCTAGGACAGTGATGGCGAACCTATGGCACGGGTGCCAGAGGCGGCACTCAGAGCCCTCTCTGTGGGCACCCACACCCTGGAGAAAGTCTATGGTGTACCAATATGCCTTAGACTTTTCCTGCCATTCAGCAGCGCAGGGCGCTCTATGAACAGCACAGGCAGCGCACTGAATGTAGGCAGGGTATTATAGCTAAATGATAAAGTACATGGAAGACAGACTATACTGGACTGTAGTATTCAAGGTAAATTGCTGTGTTGGCACTTTGCGATAAATAAGTGGGTTTATGCTGCAGTTTGGGCACTCTGTCTGTAAAAGGTTCGCCATCACTGCTCTAGGAGATTCAGGCACAGGCAGCGCACTGAATGTAGGCAGGGTATTATAGCTAAATGATAAAGTACATGGAAGACAGACTATACTGGACTGTAGTATTCAAGGTAAATTGCTGTGTTGGCACTTTGCGATAAATAAGTGGGTTTATGCTGCAGTTTGGGCACTCTGTCTGTAAAAGGTTCGCCATCACTGCTCTAGGAGATTCAGGCAGTCTTCTGGGAGTAATAAAGAAACAAAAAGGAAAAAATCTTTTAAAAATGTTCCGTCTGTTACTATTGGCAGGGTTGAGGCGGAAATTGAAGGTTTTCCGTTTGCTTATAGTTCCCGTTTTGTCCTGCCTGCTAGGGTGGCGCTAGAGAGCAAGAGCATTTTTTGTGAGATTTTTGTGGATAGTGGAGCAGCTGTCAATCTCATTGATAATCAATTTGCAATAACTCATGGTTTCCAGGTATGCACTTTGGGAAAGGATATTCCTGTTTTTGCTATTGATTCCGCTCCACTTTCTCAGAAATCATTAAAGGGCATAGTTCACAATATCCGTTTAATTGTGAGTGATGCTCATGTTGAGGATGTGTCATGTTTCGTCCTTAGCGGTTTGCCTACTCCTCTAGTGTTGGGGCTACCCTGGCTCACTAAACATAACCCCACCATTGATTGGCAAGCGAGGCAAATAAATGGTTGGAGTGACTTTTGCAGAGAGAATTGCCTCATGACATCTGTTTCTGAGGTTTCTACTAAGACTGTACCACCTTTCCTCTCTGAATTTTCGGATGTCTTCTCTGAGAGTGGAGTTCAGGATTTGCCTCCGCACAGGGAGTACGATTGCCCTATTAATCTCATCCCAGGCGCCAAGCTGCCTAAATCTCGTTTATACAATCTTTCCCAACCTGAGAGGGTCGCTATGCGTGCTTATATCTCTGAGAGTCTGAGAAAAGGACACATACGACCCTCGAAGTCACCTGTTGCCGCTGGTTTTTTCTTTGTTAAGAAAAAAGATGGTTCTTTAAGACCTTGTCTGGATTTCAGGGAGCTGAACAGTATCACTATTCGTGACCCTTATCCGCTTCCTCTGATCCCGGACCTGTTTAACCAGGTTGTTGGGGCTAAAGTCTTTTCCAAATTAGACCTAAGAGGGGCATACAACCTGGTCAGGGTCAGAGAAGGAGACGAATGGAAGACGGCTTTCAATACCCCTGAGGGCCATTTTGAGAATTTGGTTATGCCTTTTGGTTTGATGAATGCCCCAGCCGTTTTTCAGCATTTCGTGAACAGCATTTTTTATCATTTAATGGGAAAATTTGTATTAGTGTATTTGGATGACATTTTGATTTTTTCTCCTGATTTCAAGACTCATAAGGAACACTTACGTCAGGTCTTGCTCATCCTGCGGGAGAATAAATTATACGCGAAACTGGAAAAATGTGTGTTTGCGGTTCCAGAAATTCAATTTCTGGGGTTTCTTCTCTCCGCTTTTGGTTTTCGCATGGACCCCGAGAAGGTCCGCGCTGTGCTTGAGTGGGAGCTTCCTGAGAATCAGAAGGCGCTGATGCGTTTTTTGGGCTTTGCCAATTATTACAGGAAATTTATTTTGAATTATTCCTCTGTTGTTAAACCACTCACTGATATGACCAGAAAGGGGGTAGATTTTTCTTCCTGGTCGGTAGAGACGCGTAAGGCCTTTTCTAATATCAAGGAGAGTTTTGCTTCCGCTCCCATCCTGGTACAACCTGATATTTCGTTACCCTTCATAGTTGAGGTTGATGCTTCTGAGGTAGGGGTGGGTGCGGTCTTGTCTCAGGGTTCCTCTCCTGCCAAATGGCAACAGTGTGCCTTTTTCTCGAAGAAACTCTCCTCCGCAGAGAGAAATTATGATGTGGGAGATAGGGAATTGTTGGCCATCAAGTTGGCTTTTGAGGAATGGCGCCATTGGCTAGAGGGAGCCAGACATCCTATTACCGTGTTTACTGACCATAAAAATCTGGCCTACTTGGAGTCAGCCAAGCGTCTGAACCCGAGACAGGCCAGATGGTCTTTGTTCTTTTCAAGGTTTAATTTTGTTGTCACGTTCCGCCCTGGGGTTAAGAATGTGAAGGCAGATGCCCTGTCACGTTGTTTTCCGGGAGGTGGGAATTTTGAAGACCCGGGTCCCATTTTGGCTGAAGGTGTGGTGGTCTCTGCTCTTTTTCCTGAATTGGAGGCAGAGGTGCAGGCAGCCCAGTCAGAGGCTCCTGATCTTTGTCCTCCTGGGAGGTTGTTTGTGCCTCTCGCTTTGAGACACAAGATTTTTAAGGAACACCACGATACGGTCCTTGCTGGGCACCCAGGGGCAAGAGCCACACTGGATCTCATCGCTCGGAGATTCTGGTGGCCTGCGCTTCGTAAGTCGGTTGAGGGTTTTGTGGCAGCTTGCGAGACTTGCGCTCGTGCCAAAGTCCCTCATTCACGGCCATCAGGTCCTCTCCTTCCCTTACCCATTCCTTCCCGTCCTTGGACACATCTGTCCATGGACACATCTGTCCATGGACTTCATAACGGACTTGCCTCGTTCCTCGGGGAAGACTGTGATTCTGGTGGTGGTGGACCGTTTTAGCAAAATGGTGCATTTCATCCCTTTTCCTGGTTTGCCCAATGCTAAGACGCTGGCGCAGGCATTTATTGACCACATTGTCAAATTGCATGGTATTCCTTCAGACATAGTCTCTGATAGGGGCACGCAGTTTGTTTCCAGTTTCTGGAAGGCTTTCTGTTCTCGCTTGGGGGTTCGGTTGTCATTCTCTTCTGCTTTCCACCCGCAGTCGAATGGCCAGACAGAGCGCGTCAATCAGAATCTGGAGACATATCTGCGCTGTTTTGTGGCGGAGAGTCAGGAGGATTGGTGTTCTTTTTTGTCCCTTGCTGAGTTTGCTTTAAATAACCGTCGTCAGGAGTCCTCTGATAAGTCACCATTTTTTGGTGCATATGGGTTTCATCCGCAGTTTGGGACTTTCTCGGGAGAGGGGTCTTCTGGTTTACCTGATGAGGACAGATTCTCCTCGTCTTTGTCATCTATTTGGCAAAAGATTCAGGATAATCTAAAGAGCATCAGTGAGAGATATAAGCGTGTGGCAGATAAGAGACGTGTGCCTGGTCCGGACCTGAATGTTGGTGATCTGATGTGGTTGTCTAACAAAAATATCAAATTGAAGGTTCCCTCCTGGAAGTTGGGTCCTAGGTTTATTGGGCCTTACAAGATTCTGTCTGTCATCAATCCTGTTGCCTACCGTCTTGATCTTCCTCAGACTTGGAAGATCCATAATGTTTTTCATAAGTCCTTATTGAAACCTTATGTTCAACCTATTGTACCCTCGCCTTTGCCTCCTCCTCCGATTATGGTTGATGGAAATCTTGAATTTCAGGTCTCTAGGATTGTGGATTCTCGTCTTGTCCGCGGTTCCCTCCAGTACCTCGTTCATTGGGAGGGTTATGGTCCTGAGGAGAGGATGTGGGTCCCAGTGACGGACATTAAGGCCACTCGTCTCATCAGGGCTTTCCATAGGTCTCATCCTGAGAAGGTGGGCTCTGAGTGTCCGGAGTCCACTCGTAGAGGGAGGGGTACTGTCACAACCAGACAGCTGAGAAGCTCTGACAGGAGCCTTCCAGATCCTCCTCCTTGAGTTTCTTTGCTTTGGTTCCTCATCTCGTTAGTCTATCTCAGCTGTCATGCAGTTGGACTGATTGCTTCCCTTTAAGTTCCTCCCCATAATGCAGTAGTGTGCGGCTTATACAACTTCCTGGAGTGTGTGCGCATGCTGTTCCTATTTCCCAGTCCTCTGCAAGATAAGTGCTGCTCCTTTATTTGTGATTTTCTGTCTGCTGGATTTCAGGAGACCCTGACTCCCTTCGTGTCTAGTGTAGGGAGCCGGTGGTCGTGTCCCCTCACTATTGTAGGGTCTTCAGGTATTAGATAGCCGAGGTACGTGGATATGCGTCCATCCACCTTTGGGGTGTTCGCATAGGCTGAGCAGTCAGGGAGAGTGGCAGGTCTCATGCAGGGGTCTCCCTTTTGTTCCTTAGTTGTGGATCCAGTGAGTCATTGAATATATTGCATTGTCTTGTTTCCTGTACACCATCCGTGACACCCGGATGACATACCCTGAACCACGGAGCAAACTGACAAGCTATCGCGAGTAGCAAGTCGCTGCGACCTTCTCCTCCTAGACCTGTCTGGATCAGTCACAGTCGTGACACAAAGCATCCAAAGCAGAATTGGATCTGAAGTTTAGGAAAAATTCGATGAGCAGTGAAACCAAATTCTTAGCGCTTCATGGTAACAAATCTGAATTTTTCTAAAATGGCTGCTGCACATGTTACAAAGTGAAAGTACAAAGCCCTGGAATGCGATATGACCCATAATTTTGTGCAGCCAGCCAGTCAGCAGATATAAAAAACATGAAAAAATGTAGCAGCACTACAAAAATTGAATACTGTTCCTTACTGTGGTGGTGCCCGCTGTGTCAGAAGCCAGTCTTATACTTCCCAGATCCAGATGCAATTGTGACAAAACTGCAGCACTCTCCAGCCTTAGTTCTTTCAATCCTTTATTCACCAGTACAAATAATGCGACGTTTCGATCTATGTGATCTTTCTCAAGCAATACAATAAAGTGAAATAAACCGGATACTTATACTCTACTCAGCCGGTCACATGACTCAATCAATTTAATCAAATAAACCTGTGTGTACCTCCCTCTTCCCATGTTCAACCCTCAACCAGGTTAACCCATTACATCTCTCTCAAACATCCTTAATCGTGTATACATTATCGTGATACATATAGGTCTGTCAACTTACTGTGATGCATAGTGTGAACCAGGGGACAACATCACTGCGGTAGACTCCAATAATACATGCGGCCGATCGTATCACTCCAGCGTCCCTCTATGTCAATTGCGCATGCGTGTCTCCTCCATGACGTCAGCCGCTGGACGCTCAGCTGGTGCCATGGAGACCGGGCGCCCACCATCCCCGTCACCGCTAGAGCAGAACGTGAGATCACGTCTAACCTCCGCGATGATAGGAGATAGCGTCCGGCCTCCCGCCACCACGTAACGCCCCCGCAGCCGCAGCCATGGTAACGCTGTATACAATTACCTTCTGAGTGTAGCTTATAATAAAAGCTTCTATTTTCCTGTATATTCTTATCCTTAAGTATTTCTTACCCATAGCAAGGGGCAAATCGGGCCCTGTTCCTTCATATTAGGGGTTGATTTAAGCATTAAAAAGGAACTCAAGTGAAAGGGGAAATATGTATATATAAAAATGAACTAGGTGTCCACTACTCGTCCATACCTTAGAATGAGAGTACCCAGTCATTAAATTGAGGTTGACCTAATGGTAAATGGTTTGGGGCTCATGCGCTCAAAAAATAGGGGGTGGCACTATCCAATCCAAACTCAAGAAGCAAATCACTCCTGTTTCCAAGTGGACTAGCGCTCTCCCCTAACACCCAATTGTGATGGTCACACTGGTGTCGCGTCCCTCCCTGTTAAGGGGTCGACGCATACACCCCTGGACCACCCCATACAGTCTCAGGACGGTGTGCCTCCCAATCAGGAGAAACGACCCTCCTTATTATCCAACCATTCAAACCTGTCCTGTCAAGTGAGGTATGCCCGTTCCCGGGTACGCCTCTCTAAACCTGACAACCAGGTCACTGAGACTTTTCCGGACATTGAGGCATTCCGTACCATTCCCCTCATGTCATACAGGAGACCACGAAATGTAGGTGATAAGTTAGTCAATGCAGACACCAAACAGTCCAGTTCACCCCTAATACAGAGAAAGGGTTGTTTCCCCTGCCTGGGTTGTTGCAATTGCAATGGGATTTTAAAGGGAAGTTCCTTTTCCCATCCCAGGACAGGGAAAACTTATCAGATTGGAAACTATTACACATGTAGATCTGAGTACGTCATATATGTGCTCCAGTGCCCATGTGGGTTTTTTTATGTGGGAGAAACAACCCAGGAATTTAGAAAAAGAGTGAACCAACATCGCTATGATATACGTAAATTACTATCGGGTGTAAGGGAGGCCGACAGTTCAAAGACAGAGTTACCCGTTCCAGAACATTTCCTCAAATATAAACATAACATTTCGCAGTTACGTTTCCGAATTATAGATGGAGTCCCACCCCAAAGAAGAGGGGGTGATAGGGAAAAACTCCTAAAAAGGATGGAGTTGAGGTGGATCTATGAGTTACAAACACTCGAACCTAAAGGCCTCAACAGGGAGTTTAAGATAGGCTCACTCTACTGACTCTGTGGGGTCCAGTCATCTCCACACTTGTTTAACTTATACTATATTTTTTTTATATATTGGATTTGTTTTTAGAAACTAAGATTGTACCCAACCTGATAGGCTGAGATTATTTATGATAATTTTGTAATTTATTACTCTTTCCCACATTTACACAATTTTTCTGTCTTCTTTTTTTAGATGACTGTGCATGCAGGTGTGACCTGGGGATACGGATTGAGGAGACTAAACGTAAATAAATGTACGGTAGTCAATTTTGTGTAAATGACACCTTGGATCTATTTTTGTGTTTTTTCCCATAGGGGGCAAATTTGAGGCCATTTTTTTATATATTATATCTAATCAGATTATGTGGTTTTCACCGCTTGTTCCATATACGGGAGATGAGGCACACAGCTTCTGTTGAGCAGCCATATGTTTTATGGGACTATAAATGAGGGGGTTGAACTGTATGAGTTGACCTGGTTGTCAGGTTTAGAGAGGCGTACCCGGGAACGGGCATACCTCACTTGACAGGACAGGTTTGAATGGTTGGATAATAAGGAGGGTCGTTTCTCCTGATTGGGAGGCACACCGTCCTGAGACTGTATGGGGTGGTCCAGGGGTGTATGCGTCGACCCCTTAACAGGGAGGGACGCGACACCAGTGTGACCATCACAATTGGGTGTTAGGGGAGAGCGCTAGTCCACTTGGAAACAGGAGTGATTTGCTTCTTGAGTTTGGATTGGATAGTGCCACCCCCTATTTTTTGAGCGCATGAGCCCCAAACCATTTACCATTAGGTCAACCTCAATTTAATGACTGGGTACTCTCATTCTAAGGTATGGACGAGTAGTGGACACCTAGTTCATTTTTATATATACATATTTCCCCTTTCACTTGAGTTCCTTTTTAATGCTTAAATCAACCCCTAATATGAAGGAACAGGGCCCGATTTGCCCCTTGCTATGGGTAAGAAATACTTAAGGATAAGAATATACAGGAAAATAGAAGCTTTTATTATAAGCTACACTCAGAAGGTAATTGTATACAGCGTTACCATGGCTGCGGCTGCGGGAGCGTTACGTGGTGGCGGGAGGCCGGACGCTATCTCCTATCATCGCGGAGGTTAGACGTGATCTCACGTTCTGCTCTAGCGGTGACGGGGATGGTGGGCGCCCGGTCTCCATGGCACCAGCTGAGCGTCCAGCGGCTGACGTCATGGAGGAGACACGCATGCGCAATTGACATAGAGGGACGCTGGAGTGATACGATCGGCCGCATGTATTATTGGAGTCTACCGCAGTGATGTTGTCCCCTGGTTCACACTATGCATCACAGTAAGTTGACAGACCTATATGTATCACGATAATGTATACACGATTAAGGATGTTTGAGAGAGATGTAATGGGTTAACCTGGTTGAGGGTTGAACATGGGAAGAGGGAGGTACACACAGGTTTATTTGATTAAATTGATTGAGTCATGTGACCGGCTGAGTAGAGTATAAGTATCCGGTTTATTTCACTTTATTGTATTGCTTGAGAAAGATCACATAGATCGAAACGTCGCATTATTTGTACTGGTGAATAAAGGATTGAAAGAACTAAGGCTGGAGAGTGCTGCAGTTTTGTCACAATTGCATCCAGATATAAAAAACCTCATCCCACATGGTCTCCA
This sequence comes from Bufo bufo, assembly GCF_905171765.1. Lineage (NCBI taxonomy): Eukaryota > Metazoa > Chordata > Amphibia > Anura > Bufonidae > Bufo > Bufo bufo. The sequence goes on from NC_053395.1 coordinate 56,026,977, forward strand.
CCATTTTACTGTGAGCTGAGCTTAGGGAAGGACCTGACAAGCGCTAGGGACAGTGTTATAGAAATCTTTTAATTGGATAGCAAGAGTGCTAAGACAGTGTAGGGAGATCCTAGGGAGAATTTTTAGACACTGTAGGAAGAGCATAGGGAGAATGCAGGGACAATGCAGGTTGAGTGTAATTGCTGTGTGCGTCTTGATCAGCTGCTGCAACAATCCCATTTAATCTGTTAGTTTATATATAGAATTACTGTGCCTCAATATTAAAGGGCAGTCTAATATATCGCTGCTTGTGTTGAGCGCGAATATTCATTTTTTTTATTTTTTATAAATTATTTATTTTCATTTTCAGCATATAAAATTCAAGAAAACAGAAAAACTTACAAGAAACAGAAAACAGAGGCGATGATAGTTCAGGAATATTCGCAAATGTTTGTTGCATAGTTATCATTAATCATCGGGAATCTATCCTTATCCTGTTTCTTTTCTAATATCATACATTTATCAAAAGCAAATTGATAATGGCATGTCAACGATTGACATGCTAGCGGACAACGGAAGTCCGTTTTAGTTCCGGGGTAGGAGTTACCTTTTACTCGTGGTTCACGGCGGTGTTTGTACCGCAGCCCCTGAAGAAGCTAACTGCGAAACCCGGGTCGGGCTTTTTTATGTGCATGCTAACAACTTTGAGATTGTGAGTATAATAAAACCCTGTTACCTTTAAGATATCGAGGGTATTGCACCATCTCTTCTGTTCCTTTGTGAAGATATCTTGACCCAGTTTTGGAATCAGCGGTCGGTGGCTCATGACGGGATCTGAGGACCAGCAGGAGGTGTATAACAGTTTCCCTGTATGAGAAATACGTACCTGTGACTGTTGCTTCTGAAAGCTGGATGCGATTTCAGTTCCCCATCTTTATAGGATTCTATTTGAACTACTGACATTTATCACTGACACATAGCGCGGTTCCCGCACCCACTGTTTTACTTTATTATTGAGGAGACTGAACCTACTCCATTAAGGGCACTGCTGCTTTTGTCCTAATTTTTCACACCAAATACTGTTCATATATTCCTTGTGGGCCAATAATCCCTAGCAACCAATAGGGAAGTTGCCTCCACAGCAGCCATTTTCTGCAGTTTTTGTGCAGTTTTGAGAGAGAGAGAGAGAGAGAGAGAGAGAGAGCAGTGACATTGCTGTGTTCTGTGCTTTCATCTGGATCCTATTCCTTATCCAATTACATTAGATAGCTAGTTAGCTCATATATATCTAATACAGATAGTTAGTGGGAGATAGTCAATGTAGGTTAGATAGTGATAGGCTTCATGCACACAACAGTTTTTTTTTAAGGTCCGCAAAAACGGGGTCCGTAGGTCCGTGATCCGTGACCGTTTTTTCATCCGTGGGTCTTCCTTGATTTTTGGAGGATCCACGGACATGAAAAAAAAAGTAGTTTTGGTGTCCGCCTGGCCATGCGGAGCCAAACGGATCCGTCCTGAATTACAATGCAAGTCAATGGGGACGGATCCGTTTGACGTTGACACAATATGGTGCAATTGCAAACGGATCCGTCCCCCATTGACTTTCAATGTAAAGTCAGGAGTTCCTTTTATAACATCGGATCAGAGTTTTCTCCAATCCGATGGTATATTTTAACTTGAAGCATCCCCATCACCATGGGAACGCCTCTATGTTAGAATATACCATCGGATTTGAGTTAAGACAGTATATTCTAACACAGAGGCGTTCCCATGGTGATGGGGACGCTTCAGGTTAGAATATACTAAAAGAACTGTGTACATGACTGCCCCCTCCCCCCTGTATTTAACTCATTAGTGGCCAGTGCGGCCCCCCCTCCCTCCCTTGTATTTAACACATTGGTGGCCAGTGCGGCCGGCCCCGCCTCCCTCCCCTGTAGTTAACACATTGGTGGCCAGTGCGGACGGCCCCCCTCCCTCCCCTGTAGTACTGTAGATTCATTGGTGGCCAGTGGGCCCCCCCTCCCTCCCCCTCCAAATTAAAATCTCCCCCCTATCATTGGTGGCAGCGGAGAGTTCCGATCGGAGTCCCAGTTTAATCGCTGGGGCTCCGATTGGTAACCATGGCAACCAGGACGCTACTGCAGTCCTGGTTGCCATGGTTACTTAGCAATTTTTACAAGCATTATACTTACCTGCGAGCTGCGATGTCTGTGACCGGCCGGGCGCTCCTCCTACTGGTAAGTGACAGGTCTGTGCTATAAGCAATGCGCCGCACAGACCTTTGACTTACCAGTAGGAGGAGCGCCCGGCCGGTCTCAAACATCGCAGCTCGCAGGAAAGTATAATGTTCTAAAAATTGCTAAGTAACCATGGTAACCAGGACTGCAGTAACGTCCTGGTTGCCATGGTTACCGATTGGAGCCCCAGCGATTAAACTGGGACTCCGATCGGAACTCTCCGCTGCCACAAATGATAGGGGGGGGAGATTTTAATTAGGAGGGGGAGGGAGGGGGGGCCCACTGGCCGCCAATGAATCTACAGTACTACAGGGGAGGGAGGGGGGCCGTCCGCACTGGCCACCAATGTGTTAACTACAGGGGAGGGAGGGGGGGCCGGCCGCACTGGCCACCAATGGGTTAACTACAGGGGAGGGAGGGGGGGGGCGGCCGCACTGGCCACCAATGTGTTAAATACAAGGGAGGGAGGGGGGCCCACTGGCCACCAATGAATTTAAAACTGGGAGGGAGGGGGGGCCTCCTCCTGCCTGGCAGCACATGATCTCTTACAGGGCAGCACCTGAGGGGTTAATTGTGCGGATCACAGCCCCCTGTAAGAGATCGGGTGCTGCCAGGCAGCAGGGGGCAGTCATGTACACAGTTCAAAGTATATTCTAACTAGAAGCGTCCTCATCATTATGGGAACGCCTCTGTGTTAGAATATACTGTCGGATCTGAGTTTTCACGAAGTGAAAACTCAGCTCTGAAAAAGCTTTTATGCAGACGGATCTGCGGATCCGTCTGTGTGAAAGTAGCCTACGGCCACGGACGCGGATGCCAATCTTGTGTGCATCCGTATTTTTTCACGGACCCATTGACTTGAATGGGTCCGTGAACCGTTGTCCGTCCAAAAAATAGGACAGGTCATATTTTTTTGACGGACAGGAAACACGGATCACGGATGCGGCTGCAAAACGATGCATTTTCCGATTTTTCCACAGACCCATTGAAAGTCAATGGGTCCGCGAAAAAAAACGGAAAACGGCACAACGGCCACGGATGCACACAACGGTTGTGTGCATGAGGCCATATAGTGTAGCTGATAGGTTCCAGTGCAGGGTGTTAGGTAGTGTGATAGGAATTACTGTTTCTTTGCTGTCCATACATACATGTTACAGACATAGTAATGTGATTTCACAACAATACTTAGTGCACCAATCAGTAATAACTACTCAGACCTGATAAAATGTGAAGTTGCATGTATTGCGGCAAAAATATGTACATCATTAGTGCCGATTTGCGCAATCGCGAATATATTGGAGCACTCTATCAGGAGTTCTTCCTCACAGTCACAAAATTTGCTGCCAACCATTTTCTCGAGTCTCAGGAAACTTCTAGCAGCTTGACAAATGTAGCAAAAGTGAGCCATGCCTGTATTGCGCACGCAATACGTGCAAATGACATTGCCGATTTTCGCAATCAAGAAAATAATGACTGTAGATCGTGAATTCTAGAATTCGCTAATTTATGGCGAATATTAGGCCATACATTCGCGAAATATATTGCGAAAATCAATATTGCCTATGCCGCTGATCACTAATCGCTGCCTGCATCTTGTTGAACTGCTGGCACATTCACAGCTAATCTCTTAGTTTATACATAACTATTGCTGGTAATTATCCCGTGCGGCGTGAGAATACGTCAGATCCGCGCATTGCCAGAACTATATAGAAAATGCCTTTTCTTGTCCGCAATTGCGGACAAGAATAGGACATGTTCTATAGGCTCTACAAAAAACGCAGTGTTCGCCCGATCAGGCCTGATCTTGTGCGCACACTTGCGTTCAGTCCGCCCCACTGCAGTGACAGAATTTCTTTTTTTCTGATCACTTCAAAAACACAGTAAAATCGCTGCGGCGCTATAAAGATCACTTTTGAGGGGCATTTTATTTTTTGGGCACAAGTTAGCGGAATTTTTTTGTTTTTTTTTGTTTTTTCTTACAAAGTCTCATATTCCACTAACTTGTGACAAAAAATAAAATCTTACATGAACTCACCATACCCCTCACGGAATACCTTGGGTTGTCTTCTTTCTAAAATGGGGTCACTTGTGAGGTATTTATTTTTTTTTATTTTTTTTAAGTTTTAAAAGTTTTTATTTTTCTCTTAAGAAAATATACAGTGTAACAGTACACCAAAACAGTGGTGTAAATCAGTACCATACACAAAATCATATATGAGCATTGTTGTAGCACATGAAGGATTACGGATAAGGATCATTGCCGAGAGATACAGGAGATATTCAGCATATATAGGTTATGGACAGTAAACTAGAGCGAAAGAGGAGGGACATTTATGGTCAAACATGCCTCAGTGACAGGTTGTCCACTCCCAGACTGTGTAGAGTATGCTTGGGGATTGGGAATGAGGTGAGGATTGAAAATACCTAAGCTCATCTTCTCAAACAAACCACTCTGACCATGTTCCCCGACCATTGGCATTACCCATGAAACATAAAAACAATAATAATAATACCCATAATATGGTCAGAGGGTGGATCAGGGAGAATTAATGTTGTTGGAATCTGTATTTAGTCCAGGGGGGCCATTTTTTCAGGTATGTCAAGTGTGAGCGTGACTCCCAGGAGGCCATTTCCTCGAAGCGGTGGATTTGGTCTACTTTGAGTTTTCATTGCTCTAGTGAGGGTAGGCTAGTTTGTAGCCAATGTTTAGGTACAAGTAGGCGGGCTGCTAACAAGAGCTGCTTAAAAAGGTAGGAAGGGGGCAGTGACGTTTTGTTGTTAAAGAAGGAGAGCAACGCTCCATAGGGGGAGATGGCTATATTTGAGGAGCAGATTTGGTTGCTGATCCGAAAGATTTCTGTCCACCATTTGTTGATAGCTGGGCATGCCCACCAGATGTGTAGGAAAGTGCCTAACTCACTTTGACATCTCCAGCATAAATTAGATGTGGGTCTAGAGAAGTGCGAGGACTTGATTGGGGTAATATACCACTGCGATAGGATCTTGTATCCATTCTCCTGAACTCTAACACATCTAGATGACTTGTGTGGGATTTCAAATAGCGTGGGCAATATTTGAAGAGGGAGGTCCACACCGGTTTCTAGTTCCCAGGAGCGGATAAAAGCTGGCTTAATAGTTAACGGAGGGGATCTTAGTTTGTTATATATCAGAGAGATAGTTTTTTTTGGGGGAATGGGGTTAATTATTAAGGCTTCAAACCATGTAAGGGGGCGAAGAAGTTCACCATTCATGTTATTTTTATGAACAAATGATTTAACAAGTGAAATGAGGTTGAAATCGCATGGTTGTGGGTTTAGGATGGTTCTGATGGTGTCATTAGTTGGAACTAAGCCCTGTGGTTCCAGGAGATGGGAGATTGGCATGGAGGAGGAACTAATTGACTTAGAGGAGGAACTTCTAGGACCGCTGGAGGATGAGCCAAGGATATCGCTAATTGTAGCAAGGGGAGAAGGGAAAGGAATGGAGCAGTGATTAAGATTCCACCACTTCCAGGCTTCAACTGTGGCTTTGATGATTGGGAAAGGTTGTAGGTTTGTTAGGGGAGGAATGGGATGGCCCAGACATAGGGCTCGAGTTGGCATTCCTATAATACTTTGTTCCATGGCCACCCAAGATTTGCTGTCTGTGTTTCTCAACCAGTCAATGATACGTGACATAAGGATAGCCTTCCCATATAGTTCCGGGTCTGGGAGCCCTATTCCACCCGACGTACGTGATCGGGATAGGAGAGAGTAGGCAAGTCTCGCTTTCTTACCATTCCATATAAAAGTTCTAAATCTCTGTTTTAAGGCAGAGTAATATAATTTGGGAATGGGGATTGGGAGAACTTGTTGGAGGTATGTAAGGAGTGGAATAATGAGAGCAGATAGGATATTTTTCCTTCCAAACCATGAAAGGGTTGGAGCTGATTTGGTGAGTTTGTCTAGGGCTGAAAATAAAGCGGTCTTTAAGGGGATGTAGTTGAGTGTATACAAGTCAGAAATAGTAGGACTAAGTTTCACCCCTAGGTAGGTAATGATTGGAGAGGACCAATTGAAAGGGGAGTTTTTCATTAAAGAAAGTCTACGCTGTGGTGAAATTCCTATGCTAATGATAGTGGATTTGCTCTCATTGATCTTAAAATCTGAAACTATACTGTAATTCTTTAGGTGTTCCTGAATTATGGGGAGGGAAGTTTTGGGGTTGGATGTCATTATCATGACATCATCTGCAAATGCCGCAATTTTGTGGGTCCTACCCCCTAGGAATAGACCTTTGATATCCGTATCCATTCTAAGCCTAGATAGAAGGGGCTCCATAGCCAGAATGAATAAGAGGTGGGAAAGGGGACAACCTTGACGGGTTCCATTTTGGATTTGGAAGGGAGAGGAAAGGTCGCCATTGACCATTACTCTAGCAGTAGCCTGGTTATACATAGCAAATACAGCCTTGATATATGGATCATGCAGGCCGAAGAATGCTAAAACATGTCGTAAATAATTCCAATTTATGCGATCAAATGCTTTTTCAGCGTCAGTGCTGAGAAGAACAAGAGGAGTGGAGGTATGTCTAGCAAAACACAGAGCATTAATGACTCTAGTGGTGTTGTCTCTACCTTCCCTGTTGCGCACGAAGCCTACCTGATCCATATGTATCAGCAGAGGGAGAAGGACTGCCAAGCGATTGGCCAGTAATTTCGCTAAAATTTTAAGGTCAATATTCAGAAGAGATATTGGCCTATAGTTTGCGCATATCTTAGGGTCCTTCCCCTCCTTTGGAATCAAGGCTATATGAGCAGACGCCATATCCCTTGATAATGGGATACCCTGCATAGACTGATTGCATACCTTCAGTAGGTGGGGTAGAAGGTGTTTTTTAAATGTTTTGTAATAGAATGCCGGGAGTCCATCTGGACCTGGGCTTTTTCCCTGAGGCATTTGTGCCAAGGCTATAGCTATTTCATCCATGAGTTACAAACACTCGAACCTAAAGGCCTCAACAGGGAGTTTAAGATAGGCTCACTCTACTGACTCTGTGGGGTCCAGTCATCTCCACACTTGTTTAACTTATACTATATTTTTTTTATATATTGGATTTGTTTTTAGAAACTAAGATTGTACCCAACCTGATAGGCTGAGATTATTTATGATAATTTTGTAATTTATTACTCTTTCCCACATTTACACAATTTTTCTGTCTTCTTTTTTTAGATGACTGTGCATGCAGGTGTGACCTGGGGATACGGATTGAGGAGACTAAACGTAAATAAATGTACGGTAGTCAATTTTGTGTAAATGACACCTTGGATCTATTTTTGTGTTTTTTCCCATAGGGGGCAAATTTGAGGCCATTTTTTTATATATTATATCTAATCAGATTATGTGGTTTTCACCGCTTGTTCCATATACGGGAGATGAGGCACACAGCTTCTGTTGAGCAGCCATATGTTTTATGGGACTATAAATGAGGGGGTTGAACTGTATGAGTTGACCTGGTTGTCAGGTTTAGAGAGGCGTACCCGGGAACGGGCATACCTCACTTGACAGGACAGGTTTGAATGGTTGGATAATAAGGAGGGTCGTTTCTCCTGATTGGGAGGCACACCGTCCTGAGACTGTATGGGGTGGTCCAGGGGTGTATGCGTCGACCCCTTAACAGGGAGGGACGCGACACCAGTGTGACCATCACAATTGGGTGTTAGGGGAGAGCGCTAGTCCACTTGGAAACAGGAGTGATTTGCTTCTTGAGTTTGGATTGGATAGTGCCACCCCCTATTTTTTGAGCGCATGAGCCCCAAACCATTTACCATTAGGTCAACCTCAATTTAATGACTGGGTACTCTCATTCTAAGGTATGGACGAGTAGTGGACACCTAGTTCATTTTTATATATACATATTTCCCCTTTCACTTGAGTTCCTTTTTAATGCTTAAATCAACCCCTAATATGAAGGAACAGGGCCCGATTTGCCCCTTGCTATGGGTAAGAAATACTTAAGGATAAGAATATACAGGAAAATAGAAGCTTTTATTATAAGCTACACTCAGAAGGTAATTGTATACAGCGTTACCATGGCTGCGGCTGCGGGGGCGTTACGTGGTGGCGGGAGGCCGGACGCTATCTCCTATCATCGCGGAGGTTAGACGTGATCTCACGTTCTGCTCTAGCGGTGACGGGGATGGTGGGCGCCCGGTCTCCATGGCACCAGCTGAGCGTCCAGCGGCTGACGTCATGGAGGAGACACGCATGCGCAATTGACATAGAGGGACGCTGGAGTGATACGATCGGCCGCATGTATTATTGGAGTCTACCGCAGTGATGTTGTCCCCTGGTTCACACTATGCATCACAGTAAGTTGACAGACCTATATGTATCACGATAATGTATACACGATTAAGGATGTTTGAGAGAGATGTAATGGGTTAACCTGGTTGAGGGTTGAACATGGGAAGAGGGAGGTACACACAGGTTTATTTGATTAAATTGATTGAGTCATGTGACCGGCTGAGTAGAGTATAAGTATCCGGTTTATTTCACTTTATTGTATTGCTTGAGAAAGATCACATAGATCGAAACGTCGCATTATTTGTACTGGTGAATAAAGGATTGAAAGAACTAAGGCTGGAGAGTGCTGCAGTTTTGTCACAATTGCATCCAGATATAAAAAACCTCATCCCACATGGTCTCCACCATTTTACTGTGAGCTGAGCTTAGGGAAGGACCTGACAAGCGCTAGGGACAGTGTTATAGAAATCTTTTAATTGGATAGCAAGAGTGCTAAGACAGTGTAGGGAGATCCTAGGGAGAATTTTTAGACACTGTAGGAAGAGCATAGGGAGAATGCAGGGACAATGCAGGTTGAGTGTAATTGCTGTGTGCGTCTTGATCAGCTGCTGCAACAATCCCATTTAATCTGTTAGTTTATATATAGAATTACTGTGCCTCAATATTAAAGGGCAGTCTAATATATCGCTGCTTGTGTTGAGCGCGAATATTCATTTTTTTTATTTTTTATAAATTATTTATTTTCATTTTCAGCATATAAAATTCAAGAAAACAGAAAAACTTACAAGAAACAGAAAACAGAGGCGATGATAGTTCAGGAATATTCGCAAATGTTTGTTGCATAGTTATCATTAATCATCGGGAATCTATCCTTATCCTGTTTCTTTTCTAATATCATACATTTATCAAAAGCAAATTGATAATGGCATGTCAACGATTGACATGCTAGCGGACAACGGAAGTCCGTTTTAGTTCCGGGGTAGGAGTTACCTTTTACTCGTGGTTCACGGCGGTGTTTGTACCGCAGCCCCTGAAGAAGCTAACTGCGAAACCCGGGTCGGGCTTTTTTATGTGCATGCTAACAACTTTGAGATTGTGAGTATAATAAAACCCTGTTACCTTTAAGATATCGAGGGTATTGCACCATCTCTTCTGTTCCTTTGTGAAGATATCTTGACCCAGTTTTGGAATCAGCGGTCGGTGGCTCATGACGGGATCTGAGGACCAGCAGGAGGTGTATAACAGTTTCCCTGTATGAGAAATACGTACCTGTGACTGTTGCTTCTGAAAGCTGGATGCGATTTCAGTTCCCCATCTTTATAGGATTCTATTTGAACTACTGACATTTATCACTGACACATAGCGCGGTTCCCGCACCCACTGTTTTACTTTATTATTGAGGAGACTGAACCTACTCCATTAAGGGCACTGCTGCTTTTGTCCTAATTTTTCACACCAAATACTGTTCATATATTCCTTGTGGGCCAATAATCCCTAGCAACCAATAGGGAAGTTGCCTCCACAGCAGCCATTTTCTGCAGTTTTTGTGCAGTTTTGAGAGAGAGAGAGAGAGAGAGAGAGAGAGAGAGCAGTGACATTGCTGTGTTCTGTGCTTTCATCTGGATCCTATTCCTTATCCAATTACATTAGATAGCTAGTTAGCTCATATATATCTAATACAGATAGTTAGTGGGAGATAGTCAATGTAGGTTAGATAGTGATAGGCTTCATGCACACAACAGTTTTTTTTTAAGGTCCGCAAAAACGGGGTCCGTAGGTCCGTGATCCGTGACCGTTTTTTCATCCGTGGGTCTTCCTTGATTTTTGGAGGATCCACGGACATGAAAAAAAAAGTAGTTTTGGTGTCCGCCTGGCCATGCGGAGCCAAACGGATCCGTCCTGAATTACAATGCAAGTCAATGGGGACGGATCCGTTTGACGTTGACACAATATGGTGCAATTGCAAACGGATCCGTCCCCCATTGACTTTCAATGTAAAGTCAGGAGTTCCTTTTATAACATCGGATCAGAGTTTTCTCCAATCCGATGGTATATTTTAACTTGAAGCATCCCCATCACCATGGGAACGCCTCTATGTTAGAATATACCATCGGATTTGAGTTAAGACAGTATATTCTAACACAGAGGCGTTCCCATGGTGATGGGGACGCTTCAGGTTAGAATATACTAAAAGAACTGTGTACATGACTGCCCCCTCCCCCCTGTATTTAACTCATTAGTGGCCAGTGCGGCCCCCCCTCCCTCCCTTGTATTTAACACATTGGTGGCCAGTGCGGCCGGCCCCGCCTCCCTCCCCTGTAGTTAACACATTGGTGGCCAGTGCGGACGGCCCCCCCTCCCTCCCCTGTAGTACTGTAGATTCATTGGTGGCCAGTGGGCCCCCCCTCCCTCCCCCTCCAAATTAAAATCTCCCCCCTATCATTGGTGGCAGCGGAGAGTTCCGATCGGAGTCCCAGTTTAATCGCTGGGGCTCCGATTGGTAACCATGGCAACCAGGACGCTACTGCAGTCCTGGTTGCCATGGTTACTTAGCAATTTTTACAAGCATTATACTTACCTGCGAGCTGCGATGTCTGTGACCGGCCGGGCGCTCCTCCTACTGGTAAGTGACAGGTCTGTGCTATAAGCAATGCGCCGCACAGACCTTTGACTTACCAGTAGGAGGAGCGCCCGGCCGGTCTCAAACATCGCAGCTCGCAGGAAAGTATAATGTTCTAAAAATTGCTAAGTAACCATGGTAACCAGGACTGCAGTAACGTCCTGGTTGCCATGGTTACCGATTGGAGCCCCAGCGATTAAACTGGGACTCCGATCGGAACTCTCCGCTGCCACAAATGATAGGGGGGGGAGATTTTAATTAGGAGGGGGAGGGAGGGGGGGCCCACTGGCCGCCAATGAATCTACAGTACTACAGGGGAGGGAGGGGGGCCGTCCGCACTGGCCACCAATGTGTTAACTACAGGGGAGGGAGGGGGGGCCGGCCGCACTGGCCACCAATGGGTTAACTACAGGGGAGGGAGGGGGGGGGGCGGCCGCACTGGCCACCAATGTGTTAAATACAAGGGAGGGAGGGGGGCCCACTGGCCACCAATGAATTTAAAACTGGGAGGGAGGGGGGGCCTCCTCCTGCCTGGCAGCACATGATCTCTTACAGGGCAGCACCTGAGGGGTTAATTGTGCGGATCACAGCCCCCTGTAAGAGATCGGGTGCTGCCAGGCAGCAGGGGGCAGTCATGTACACAGTTCAAAGTATATTCTAACTAGAAGCGTCCTCATCATTATGGGAACGCCTCTGTGTTAGAATATACTGTCGGATCTGAGTTTTCACGAAGTGAAAACTCAGCTCTGAAAAAGCTTTTATGCAGACGGATCTGCGGATCCGTCTGTGTGAAAGTAGCCTACGGCCACGGACGCGGATGCCAATCTTGTGTGCATCCGTATTTTTTCACGGACCCATTGACTTGAATGGGTCCGTGAACCGTTGTCCGTCCAAAAAATAGGACAGGTCATATTTTTTTGACGGACAGGAAACACGGATCACGGATGCGGCTGCAAAACGATGCATTTTCCGATTTTTCCACAGACCCATTGAAAGTCAATGGGTCCGCGAAAAAAAACGGAAAACGGCACAACGGCCACGGATGCACACAACGGTTGTGTGCATGAGGCCATATAGTGTAGCTGATAGGTTCCAGTGCAGGGTGTTAGGTAGTGTGATAGGAATTACTGTTTCTTTGCTGTCCATACATACATGTTACAGACATAGTAATGTGATTTCACAACAATACTTAGTGCACCAATCAGTAATAACTACTCAGACCTGATAAAATGTGAAGTTGCATGTATTGCGGCAAAAATATGTACATCATTAGTGCCGATTTGCGCAATCGCGAATATATTGGAGCACTCTATCAGGAGTTCTTCCTCACAGTCACAAAATTTGCTGCCAACCATTTTCTCGAGTCTCAGGAAACTTCTAGCAGCTTGACAAATGTAGCAAAAGTGAGCCATGCCTGTATTGCGCACGCAATACGTGCAAATGACATTGCCGATTTTCGCAATCAAGAAAATAATGACTGTAGATCGTGAATTCTAGAATTCGCTAATTTATGGCGAATATTAGGCCATACATTCGCGAAATATATTGCGAAAATCAATATTGCCTATGCCGCTGATCACTAATCGCTGCCTGCATCTTGTTGAACTGCTGGCACATTCACAGCTAATCTCTTAGTTTATACATAACTATTGCTGGTAATTATCCCGTGCGGCGTGAGAATACGTCAGATCCGCGCATTGCCAGAACTATATAGAAAATGCCTTTTCTTGTCCGCAATTGCGGACAAGAATAGGACATGTTCTATAGGCTCTACAAAAAACGCAGTGTTCGCCCGATCAGGCCTGATCTTGTGCGCACACTTGCGTTCAGTCCGCCCCACTGCAGTGACAGAATTTCTTTTTTTCTGATGACTTCAAAAACACAGTAAAATCGCTGCGGCGCTATAAAGATCACTTTTGAGGGGCATTTTATTTTTTGGGCACAAGTTAGCGGAATTTTTTTGGTTTTTTTTGTTTTTTCTTACAAAGTCTCATATTCCACTAACTTGTGACAAAAAATAAAATCTTACATGAACTCACCATACCCCTCACGGAATACCTTGGGTTGTCTTCTTTCTAAAATGGGGTCACTTGTGAGGTATTTATTTATTTTTATTTTTTTTAAGTTTTAATAGTTTTTATTTTTCTCTTAAGAAAATATACAGTGTAACAGTACACCAAAACAGTGGTGTAAATCAGTACCATACACAAAATCATATATGAGCATTGTTGTAGCACATGAAGGATTACGGATAAGGATCATTGCCGAGAGATACAGGAGATATTCAGCATATATAGGTTATGGACAGTAAACTAGAGCGAAAGAGGAGGGACATTTATGGTCAAACATGCCTCAGTGACAGGTTGTCCACTCCCAGACTGTGTAGAGTATGCTTGGGGATTGGGAATGAGGTGAGGATTGAAAATACCTAAGCTCATCTTCTCAAACAAACCACTCTGACCATGTTCCCCGACCATTGGCATTACCCATGAAACATAAAAACAATAATAATAATACCCATAATATGGTCAGAGGGTGGATCAGGGAGAATTAATGTTGTTGGAATCTGTATTTAGTCCAGGGGGGCCATTTTTTCAGGTATGTCAAGTGTGAGCGTGACTCCCAGGAGGCCATTTCCTCGAAGCGGTGGATTTGGTCTACTTTGAGTTTCCATTGCTCTAGTGAGGGTAGGCTAGTTTGTAGCCAATGTTTAGGTACAAGTAGGCGGGCTGCTAACAAGAGCTGCTTAAAAAGGTAGGAAGGGGGCAGTGACGTTTTGTTGTTAAAGAAGGAGAGCAACGCTCCATAGGGGGAGATGGCTATATTTGAGGAGCAGATTTGGTTGCTGATCCGAAAGATTTCTGTCCACCATTTGTTGATAGCTGGGCATGCCCACCAGATGTGTAGGAAAGTGCCTAACTCACTTTGACATCTCCAGCATAAATTAGATGTGGGTCTAGAGAAGTGCGAGGACTTGATTGGGGTAATATACCACTGCGATAGGATCTTGTATCCATTCTCCTGAACTCTAACACATCTAGATGACTTGTGTGGGATTTCAAATAGCGTGGGCAATATTTGAAGAGGGAGGTCCACACCGGTTTCTAGTTCCCAGGAGCGGATAAAAGCTGGCTTAATAGTTAACGGAGGGGATCTTAGTTTGTTATATATCAGAGAGATAGTTTTTTTTGGGGGAATGGGGTTAATTATTAAGGCTTCAAACCATGTAAGGGGGCGAAGAAGTTCACCATTCATGTTATTTTTATGAACAAATGATTTAACAAGTGAAATGAGGTTGAAATCGCATGGTTGTGGGTTTAGGATGGTTCTGATGGTGTCATTAGTTGGAACTAAGCCCTGTGGTTCCAGGAGATGGGAGATTGGCATGGAGGAGGAACTAATTGACTTAGAGGAGGAACTTCTAGGACCGCTGGAGGATGAGCCAAGGATATCGCTAATTGTAGCAAGGGGAGAAGGGAAAGGAATGGAGCAGTGATTAAGATTCCACCACTTCCAGGCTTCAACTGTGGCTTTGATGATTGGGAAAGGTTGTAGGTTTGTTAGGGGAGGAATGGGATGGCCCAGACATAGGGCTCGAGTTGGCATTCCTATAATACTTTGTTCCATGGCCACCCAAGATTTGCTGTCTGTGTTTCTCAACCAGTCAATGATACGTGACATAAGGATAGCCTTCCCATATAGTTCCGGGTCTGGGAGCCCTATTCCACCCGACGTACGTGATCGGGATAGGAGAGAGTAGGCAAGTCTCGCTTTCTTACCATTCCATATAAAAGTTCTAAATCTCTGTTTTAAGGCAGAGTAATATAATTTGGGAATGGGGATTGGGAGAACTTGTTGGAGGTATGTAAGGAGTGGAATAATGAGAGCAGATAGGATATTTTTCCTTCCAAACCATGAAAGGGTTGGAGCTGATTTGGTGAGTTTGTCTAGGGCTGAAAATAAAGCGGTCTTTAAGGGGATGTAGTTGAGTGTATACAAGTCAGAAATAGTAGGACTAAGTTTCACCCCTAGGTAGATAATGATTGGAGAGGACCAATTGAAAGGGGAGTTTTTCATTAAAGAAAGTCTACGCTGTGGTGAAATTCCTATGCTAATGATAGTGGATTTGCTCTCATTGATCTTAAAATCTGAAACTATACTGTAATTCTTTAGGTGTTCCTGAATTATGGGGAGGGAAGTTTTGGGGTTGGATGTCATTATCATGACATCATCTGCAAATGCCGCAATTTTGTGGGTCCTACCCCCTAGGAATAGACCTTTGATATCCGTATCCATTCTAAGCCTAGATAGAAGGGGCTCCATAGCCAGAATGAATAAGAGGTGGGAAAGGGGACAACCTTGACGGGTTCCATTTTGGATTTGGAAGGGAGAGGAAAGGTCGCCATTGACCATTACTCTAGCAGTAGCCTGGTTATACATAGCAAATACAGCCTTGATATATGGATCATGCAGGCCGAAGAATGCTAAAACATGTCGTAAATAATTCCAATTTATGCGATCAAACGCTTTTTCAGCGTCAGTGCTGAGAAGAACAAGAGGAGTGGAGGTATGTCTAGCAAAACACAGAGCATTAATGACTCTAGTGGTGTTGTCTCTACCTTCCCTGTTGCGCACGAAGCCTACCTGATCCATATGTATCAGCAGAGGGAGAAGGACTGCCAAGCGATTGGCCAGTAATTTCGCTAAAATTTTAAGGTCAATATTCAGAAGAGATATTGGCCTATAGTTTGCGCATATCTTAGGGTCCTTCCCCTCCTTTGGAATCAAGGCTATATGAGCAGACGCCATATCCCTTGATAATGGGATACCCTGCATAGACTGATTGCATACCTTCAGTAGGTGGGGTAGAAGGTGTTTTTTAAATGTTTTGTAATAGAATGCCGGGAGTCCATCTGGACCTGGGCTTTTTCCCTGAGGCATTTGTGCCAAGGCTATAGCTATTTCATCCATGGTGAATGGCGCTTCAAGCGATTGTTTTTGGTTAACAGATAAAAGTCGGACAAGACATTGATTTGAGAAACGCATCAACTAGTGAGGGGTGAGATGTTGGAGGAATGGAGGCTGGGAGGTTATATAGGTTTTCGTAAAAGTCCCTAAATTGTTTGGCTATCTTGAATGAAGCAAATACTGGATCGCCCTTGGGGGAGGACAATTGGTGAATGTAATTGTCTGCCCTTCTGGCTTTTATTCTTTTTATGAGGAATTTGGTGGCTTTGTCCCCATGTGCAAAGAACTTATATTGGGAGTTAAGGTAGTATTTAGCCGAATTGGTATGCATTAGAGCTTTTAGTTCAGCTCTTGCTTTGGAAAGCTCTTGTAATTGGGATTCCAAGTGGGTATTCTTATGGGTAGATTCCAGCTTATTTATTTTAGAGAGGAGGTTATTAATGTTACATTCTCTAGTTTTTTTTAGGTGTGACCCTAAGCTAATAAACTCACCCCTGATGAAGGGTTTGTGAGCGTCCCATATAATTTGGGGTGAAAGTTCTGGAAGAGAATTTAAGTTAAAGTATTCTTCCAGTAGTGACCCAATTTTCTTTATGGAGTCTGAGTTCCCGAGAATAAACTCGTTAAGTCTCCAATTAAAGTTTTTAGGTTTGCGGGTAGGAGAGGATACTTTTATAAAGATTGGGGCATGATCAGACAAATGTATCGATCCAATCTTAGCCGTCGGGCATAGTTGAAGATGCTCTTTTGAGATAAAAAGGTAATCTATACGGTGGTAGTTGTTGTGTACATGGGAATAGAATGTATAGTCTAGGGTGTTGGGGTTATGAATACGCCAGACGTCTATCAAGTGGAGGTCCCATAGAGTGTTTCTGATAAATTTTAGGGAGCGTTTTGAGTGGGAGGTTTTGTGTGCTGATGAGTCCAATTGGGGGTTAAGGGCTGTATTGAGATCCCCACCCAGAACTACAATACCTTCCTTAAAAGACGTAATCAATGGGGATATGGAAGAAAGCCATGTAGCCTGTTTAGTGTTTGGGGCGTATAAATTTATGAAGGTATATTTCTGAATCCCTATATTTCCTTTAACCATAATGAATCTACCTTCTGGGTCTAGCATTTGGTCAATGTATTTGAAAGGAACTCTCCTCTTAAATCCTATACTTACTCCCCCGGACGAGGCAGAGCACCCCCCACAGTGGAACCAGAGTGGGTAGTGAGAGAATTCCATATTGGGATAATGGTTGAACCTGAAATGCGTCTCCTGAAGAAGCAGCACATCCGAGCCCTCCTTGAGTAAGATAGAGAAGATCTGGCTTCTTTTGGAGGGTGAGTTGAAACCCTTTACATTATAGGAAGCTATGTGAATATCAGCCATGGGTATGGGTTATTGTGGCTAGAATGGTGCAAGGTGTGCTGGTCCCCCAGGAGAGGACACTCACGGTTTCAGGTATCTCCACCCCGTCCAGGAGAGAAGCCGGATCTCTCAGGTCTTGTCTGTCTCCCGTAAAATTCAGATATATTTGTGTCAGGTACCTAGAACTGAACAAGAGGGAAAGGGAAAAAGTGAGAACATAACATATAACCAGAAAATTAACCAGTCTGTGGGGTAACCCACTAGTGTAAAGCATGGGGGAAAGGTTGGTCGGTGACCGGTTGACATACCGTTTTGCACGTAAAATTACAGCCAGATAGTAATCCTGTGTTAGTTTAAACTATCATCGGGAATTCAATGAAAGGGAGAAGCTGGTTAAGCCCTCCTCAAGAAGTAATAAGAAGGAAGGAGTATAGAGGGGGGGGGGAGGGGAAGGAGTTAGACAAATAAAGCATATGATATTGGGTACAAAGGTAGTATCCTAACAGATTGGACCCATTCCTGGCTCCACTAGCAGTAAATAAAGCTATATGGGTAAACTTTAACCAAAGTTCCCATATTAAGATAAGCATATTATCTGGATGGATCCAGGTGAGTCCAGAACTGAAAGGAAAAAGAAAAAGAAAAAGAAAAAGAAAAAGAAAAATACTGCCTCTGTGATGGGGGCTTGTGGCTGGATAGATCCACAGATTAATCTTGAGACAGTTTCTTTGGAGTAAGTTGTCGAACTCTCTTCCCCGCTTTGTGGTTCTTTGGAGTATGCTGTAGGGTGAAGGCCTCTACGGTAGGTACTTCAGGGAGAGCACCAAGATCTTGGAATAGGTCCCAATTTTCTATCTGCATAGGAGGGATTTGTAGGTGGTCGTACACCGCATCCAGATCAGCAAAGGCAGTAATATTCATGCGACGGCCTCCTTGAAGAAAGGAAAGTCCAAAGGGAAAGTTCCATTTGTATAGGATCCTATTTGCCCCTAGCCAATCCGTCAGAGGCTTGAGGAATTTTCGTTTCCTTAAAGTGGAAGGGGCTAAATCTTGGTAAATTGAGATTTGGGCGCCTTCGAATAGTATATCCTGTTTATTTCTAGCAGCTTCTTGGACCGCAGATTTTACTTGAAAGTTTAAAAACTTGCATATAATATCCCTTGGGGGTTCCTCCGCTTTGGGTTTAGGGCGCAGTGCTCTGTGTGCCCTTTCCAACACGATCTCTGGGGCGAAATCTGGGCCTAGGAGTGAGGAGCACAGGGAGATAACTGCAGCCGGGATGTCACCAGGAAGTACAGCCTCAGGGATCCCTCTTATATGCAGGTTATTTCTTCGACCTCTATTTTCTTGGTCTTCTAGGGCGTTTTGTAGCTGGTTCAGATAAGTCCCACATTTCTGGAGCGAGTTGGAAGTGGCCCTCTGGTGATCCGTTATCTGAGCCTGTTGGTTCTCAAGGGCTTCCACTCTATCCCCTATGTGGCGCATGTCCTGGCGCATGGCCGCAAATTCGCTCAAAAGGGGTTCGAGGGCTTTACCCAGGGTGTTTTTTTAGGTAATTCCTGGTAATCGGGAGGGACCCCTTACCTTGCGGTTCTTCACCATCGCTCTCTTCTTCCGATCTGGCCCTTTGAGATTGAGCGGGCGCCATTTTGGAATTACGAGCCACATATGAAGCGGCCGCTTTCTTCAGGAACTTGTCCATATCTCCCCCTGCAATCTGATTTTTATTGGTGCTGGGGTGTTCCCCGGCTTTAGGGTTCCCGATTTTTACCATTCTGCAATCGATTTGCTAAAGATAGCTAGTGCATTGGACGGTCTGTAGAGCAGAGCTCCGGATCAAGCTGCCATCTCCCTTGTGAGGTATTTATACTGCCCTGGCAGGAGAAGTAGGGCAATGTGTTTTGGGGTGTATTTTTACATATACCCATGCTGGGTGAGAGAAATATCTCTGTAAATTGACAACTTTGTATAAAAAAAATGGAAAAAGTTGTCATTTACAGAGATATTTCTCACACACAGTATGGTATATGTAAAAATACACCCCAAAACACATTGCCCTACTTCTCCTGAGTACGGCGATACAACATGTGTGACACTTTTTTGCAGCAAAGATGCGCAAAGGGACCCAAATTCCAATGAGTACCTTTTAGGAGGGCATTTTTAGACATTTGGATTTCAGACTTCTTCTCACGCTTTAGGGCCCCTGAAATGCCAGGGCAGTATAAATACCCCACAAGTGACCCCATTTTGGAAAGAAGACACCCCAAGGTATTTCGTGAGGGGCATGGCGAGTTCATGTAAAATTTAGATTTTTGTCACAAGTTAGTGGAATATGAGACTTTGTTTTTTTTTTTTTTTTTTTTTTTATAAATATTTTATTATTATAATACAAAAATTTAAATCCATATTACATACTTGATATTATAAATTCCATAGATCCGCCAATTCTGATCTGTAAACATAATTGACAATAATTTCATGCAGATATCCATAATATGTCAGTATTTGAAAATCAAAGGGAGGTCTCCTACTGGGGAGGGTGACAGGGCTCACCCGACATCCTAGGCTTGATAATGCAAGTGGAAAAAGCAACCCACTTAGCCCAGGTTCTCCATTCGCTACAGGGATAGGGGCCCGAAATCCAGACAGCCGCCCGGCAGCGAGCGCCGCTCGCGCACGCCCTCCCCCAGACACGGGCAAGTACGAGCGGAAGGACTGGCACTCATGTGGCCGATCGCTTTATGCTCACATGCTGCCTAAAGGCGAGCTTGCAGCGATCTTTAATCGCAGGCATTTGATAAAGCAAAAACCAGAGAGGGGAGTCCAGCAGTCTTTTACCACAGTGGTAGAAACCCACTCGTATATTTTACTGCCTCATCCCCATATGATTAAGTCAGCTATCGGTTGCATGGTTCACCATACTTTGCGTTTATTCGCATTGATATTTCATGCGACAGAGAACTCGAACCGAGTGTCACTCAGCAATTAAAAAGGATATAAGCAAAAAACAAAGCCAGATACCTGCTCTGTCTCTTAAAATGAGCACATAGTAGCGCGCCCACCGCGTGTGTCACCTCCCTGCCCGCAATCGAGCCCCATGTCTGACGGGAAGAGCCGTATCCCGAGCCGCGCCCGATATCCGGGCACCTCCAGACCTCGAGCCACGGTCCCCTACCCATGTACCGCTCGATATTATACCTGGATAAAAAATTTTTTACCATTATTTAATACCGGGAAGTCCCCCCTCTTTCAGTCCTGGAGACCCTCCCATGCTTCCAATATACCTCCACATTCTTAATCAATATAATACATACAGAAAAGCCGGACAGCTAGAATTTTCCCCAACTCACCCCATAAACCCACCCCCCCCCCCACCTTGCAGGGAAAAAAAAGAAAAAAAAAAAAAAAAAAAAAAAAAAAAAAAAAAAAAAAGAAAAAGGGATCATAATTAATTAGTCGTATCCCAATCTTTCCATAAGCTATTCCACTTTAAATAGGATCCTCTTTTTTTGTACAGGATCTTCTCGTAACTTTTCACTTTCTCTACCAAGCCCAGCCAGTTATTACAGTCTGGGGCGGAAGAACAGAACCAGGATCTAGAAATCAGGAGCCTAGCTAAGAACATCACCTTAGTCAACAAATGGCTTTTTATGGGTTGATAATTAACCTCAGATAAATCTCCCAGGACCCATATCCTGGGAGACAAGGGAACCACAATTCTAAGTTTACTCGCCAGGTTCTTTTGGACCATGCTCCAATAACTACTCACCATTGGGCAGTCCCAGAACAGATGTAGATGATCTGCCTCGGGCTCGCCACAACGGGGGCAGTCAGAGGAAGCCCTGAGTCCTCTTCTATATAACCATATGGGTGTTACATAAATTTTGTGCAAAATATTAAATTGTACAACAGTGTGGTTAAAATTATGTGAAACCAATTTTAAACTTTCCCCTATATTCTCCCAGTTAGGAGGGCCTGCCTCTGAAAGAAGAGAAGACCAGGCTCTCTGTCCCGGAGAGAAAACATCCAAAAAAAAATTATCCATTAAGTGTCTGTAACAGTGAGATAGTTTAATTCTCGTGACAATTTTCTTACAAATTAAGTCCTGTAAAAATACAGAAGTATCTATAATAAAAAGGTGACTATTCAAAGTATTAGAAAGTGCTGACCTCAGTTGGAAATATGCATACCAAGCCACCTCGCCTAAATTTGCCCTTAGTTCCATAAGGGGCAAAATTTGTCCTCCACTAACTACTTGATGTAAGTATTGCACATTTTTGGTCCTCCAGTACTGGCGGCAACTTAAGTCTTTTAAATTAAGAAGTTTTTGGTTATGCCATAATGGGGTGCAAATAAGCGATGCCTTAACTCCACACCAGCTCCTTATGGCCGACCAAGTCTTTATAGCCATTCTGCAGAACAGTGTAAACCCTCTTATAGAATTTGACAAATAATCAGATTCCAGTACGGTAAAAAAATCGGAAAAACCTGCATCTTTCACCACTTTACTGCAGAAGGGGCTATTTTCCCAATCATTAAAAAGGCAGAGTTGGGAGGCCACAAAGTAGCCCCTAAAATAGGGGAGGTTAAGACCTCCCCGATTGTAGGGCATAGAAAAATAGAGTGCCTTCAATCTCACGCGCTTCCTCCCCCATAATAAATCATTGAGCACCCGCTCTATCAATCTAAAGTGTTTATCTGTAATCCATATAGGCGAGTTGCGCAAGACATAAAGAACCTGGGGAAGCACTACCATTTTTATTATTGAAATTCTATCCGCTCTTGCTAGAAGAATTTTTTGCCATATCTTAATTTTTGCTCTTAACTTTACTAACAAAGGAATTAGGTTAAGTTGTAAATATTCTTGAGGTTTAGCAGAAACTGTTATCCCCAGGTACTTTATTGAATCAGAGATCATTACCTGATTATTAAGTTCGCCTCGCAACTCATCTATAGGAAGAAGGACGGTCTTATCCCAGTTGATCTCAAGTCCAGATAACTCGGAGAAGTGGCCAACCAAGTCCATTATACGAGGAAGAGTCGTATCTGTTTGATGGATGAAAACCAGGATATCATCTGCGTAAAGAGATACGCGGTCATGCTGCCCCATTATGCCAAAACCAACCACCTCCGAGTCCTGTCTTATCAAAGCCGCTAAAGGTTCAATATAAATATTAAATAAAAAGGGGGAAAGGGGACAGCCTTGACGGGTACCTCTTCCCAAAGTGAAACTCTCTGTCGTCGAATCATTGATCCTGATCCTGGCAACTGGGGAATTGTAAAGTAGCTGGACCATCGCCATAAATCTTGGGCCAAAGCCCATTCTTTTCATTACCTCCCAGAGAAAAATCCACTCCACCCTGTCGAAGGCTTTAGTAGCGTCCAACGACAGGATGGAGCGGGCACCACGCCCTGGGGACTGAATATTCATAAATAGCCTATGCAGATTATGATGAGTACCCCTATTTGGCATAAAGCCATTTTGATCTGGGTGAATAATCGTGGGCATAACCCGCGAAAGCCTCCTAGCCAGAACTTTTGATAGTAACTTAACATCGGTATTTAATAATGATATTGGTCTGTAGGAGCTCAATTCTGCCGGGTCTTTGTCCTTTTTTAGAATTAAAACAATAAGAGCCTCCATCATAGAGTGTGGTAGTCTCCCTCCCTGTGTTGCCTGGGAGAAAACCTCTGAATATGAGACTTTGTTAAGAAAAAAAAAAAAAAAAAAAAAACATTTTCCGCTAACTTGTGCCAAAAAAAAAAAACTTCTATGAACTCGCCATACCCCTCACAGAATACCTTGCGGTGTCTTCTTTCCAAAATAGGGTCACATGTGGGGTATTTATGCTGCCCTGGCATTTTAGGGGCCCTAAAGCGTGAGAAGAAGTCTGGAATCCAAATGTCCTCCTAAAAGGTATTCATTGGAATTTGGGCCCCTTTGCGCACCTAGGCTGCAAAAAAAGTGTCACACATGTGGTATCGCCGTACTCAGGAGAAGTAGTGCAATGTGGTTTGGGGTGTATTTTTACATATACTCATGCTGGGTGAGAGAAATATCTCAGTAAATTGACAACTTTGTATAAAAGAAATGTAAAAAGTTGTCATTTGCGCAGATATTTTTCACACACAGTATGGATATATGTAAAAATACATCCCAAAACACATTGCCCTACTTCTTCTGAGTACGGCGATACCATATGTGTGACACTTTTTTGCAGCCTAGGTGCGCAAAGGGGCCCAAATTCCAATGAGTACTTTTAGGATTTCACAGGGCATTTTTACGCATTTGGATTCCAAACTACTTCTCACGCTTTAGGGCCTCTAAAATGCAAGGGCAGTATAAATACTCCACAAGGGACCCCATTTTAGAAAGAAGACACCCCAAGGTATTCCGTGAGGGGTATGGTGAGTTCATGTAAAAAAAAAAAAATTTGTCACAAGTTAGTGGAATATGAGACTTTGTAAGAAAAAAAAAAAAAAACATTACCGCTAACTTGTGACAAAAAATAAAAACTTCCATGAACTCACTATGCCCATCAGTGAATACCTTAGGGTGTCTACTTTCCGAAATGGGGTCATTTGTGGGGTGTTTCTACTGTCTGGGCATTGTACAACCTCAGGAAACATGACAGGTGCTCAGAAAGTCAAAGTGCGTAAATTCACATTTTTGCACCATAGTTTGTAAACGCTATAACTTTTTCCTAAACCAATAAATATACACTTATTGCATTTTTTTTTTATCAAAGACATGTAGAACAATAAATTTAGAGAAAAATTTATATAGAAATGTAGTTTTATTTGAAAAATTTTACAACAGAATTCAATTTTGATTAATATCAAAAAAAGTAAAAATGTCAGCAGCAATGAAATACCACCAAATGAAAGCTCTATTAGTGAGAAGAAAAGGAGGTAAAATTCATTTGGGTGGTAAATTGTATGACCGAGCAATAAACCGTGAAAGTAGTGTAGTGCAGAATTGTAAAAAGTGGTCTGGTCATTAAGGGGGTTTAAGCTAGGGGGGCTGAGGTGGTTAAATACCCATTCTAATTGAACCTGGACATTTATTGGGCGATTCATGGATCAGACACCTGTTGTGAATTTTGTTGCTAAGCATCTTGTCAGAGAACAGCAAGCTGTGCAAAAAGTCCTGAAACATTGAACAGTTGGACATGTGCATTCAAAGGTTTAGAGAAGGTCACATTAAGTTCACCTGAAAAGGTTATAGTGCATTATAGGTTCATCCTGAAATTTCACCCAAAAGCCAAATATCCCAAACTTTTTGTGAGTAGTGTATGTTGGATAACTATTTTTTTCTGAAAATGAAAGAGATTAAAAAATTGTAGTTTGTTTTTGCTCACTTTGTCTAATAAGCAAAATATGCAAGCACTGAAGATATCAGTAAGGGACAAATTCTTCACAGGGCACACTACATGCATGTAGGTCTGCTGCCATTTAGAAGAAGAAGTAGTTTGTTAAAGGGGTTGCCCCATAAAACATATATAACATTTTCAAACTACCAACTGGATCTGAATACTTTTGTAATTGTACATAATACAAAAATTAGCATTGACACTGAGTAATTCAATAAAATCTATCTGTATAGCCTTGTCTGTTTCTTCTTTTCCTTATTTTCTATCCATTTCACATACTGTAGGCTCCATTCCATCCATCAGCTGCCACCAGCCCTATATCTTCTTAGAAGCTACAGTTACAGGGAGAGAGCTGCAGCAGAAAGTACACACCCCCTGAGAAAAGACCCTCATGCAGCCAACTTGCAGTAAACTCAATGGAGCAATGAACAGGGAGATCTCTGGATCCATGTGAGGTACAGGGCTGGTTCTAGCTTCATTAGAAAGATATTTTCATGTCCTACATGATGGCTAATTTTCATTTTTACATCAGTAATAGCATAACCCCTTTAGGTCATTTTTCAGTATTATCAGTATTCTTCTATTGATCACTAAGTAATATAAGTAACTTTTCTCTTTTCTTTTTTTGTTTCAGGTTCCTTGGGTAACAAACAGTTTTTATCTTCTTTCCATCAGTCATCCCTATGCATCTCTTAATACACTTGCCATTGTTCACATGGTAACCTGGAGCTTTATTCTGTCTGCTGTCACTCTGTCTTTATTAAACTGTTCACACGACACGATAGCTCTGCATAGCATTATCATGAAGCCAGGGTGAAAATGTCTTTAGCAGAGCCTGGTTACACTGAAGACTCATTGCTCTTAGCTAGTGCTTATGGAGCTAGCGG
Organism: Bufo bufo; assembly: GCF_905171765.1. Lineage (NCBI taxonomy): Eukaryota > Metazoa > Chordata > Amphibia > Anura > Bufonidae > Bufo > Bufo bufo. The sequence continues at coordinate 56,052,682 of NC_053395.1, forward strand.
TGTCTTCTATCCAGGTAGTATAATGCTGTTCGCCAAAGGCAATGATAATGACTACATTCAGGATAAGCTTGTATTTAGCATGTACATATTTTTTAGTGTTGGGCGAGCATGCTCTGCCGAACCCTAATTTTACTTAAATCTCCTCCCCGCACGTTTGCTGGCTGCTATGCAGCCGATAAACGTGCGCGGTGGTACTGGCACTCACTTTAATGCCATAGCCATGTTGGCTACTGGCATTACAGTGATTGGCTGGCCGACACGTGTCATTGGGTGCTATATAGCACCGCATGTCAGGGAGAGCTGTGCTGAAGAAGGGACAGATAGTGTAGGGATTGAAATAGTAATATTTTAGTGAAAAAAACTTGTTAGAGACCCAAAAGTTCTTTTAAGGACTATAGTTGTATCTGGCTGCAATATATATTATTAGCGCAACCTGCGCTAAATTGCGTGCAATTGTTAGTGCCGCTTCTGATAGTGACACAACCTCTGCTATATCTTTTATTTTATATTTGCGCTGTGACATCTGTGACATTCAGCGCAATTGTTTGGCCGCTGGTGACAGCGACATTACCTGCACTACATCTCCTGTATAATGTTTGCGCATCCTAAATATCAGTGACATTCATTCAGTGTAATTTTTTATTAACCGCTGGTGAAAGCAACATTACTTGCGCTACATCTTCTGTATAACATTTGCGCATCCTAAAATTATCTGTGACATTCAGTGTACTTTTTTCATAGACGCTGCGGACAGCTACATTATCTGTGCTACATCTCCTGTTTAACGTGTGCGCATCCTAAAACCTGTGCTACTGTACTTGTGACATACTTGCAAGCATATATACCATTTAATATGCGCAAGGCGAGCAGTAAGGGATGGGGAAGTGGCCATGTTGCTGATGATGCACGCAGAGGCCGTGGCCTGGACGCAGTGAAACTGCGCCTGCTGCCAGAGCACAAGAAACACACTCATCCACTATACCTATTTTCATGTCCCAGTTTTCAGGGCGGCGCAGGACACCACTGTCGAAGTCAGACCAGTGCGACCAGGTAGTCGGTTAGATTGCAGCAGATAATGCTTCCAGTCGGTTACGCACCACCCTGTCTTCCACAAAGTCCAGTCTCAGTAGCCAAGAGTCTGGTCAACAGAATCCTCATACTCCTTCCTCCCACCATGGAGAGTCTTGGCAAACAAGTGATCCCACATATTCAGAGGAGCTCTTTTCATCGCCATTCCTTGATTTGGGCCTATCGACAAGCCCGCTTAAAGAGGGACATGAGGAGATATTGTGCCCTGATTCCCAAACTCTTGAGCATCCACAGTCACAAGAAGATGACAGTAGGGAACGGCAATTAGTGTTTCACGAGGTGGATGATGATGATGAGACACAGTTGCCAATAAGTCAACCACAATTAGTGTCTCAAGAGGTTCATGATGAGGATGAGACACAGTTGTCAATAACTGAGGTTGTTAGGTCAACAAGTCAGGAGAATAATTAGAGTGAGGAAGTGGAAGAGGAGGTGGTGAACGATGAAGTCACTGACCCAACCTGGGAAGGTGTCAAGCCGAGCGAGGACAGCAGTACAGAGGAGGGGGGATATCCGCAGCACCGCAACAGGCTGGAAGAGGCAGTGGGGTGGCAAAAGGGAGAAGGTGGGTCACACCAAAAAGTCCCACAACTGTTCCCCGGAGCAACCCCTTAAGGCAATCTCCCTTGCCAAGGGGTAGGTGTTCCGCAGTCTGGCGCTGTTTTGAGTAAAGTGCGGACGATAAAAGAATTGTCATTTGCAACCTGTGCCGTGCCAAAATAAGCAGGGGCATGAACACTAACAACCTCCCCACCACCAGCATGATCCGCCACATAGCATCAAAGCACCCTAATAGGTGGGCTGACTGCCTGGGTCCACAATCAGTGTCTGCAGGCCACACCACTACCTCCTCTTCCCCTATGTTATGTGCTGGCCAATCCCCTGTCCAAGATGCAGGCCCGGATGCCTCCCACCATGCACCTGTACCTTCGCAAGCACCATCAGCTAGCACATCCACTTCTGTGTTCCAGCGCAGCGTACGGATGTCTATATCCCAGGCCTTTGAACGAAAGCGCAAATACCCAGCCACCCACCCACAGGCCATAGCACTAAATGCGCACCTTTCCAAATTGCTGGCCCTGGAAATGTTGCCATTTAGGCTTGTGGACACTGAGGCTTTCCGCAACCTGATGGCGGTGGCCGTCCCGCATTACTCTGTCCCCAGCCGCCAATATTTTTACCGGTGTGCCATCCCCGCCTTACACCAGCATGTGCCCCGTAACATCACCCATGCCCTGACCAACGCAGTTATTGGGAAGGTCCACTTAACGATTGACACATGGACAAGTGCTTTTGGCCAGGGACGCTACATTTCCCTGACGACACACTGGGTGAACGTTGTGGAGGCCCGAAGTGAGTCGTACCCTGGGATGGCACAGGTGCTACCAATGCCAAGGATTGCGGGCCCTACTTCCATCAGGGTTTCCGCCACCACCTACGTTAGTGGCTGCAACTCCCCATTTGCCTCCTCCTCCACTTCCACCTCTGAATTATCATCTTGCAGCACCAGTCAGACATCAGTCAGTAGCTGGAAACAGTGTAGCACTGCAGTGAGGAAGCGGCAACAGGCCGTGCTTAAACTGATCTGCTTAGGTGACAAACAGCACACCGCCGCAGAGCTGTGGCATGGAATAAGGGACCAGACTAAGCTGTGGCTCTCACCTCTCAACCTAGAGCCAGGCATGGTTGTGACTGATAATGGCCCTAAATTGGTGGCGGCTTTGGAGCTATGCAAGCTCACACACGTACCATGTCTAGCCCACGTGTTCAACTTAGTGGTTCAGCAGTTTCTCAAAACCTACCCGAATTTGCCTGAGCTACTGTTGAAGGTGCGCCGCATGTGTGCCCATTTCCGCAAGTCATCAACAGCTTCCGCCGCTCTGGCAACGCTGCAGCAGCACTTTCAATTGCCAGCTCACCGACTGTTGTGCGACGTGAGCACAACACGTTCCACGTGTTGACCAGGCTTTGTGAGCAGCAGAGGGCAGTAGTGGAATACCAGCTGCAACATGGTCGTCGCCTTTCCAATCAGCTTCCGCCCTTCACAAGCGACGAGTGGGCATTGATGTCTGACCTCTCTGAGGTTTTACGCAACTTTGAGGAATCAACAGAGATGGTGAGCGGCAATAACTCTATTATCAGCGTAACCATCCCACTTCTGTGTCTACTCAAACGCTCGCTGCTCACAATTAGGGCGGACGCTTTGCATGTGGAAGAGGTGGAAATGGGGGAAGACAGTACACAGGGTGATAGCCAGACCACCCTCAGTTCGTCTTCTCAGCGCTAATTGGATGATGTGGAGGAGGAGGAGCAAGAGACGGTTGCCTCTGCTACAGGGGGTAGAACCAATGGAAGTTTTATTCCATCTGTTCAGCGTGGATAGGTAAAAGAGGAGGAAGAGGATGAGGAGATTGAGAGTCATCCTCCTGATGAGGACAGCAAAGTCTTGTCTGTTGGGACTCTGGCACACATGGCTGACTTTAGGTTAGGCTGCCTTTCTCATGACCCTCGCGTTGTACGCATTTTGGCCAACAATGATTACTGGTTGTTCACCCTTCTCGACCCTCGATACAAAGAAAACTTCTCATCTCTCATTCCTGTGGTGGATAGGACTAGCAATATGGCGCAATACCAGAAGGTCCTTGTGGAAAAATTGCTCCAAAAATTTCCAGCTGACAACGCTGGCTGCAGAGTATGTATTTCCTTGGACAACCGAGGAGGGGATACGAGGGGAACACACAGCAGTTTCAAAAGAGGCAGGGCAACACTCTCCAAGGCCTGGGACAGTTTTATTACACCCCGCCAGCACCTTAGTGATCCCTCTGTGCCTTACAACTATTGAGTGTCCAAGCTGGACACATGGCACAAACTGGCGCTCTACGCCTTGGAGGTGCTGGCCTGCCCCACTGGCAGCATTTTGTTAGAGAGTGTATTTAGTGCTGCTGGGGGCATAATAACCGATAAGCGCATCCTCCTGTCAACTGAAAGTGCTGACAGGTTGACTCTTATCAAAATGAACCTGGATTGCCCCTGACTTCTCTATTCCACCTGAGGAAAGCGGCTGAACATAAAAGCACTCTAAATATGGCTTTTATGGTGTATTGAATACACTGTATTCCCATGCACCCCTTCTACCACTAAAAAAGGTATATGGTTCAATCTCCCTTTTCTCGTCCTCCTCCTCCATCATATCAACATGCTTATTAGGCTTCCCTCGCTCCTAATGTTTTAGAGGGTCAGCTCAGCAGCAGGCCCTCACCCATAATGTTTTAGAGGGTCACCAGCAGGCCCTCGCCCATAATGTTTTTGAGGGTCACCAGCAGGCCCTCGCCCATAATGTTTTAGAGGGTCACCAGCTGGCCCTCGTCCATAATGTTTTAGAGGGTCACCAGCAGGCCCTCGCCCATAATGTTTTTGAGGGTCACCAGCAGGCCCTTGTTCATAATGTTTTTGAGGGTCACCAGCTGACCCTCGCCCCTAATGTTTTAGATGGTTAGATTAGCAGCAGGCACTCGCCCCTAATGTTTTAGAGGGTCAGCTCAGCAGCAGACCCTCACCCCTAATGTTTTAGATGGTCACATCAGCAGCAGTGCCTCGCCCCTAATGTTTTAGATGGTCAGATCAGCAGGCCCTTGCTCCAATAGTTTTTGAGGGTCACCAGCAGGCCATCAATCATAATTTTTTAAGGGTGTGTATGATGTCCTCCTTTATGTGTAATAAAGGGTGTATTGTAGTGCTGGTTCCTTGTAATTTTTGGCAGTGCATACGCTTTAGGAGTGTAGGAGTCCCACTACCTGAACAATTGTATCACAATGTGAATGAGGGCCTCCTTTATGTGATATACAGGTTGCATCGGAGTGCCTCTTCCTTGTTATTTTTGGCAGCACTTGCACTTTACAGTATACACAAGTAAATATACAGGAAAGAATGTTTCCTAACAATTTTTCCTCTAAAATCGATTTTATCTTTGGCTTTGTGCGTACTATTGTCAGTCTGCAAAAGTGGCGTACTACTCGGACAACATAATTCCCAGCAGCAACCTGGGAGTCCAAGATGCATCCAGACATCCTCCCCATGCTGTTCCTGAACCATTTCAGTGGTGTTTCCATCAATTTCTGACCTTATCCTATGAACCAGACACCCTCCACTCTTCAGAGCAGGGGGTGCCTTGGTTTAATGCTCTGGTTCTCCTATTGACTTCCATTGTGCTCGGGTGCTCGGTAGAGCACCCGAGCATCCCAAAATGTTCTACTCCAGCACCCGAGCACTTTGGTGCTCGACCAACGGTAATATTTTTGCATGAATGCTACATTTGTGTCTATCATTCATGCTCATCAATGTATGTATTTCCAAAAGGTAGTGTCAGTTGTGAATAATATCGCACCACTACTTAGTACATCAGATGTGTTAATTGACAGAATTCAAGCATGATAGAAATTTATTATCAGTGTCATAAGCAATAATCTCTTTAAGCCATTGTAACTAGTAAATGGGACAATTAGGGACAAGGACGAGGTCAGTATTAGATGAATATTAAGGTACTGAAAATTAGCTATATAGCAGCCAGACACAGGAACTAGGTCAAGGGCAGTAAACAGGTTATGTTCTGCTTTCCTGCTGGTCAGTAATTCCGTAATATGTTGACAGAACTTTTTTTTCCGTCATACATAACGGAAGGAAACGCAACCGTTATTTGTGCCCATAGAAATGTATTAGGGCAGAGCAAAATGGAATGCCTCTTAAAGTGTTCCATTTTGCATTCCGTCCTAAAATTCAGTTATATTCCATTATAGCCCAGTATAACTTAATTACTAACGCTGATGCGAACCCCCCCTTATATGATTGTATGGCTTGTAAAAAAAATTAAAATGGGAGAAATGACTTTAAAAAATAAAATGAGGAGAAAAATATAAATGTTTTTGTGGCGCTGATCACTAAAATGGTATTTTAACAAATAAAATACATAAGAAAATAAAAACAGGCCTGGGGAAGGCAGAGGTTCATCTCCAAAACATGTTACACTCTGCCCTCTCGTTTTTTTTTAAAGTTAAAGTCTTGACTTGGACAACAGTCCGGAACAGTGATCCAACACATCAGGCAACACTGCCCCTACGAGCGCACGCTGGTAGACACGCTGCTGATGGCATTCACACCTGACAGCGGGGGCTCAGTGAAAGCACAAGGCGAAGGCAGAGCATGGCCGAAATGTGGAAAAGCTTTGTCAGCACGCCACAAGAACCAGCACCACCAGCTGATACAGAACATCTTAGCAGGAGGCAGCATTTCAGCAACATGGTGGAACAGTACGTATGCACACGCCTACACGTACTGACAGATGGGTCTGCCCCATTCAACTTCTGGGTCTCCAAATTGGGCACATGGCCTGAGTGTCACGGGGTTCTGAAGGTGCACTCGGTCCCCCATTGCCCGCAGAACTGTTGCTTAGCTTTTGGAATGAGGTTCTGTGTTTGACCTCATTCCCAGGGCGGCTTTACTAGCTGGGTGGCTCCTTGCTCCTAAGTCTGCCTTGAGCGCCGAGCTGATCACTCGGTGCTCGACTGGTTGGTCTGTCGGTCATGTGACGCTGGCCACGTCACATGACCCTCACTCCCCACTATAAATACAGGCAGCCTGCTGGCTACAGGTTGCCTGTTAATTTCTAGGTTCCTGGTATTTGTTGGACTGCTGAATACTTACCTGATCCTGTTCCTTGACCATCCTTTTGCCTGATCCTCCTGTACTGCGCATCCGTCCTGGTATTGTGACCTCGGCTCCCACCTGACTACTCTCTTAGGACTCCTCTTGTACTTCTCTGCTCTCCTGGTATTTATGACCCCGGCTTCTCCTGACAATTCTCTGCTTGCTCCATTTGTACTTTGCAGCTTTCCTGGTATTGACTCGGTCCGTTCACGTCCTGTTGTTTGTCTGTCTGTCATCCCTGCACTTACTCCAAGTTAGGGATTGCCGTCCAGTTGTCCCCTGTCATTAGGACTCGCGAGGCAAGTAGGCAGGGCCAGGGGTAAGGGTGGAGCGCAGTGGTCACTTCCCTCCCCCCTGTGTGTGTGTGTACGCGACCGTTACACTGAGCTTGCCCTTTACACCTTGGAGGTGCTGGCCTGCCCTGCAGCCAGTGTATTATCTGAACGTGTGTTTAGCACGGCAGGGGGCGTCATCACAGCCACGTTCATTAAAATGAACCAGGCATGGATCCCTCAGGACTTGTCCGTATCTTGTGCTGAGTAGACTAGTATACCAGCCTTAACCAGCCATTGTTATACTACAGCGCACTTTCTCTTTGATTTCGCTTTTCTATTTCCCAATGTTTTGAGGTGTTCTCAAATTTATAAAAAATAAAATAAATAAAAATAAAAAAACAACAAAAACAGTGTTGGCTACCTCCTCCTCCACCGCCGCTTCCACCTACACCGCCATGTCCACCTCAACCTCCTACTCTACTTTGACCTCCACCTCCTAGTTCAAGATTATTATTTTTAATTTTTTTCTATTCTATGTTATTTTAAGTCATTTCCTTATCCACATTTGTTTGCAGAGCAACTGTCCTGCTCTTACCCCCATTTTGCTTCCTTTTGCAGCCCTCTAGCTCTTACTACGACTATTTTACAGCTATTTTAGTGCACCAAAGTTTGGGTCCCCATTGACTTCAATGGGGTCCGGGTTCGGGTTCGATTTCTGGTCAAGTTCAGATCCCGAACCCGAACTTTGACCCGAAGTTCGGCAGAACCCGGCGATCCCGAACATCCACGGATCCGCTCATCCCTAAATCTGATCCTTTCAAAACAAATTTCTGAATGAATAACTCGTCTGTAATGTCTGTAAAAATGGTAGAGATTATTGTCAACATCCCTGATTAGTATTAGCATCTATGGTCATCTAAGGCAGTGAAGGGGGCAATGTCAATATTCCTGGTGGTTCATAGTGTTGAGTGTAAATATTCGTATTACAAATTTTTATCGCGAATATCGGCACTTCGAGAGTTCACGAATATTTAGAATATAGTGCTATATATTCGGAACGACGAATATTTTAATTTTTTTTTAGCACAGTACACATCAGGTGATCATCCCTCCCTTCTTCTGGCTTGTGGGCCAATGAAAAGGCTTTGTCACAACTTAGCAACATCCCTAGCAACCAATAGAAAAGTTACCTACCCCTTCACTATATAAATTAAGACACTCCCCAGCAGGCATTTGGTGGAGTTTCATGCGAGAGAGAGAGGGGAGCTTGAATACTGTGCTGTGCTTTTTCAAATTACATTCCAAATCGCATATAAATATTCCAGATAGTTAGTGTTAGATAGTAATAGGGAATTGTGTAGCTGAATAGCTGATAGGGTCCAGTGCATGGTTTGGTGAAGGTTATAGAGATAGTTAGCTGAAATATATAATCCATATAGTTAGTGTTAGATAGTATAGGTTATAGTGTGTGGCAGGAAAATAAATGTGCACTGTGCATGTGAGAGAGATTTCTCTGCTGTCCATGCATACATGCTACAGAAATAGTGCTGTGATGTCACAACAATACTAAGTTAAACAATCAGTATTATGTTGTCAGACCTGATTAAAGGTGAAGTTGTATGTATTGCGCTAAAATATTCGAATCAATAGTGGCGATTTGCGCGATCTCGAATAATTTTTTTTGCGAATATCGGCACTTCGCTAATTCGCGAATATTTCGAATATAGCGCTAGAAATTCTATATTTCGAATATTCTTTTTTTTTTTTTTATTGTTATATTTTTTTTCTTTCCCACTTCCCAAAAGTAGTTCTTACCTGTCCTTAGGATTCCTGGCTTCCTGGCTGCTCCAGTCAGTGCCCGTTGCCGCCATGGGAACGTCTCCATACTAGAATTACTGTCGGATTTGAGAATTACGTTGAAATCGCAATTCGATTAATTCAAGTTATAATAATCAAATTTCGATTTCAACTTAGCACTGCTATATTCCATATTAGGCTAGAATTAACGAATATGGAATATAGCAGTGCTAAGTTGAAATCGAAATTCGATTATTATAACTTGAATTAATCGCATTGCTATTTCAACTTGGACCTGGTTTACTATAGTTGGCTTGGTAGAATTAGCAAATATGACGAATGTATTCGTCATATTCCTCAAAACGAAGATAACAAAGTATTCTCCATCTTCGTTTTAGCTCCATATTCGTCAACTTCGCTAATTCTAGCAATCAAATAGGAAAGTTGACTATAGAGACAGCTAAGTTTAATTCGCTATGCGATTATATTACTGCTTTTTAAAAAAAAAATTGAATAGTTAAATACTTGATTATTATAATGATTCTATTTATAAAAATAAAAAAAAGCAAAGTAATATAATCGCATAGCGAATTAAGCACAGTTGTCTCTATAGTCAAGCTTCCTATTTGATTGCTAGAATTAGCGAAGTTGACGAATATGGAGCTAAAACGAAGATGGAGAATACTTCGTTATCTTTGTTTTGAGGAATATGACGAATACATTCGTCATATTCGCTAATTCTACCAAGCCAACCATAGTAAACCAGGTCCAAGTTGAAATAGCAATGCGATTTAATTCAAGTTATAATAATCGAATTGCGATTTCAACTTAGCACTGCTATATTCCATATTCGTTAATTCTAGCCTAATATGGAATATAGCAGTGCTAAGTTGAAATCGAAATTAGATTATTATAACTTGAATTAATCTAATTGCTATTTCAACTTGGACCTGGTTTACTATGGTTGGCTTGGTAGAATTAGCGAATATGACGAATGTATTCGTTATATTCCTCAAAACGAAGATAACAAAGTATTCTCCATCTTCGTTTTAGCTCCATATTCGTCAACTTCGCTAATTCTATCAATCAAATAGGAAGCTTGACTATAGAGACAGCTGTGTTTAATTCGCTATGCGATTATATTACTTTGCTTTTTTTATTTTTATAAATAGAATCATTATAATAATCAAGTATTTAACTATTAATTTTTAAAAAAAAAAAGCTAAGTAATATAATTGCATAGCGAATTAAACACAGCTGTCTCTATAGTCAACTTTCCTATTTGATTGCTAGAATTAGCGAAGTTGACGAATATGGAGCTAAAACGAAGATGTAGAATACTTCGTTATCTTCGTTTTGAGGAATATGACGAATACATTCGTCATATTCGTCATCTTCGCTAATTCTAGATATCAAACCAATAGGAAAGTAGCCTTAAGTTAAAATCGCAATACGCGATTATTTAAATCGCATAATAATCGCGATAGCTAGAATAATGACGAATATTTGATTTAGACGAATATGAAACGAATATTCTATCGAATATTCGCAAATTTCGTCGAAATCGAATATGGCCCCTGCCGCTCATCACTATTAATCACCTCTCCAGGCTCCAATATTGTCATGGTGGTAACTGGAGGCTGAATACTGATTGTGAAGTTCTGTCTCCTCTCTGCCCTGATCATAGTGATGATATGTTGGTAGGGTTGGAAAAGAGGGTTGAGAATAAGATGAATGACGATGAAGATTCCACGATTCTGGCCTGGGCTCATCTGTGTTGACATTATCATTAGTATTTAAGATGTCCAGATGTTGTGGGTTTGTCCGTATATAAGAATCTGAAGATGATGGTGTAGATGATGGTGGTAAATTTTTTTTTTTAAAGAGGTGAGGGGTTGAGTATACAGATGAATTATAATGAAGGCTATTTTGGCCTTGCATCATTGATGTTTATATATCAATAGGTAAGGTGTCTGGACACAGAGTTACCAGAATCTACAAGTCTATAGATGATGATGTAGACAATGATATCATGTTTGAGGACAGACATCTCTCAATCAGTATCTTAAACTGTATCTTAAACATCAAGTGTGATTTGTGTACAGCCATCATGCTAGATTATAAACCATAATAATTAAAATTATATTGTGTGGATAGAACAGGATGATAACACTATGGATGTCCATTTGAAGAGGCGGGAGGGAGGGCCCTGCTGGACTCCACATCTTCCCAATTTACTGATTTAAAGAACATGTGGGATCTGGTGGCCGATGTTATTGTTAGATGGCTACACAGAGACTTGCTGATAAGCTAATAAATGTTATGAGAAACCATTAACCATAATGTTAAAGGATAATTACTGATATGCACTGATCAGTCATGATACTATATTAAAACCACCTACTTAATATTGTGTAGGTCCCTTCATACTATCAAAACAGTTTTGATCAAGTCCTGAATCCCACCAGACATCTGAAGGTGTCCTGTGCTATCTTGCATAAGGGCATTAGCTGAGAATCATTTAGCTTCTGCATGCTATGAGGATTGAACTCAATCAGATTGATATCTGGGGAATTTGGAGGCCAGGTCAACTCAACTACTTGAGTTCTTTGTCATGTTCCTCAAAGCATTCCTGTACAATTTTTTCAGTGTAACAGGGCAAAGATGTCTCTGCCATTAGGGAATACTACTGCCACAAAGAGGTGTACATGGTTTGCAACAATGTTTATGTAGATGATAAATGTGAAAGTAACATTTTAATTAATGTTAGGACTAGTGTTGGGCGAGCATGCTTGGCCGAACACTTTTTACTCGCGATGCTCGAGTCTCCTCCCAGCACATTTGTTGGCGGGGAAGTACTGGCACTCACTGTAATGCCGTAGCCATGTTGTTTACTGGCATTACAGTGATTGGCTGGCCGGAACGCGTCAGCGGGTGCTATATAGCACCCGATGACATGTGGTTCGGCTCAGTCTTAGTCAGAGAGAGCTGCAGCAGAAGGGACAGACGGTGTAGGGACAGGAATTTTTTTTTTTTTAGGCAGGGTTTACTGGTGAAAGGTGTTAGAGACCCAAAAGTCCTTTTGTTTTATCTGGCTGCCATATACAGGTGAAACTCGAAAAATTTGAATATCGTGTAAAGTTTTATTTATTTTAGTAATATAACTTAAAAGGTGAAACTAATATATAAGATAGACTCATTACATGCAAAGCAAGATATTTCAAGCCTTTATTTGTTATAATTTGGATGATTATGGCTTACAGCTTATGAAACCCCAAAGTCTCAATTTTGAGGTCCCCTTTGCTCAGGGGGTATGGATTAATCAGCTGACTAGAGTGTGACACTTTGAGCCTAGAATATTGAACCTTTTCAAAAAATTCCAATTTTAAGCTGCATTAATGCAATTCCTTTTAATTTGCATTACTGAGATAAATGGACTTCTGCACAATATTCAAATTTTTTCGAGTTTCACCTGTATATTATTAGCGCAACCTGCGCTAAATAGCGTGCAATTGTTTGGCCGCTGCTGACAGTGACACAACCTCTGCTATATCTGTTGTGTTACATTTGCGCTGTGAAATTCAGCGCAATTGTTTGGCCGCTGGTGACAGCGACATTACCTGCGCTTTATCTCCATTATAACATTTACGCTTCCAAAATATCTGTGACATTCAGTGTAATTTTTTCACCGCTGGTGACAGCGACATTACCTGCGCTACATCTCCTGTATAATGTTAGCGCAACCGAAATATCATTGACATTCAGTGTAATTTTTTCACCGCTGGAGGCAGCGACATTACCTGCGCTACATCTCCTGTATAACGTTTGCTCATCCTAAATATCACTTACATTCCTCAACACAATGATCAAGTACCAAAATACCCAAAATATCAAAGTTTATTATCACATTTACGATTTTTCACGTATTTGGATTGGTACAGTATGTATTGTATTATGTGACTCCCGGTTGCATGTGACCACATGACATGCACCACATTTGGTTGCAAGGACAATCTGAGAGGATATAGATATATACCCACATTTTTACGTATTTCAGATGGTAGTCCATGATTTATATCATATTGTGGTGTTTCGGGATATATGCGAGCTGTTGCTTTTTGGCACTTTATTTTGTTTCCACTCTAATGTGATAATAATAAACTTTGATATTTTGGGTATTTTGGTACTTAATCATTGTGTTGATAAATATTTAGAGGAAGTACACCCTTGTACGCACTAGCTACATTGATCCAGTTTAATAATCACTTACATTCAGTCTAATTTTTTCGCTGCTGGTGACAGCGACATTACCTGCACTACATCTCCTGTATAACGTTTGTCCATCCTAAATATCAGTTACATTCAGTGTAATTTTTTCGCCGCTGGTGACAGCGATATTACCTCTGCTACATCTCCTGTATAACGTTTGCGCATCCTAAATATAAGTGACATTCAGTTTAATTTTTTAGCCGCTGGTGACAGCGACATTATCTGCGTTACATCTCCTGTATAACATTTGCGCACCCTAAATATCTGTGACATTCAGTTTACTTTATTTGCACATACACTTACAAAATCTGCGCTATTGTACGTGTGACATACTTGTAAGCATATATACCATTTAATATGCTCAAGGCGAGCAGTAAGGGACGGGGAAGCGGCCATGCTGCTGATGGTGCACGCAGAGACTGTGGCCCTTGGCACGGTGAAACTGTGCCTGCTGCCAGAGCACAAGAAACACACTCATCCACGATACCTAACTTCATGTCCCAGTTTGCAGGACGGCACAGGACACCACACTCGAAGTCACACCAGTGCAACCAGGTGGTCGGTTGGATTGCAGCAGATAATGCTTCTAGTCGGTTAAGCACCACCCTGTCTTCCACAAAGTGCAGTCTCAGTAGCCAAGAGTCTGGTCAACAGACTCCTCACCCTGATTCTCCTTCCTCCCACCATGGAGAGTCTTGGCAAACAAGTGATCCCACACTCGGATATTCCGAGGAGCTCTTTTCATCGCCATTCCTTGATTTAGCCCTCTTGCCAAGCCCGCTTGAAGAGGGACATGAGGAGATCGTGTGCACTGATTTCCAAACTCTTGAGCATCCACAGTCAGAAAAAGATGATGGTGGGGAACGACAATTAGTGTTTCACGAGGTGGATGATGATGATGAGACACAGTTGTCAATAAGTCAACCGCAATTAGTGTCTCAAGAGGTTCATGATGAGGATGAGACACAGTTGTCAATAAGTGAGGTTCTTGTTAGGTCAATAAGTCAGGAGGATGACCAGAGTGAGGAAGTGGAATAGGAGGTGTTGGACGATGATGTCACTGACCCAACCTGGGAAGGTGGCAAGCCGAGCGAGGACAGCAGTACAGAGGGGGAGGGATCCTCAGCACCACAACAGGCTGGAAGAGGCAGTGGGGTGCCAAACAGGCCCACAACCAGGGGCGTCGTTAGGTCAAAAAATTCGGGGCTTGAGCCCCGGATGTTTTGATCAGTGCCCCGAATTTTATGCTGGCAGCAGTGGCGTAACTACCAGGGAAGCGGCTGCTCCGGGGCCCGGGCTGACAAGGGGCCCGGCAGCCTGACACCAAGTGTCTTGATTATCTAATGCAGTTTTTCATGCCAGTGCAGTCATTTCCACACGATCTCCTGGACAGCCCGGAGCCTGACTCCGCCCACTGATGTGACTGATCATGTGCTCCTGACATCATGAAAGGTCCTTTTGCCCACTAGGAACTATCATCTCCTGAGGTAGGACATGTGAATGGAGCATTTCTAGCATTGATGTAGATACGGGGGACAGTGTTCCTTGTATTTAGGACTAGTATAGTAGCGAAAAAGTAACCATAAACCACTGGTCTCTATATGCACATTGTTAGACCAGAGGCGTTAGTGATACTTTATCTGAGGTGCATGTTTTGGCTGTATTCTGCCCCCTGCCATGTACTGTACCCTCTATGCTGCACTGTGTGTGCCTCCTGCCCTGTACTGTACCCCCCATGCTGCACTGTGTATACCCCCTGCCCTGTACTGTGCCCCCTATGCTGTATTTTGCCCCCCTGCCCTGTACTGTGCCCGCCATGTTGTATTCTGCCCCCTGTCCTATGCTGCACTGTATGTGTGGCTCCTGACCTGTACTGTGCCCCTTATGCTGCACTGTGTGTGCCTCCTGCCCTGTATTGTACCCCCTATAATGCACTGTGCCCCCTATGGTGCACTGTGTGTGCCCCCTGCCTTGTACTGTACCCCCTATAATGCACTGTGCCCCCTATGCTACACTGTGTGTGCCCCCTGCCCTGTATTGTGCCCTTTATGCTGTACTGTTCCCCCTGCCCTTTAGTGTGCCCCCTATGCTGCATTGTACCCCCTATGCTGCACTGTGCGTCCTCCCCCTTGCCCTGTACTGTACCCCCTATACTATACTGTGCCCTGTACATTGCAGCCTCCCTTCTCTATCTCTAGTGCTTGCCACTTGGCACTATCATGGCACACTAAGGCCGGTTTTGCATCACGTTTGGCCATTCGTCTAATGCAGCAGTAGGCAACCTACGGCACTCCAGCTGTTGTGAAACTACAACTCCCAGCATGCATTATTGCTCTGCTCTTCTCATAACTCCCATAGAAATCAATGGAACATGCTGGGAATTGTGCTTTCACAACAGTTGGAGTGCCGAAGGTTGCTGACCCCTGGTAATGTATACATAAAATGTATATGTTAACAGGTGACTCAGACTGACACCATCAAAAAAAATGATATGTTAATGTATAAGTTTTTTTTTTAACAGACTTTGCATTTTCCAACGTAAACATCAAACGGATGGCAAAAATGTGATGTGAACTCTCCCTTACATATGCACATATAGGATGCCAGGATAGTCATGGAGGGGGGGGCCCCATACAAAATTTTGCTGTGGGGCCCAGTCCGTTCTAGCTACGCCCCTGGCTGGCATGGCCGGCCGATCTGACTCTCCTGCACTGCGCAGCCCCGCCATCCTAATCCATATCCTGCAGTAACTGAACTTTAAAACAGCGCTCATGATCTCATTACTATCTCACACACTCAGCTCCGGAAACATGCAGTGCGTGCGGCGCTGGCTCACTGACGTCAGTGGTGAGTGTCGCCCGCCCGTGGTTTGTGGCTCCTCCCACTAGGCGGCGCAGGCGCTTGACGTCAGTGAGTGAGCGCCGCCCTCACTGCATGTTACTGGAGCTGAGTGTGTAAGTCAAGATAGTAATGAGATGAGCGCTGATTTAAAGTTCAGTTACTGCAGGATATGGATTACTGAGGGGATGATCTGTGGGGTTGCCCAGATGGCTAGGCCCTTCACAGTAGTTATTAACCCCTTTCAGCAGTCCTCCATTCACTGAAGGGGGGACTGCTGAAAGGGGTTAATAACTACTGTGAAGGAAGGACTGCTGAAAAGGGTTAATAACTACTGTGAAGGGGGGACTGCTGAAAGGGGTTAATAACTACTGTGAAGGCCCATGGTGGTGTGGCTTCATGGGGTGGGGGGCGTGGCTTCACGGGCGTGATACAATGGGCTTGTGCCCCGGATGTTTTCAGACCCTAGCACCACCCCTGCCCACAACTGTTCCCCGGAGCACCCCCTTGCAGCAATCTCCCTTGCCAAGGGGTAGGTGTTTCGTAGTCTGGCGCTTTTAAAAGAATTGTAATTTGCAACCAGTGCCATACCAAAATGAGCAGGGGCGTGAACACTAGCAACCTCACCACCACCAGCATGATCCGCCACATGGCATCAAAGCATCTAATAGGTGGGCCGAAGGCCTGGGTCCACAATCTGTGTCTGCGGGTCACACCACTGCCTCCTCTTCCCCTGTGTTACGTGCTGGCCAATCCCCTGTCCAAGACGCAGGACCGGAGGTCTCCCATCCTGCACCTGGGCCTTTGCAAGCACCATCAGCTAGCACATCCACTTCTGTGTTCCGGCGGAGCATACAGATGTCCATACCCCAGTCCTTTGAACGAAAGCACAAATACCCAGCCACCCACCCACAGACCATAGCACTAAATGCGCACCTTTCTAAATTGCTGGCTCTGGAAATGTTGCCATTTAGGCTTGTGGACACTGAGGCTTTCCGCAGCCTGATGGCGGCGGCCGTCCCTTGTTACTCAGTCCCCAGCCGCCACTATTTTTCCCGGTGTTCCGTCCCTGCCTTACACCAGCATGTGTCCCGTAACATCACCCGTGGCCTGACCAACGCAGTTATTGGGAAGGTCCACTTAATGACTGACACGTGGACAAGTGCTTTTGGCCAGGGATGCTACATTTCCCTGACGGCACACTGGGTGAACATTGTGGAAACCGGGAGTGAGTCGTACCCTGGGATGGCACAGGTGCTACCGACGCCAAGGATTGCGGGCCCTACATCCAGCAGGATTTCCGCCACCACCTACATTAGTGGCTGCAACCCCCCCTTCTCCTCCTCCACCTCCTCCTCCACTTCCAGCTCTGAATACTCATCTTGCAGCACCAGTCAGCCATCAATCAGTAGCTGGAAGCAGTGTAGCACTGCAGTGGGGAAGCGGCAACAGGCCGTGCTGAAACTAATTTGCTTAGGTGATAAACAGCACACCGCCACAGAGCTGTGGCAGGGTATAAGGGACCAGACTGAGCTGTGGCTCTCGCCACATAACCTACAACCAGGCATGGTTGTGTCTGATAATGGCCATAACTTGGTGGTGGCTTTGGAGCTCGGCAAGCTCACACACATACCATGCCTAGCCTACGTGTTCAACTTAGTGGTTCAGCAGTTTCTCAAAACCTACCCCAATTTGCCTGAGCTACTGGTGCAGGTGCGGCGGGTGTGTGTCCATTTCCGAAAGTCATCTACAGCTGCCGCCGGTCTGGCAACGCTGCAGCAGCGCTTGCAATTGCCAGCTCACCAACTGTTGTGCGACGTGATCACGCGCTGGAACTCGACGTTCCACATCTTGGCCAGGCTTTGTGAGCAGCAGAGGGTGCAATGAGCAGGACCGTGGTACGGTTACACAGACGCCAAATTATACAGTGGGTCAGGATATGTGTATAATAGTCTATTGATTGTTTGTGACGCCAATTGCAGCGTGCACAGGGTACTGTCGCAGGGCCCTTTAAGGTGTTGTAACTCATGTACCAGGTTAGGAGTGGTGTAATGTCTGTGTGGTAATGGCAATAGTGTCAACGGTGTCTCCTACCTGGGTACGGCTGGACTCCTGGATCCTGGCTCACTTGCAATAAAATGAGGGTAGTGATAGTGGGAGTAATAGAGGAACTGGTAGCAGAAATTGAGATCCAGACTTTGGGTGAAGTTCAAACTTGTCTTTACTGGTAGTAGCTTTCATCCAAACAAGATACAGCTTTGTCTTAGGTCCCAGCAGGTAGTAACAATGTGTGGCAGGAATATATCTTCTGCTCTATCATGTACCTGGAGCTTTTGCAGGAAAAGGACGTCTGCCTGTTGCTCTGTAATATGGCAGGAATTTGGCTTCTGCACTTTCTATCCTCTGCTGAATTGGGACTGACCAGCTGAGGAGGAAGCGTCAATTTTGACGTAAATTTGTTTTCCCTTAGTCCTAACAGCAGCACAAGTGGGGTATTTGCCCCTGTGAAGCTGGTCAGGACAGGCGGAATTTTTGTTGAATAAAATTCTGCATCATCAATAATTAATTAGTTAATTAATCCCCCCCCCCCCCCTTATATAGTCCGTCCCCAACAGGACCATTTGCTTTTTTAACGAGTAATCATAACAGCATAGAGGGAGGGATATTTGTGTGCTGCTGTTAGGACTAAGGGAAAACAAATTTATGTCAAAATTGACGCTTCCCTTTCGTCCTAACCAGCAGCACAAGTGGGGAAGTAGCAAGAACCTCACACAAATTTTGGGAGGGCTAAAGGACTTCCTACTGACTAATTGAACTATCCCACAGGAGTTACGAATCTGACTTATGGGAGAGCAGCATTTAGCACAGACCGTCCAAAGGCTGTTCCCTCTGCACGCCTACTGTCTAGGTGATAATGGGAAATAAAGGTATTTTGCGTACTCCACGAGGCGGCAGCACAGATCTGCTCTAAAGAGATTCATTTCCTTTCTGCATATGACGTAGAAACTGCCCTAGTAGAATGGGCAGATAAGAAAGATGGCGGTGGTAAGTCCTGGGACCTAAAAGCCAGCTTAATAGCCTCCTTAATCCATCTACTCAAGGTAGGCTTGGAAACCTTGAGTCCTCTGTTGTTCCCTGCATAAGCAATCAGCAGATTTTCCAATCTCCTGAATTCTTCAGTTCTGTTTAAATATATTCTGAGAACCCTTGGGATGTCCAAGGTAAGTAGTCTCTCCTCCTCAGGAGTGTCAGAGGTAGGAGAAAACACAGGTAGTGCTATCGTCTGATTGGTATTTACAAACGAAGGAACCTTTGGTAGAAAGGTAGGCAGAAATCTTAACATGACCTTGTCCTGCAGAAATTTAAAATATGGTTCCGCTGCCCCCAGGGCCTGGAGCTCTCCAACCCTCTTGGCTGAGGTTATGGCCAAAAGAAAAGTAACTTTGTGGGATAGGTACTTTAAGTCTACCTGTTCCAAAGGCTCGAAGGGGGTAGAGCACAACCCCCTTAAGACCACCCTGTTGGAAAAAAATAAAAAATCACAGAATTAAATCAACAATAGAAATAAATAATTTCTCCCCTGACACACAGGGGGAGAGACTCTAGGGGAAGAGTCATGCCTGCCTGACCGAACCCACAGGACAGAAAAAAAGCAACTGGTCCTGTTGGGGACGGACTATATAAGGGAAGGGGGGAATTAATTAACTAATTAATTATTGATGATGCAGAATTTTATTCAACAAAAATTCCACCTGTCCTGACCAGCTTCACAGGGGCAAATAGCCCACTTGTGCTGCTGGTTAGGACGAAAGGGAATAAGGCTCTGGAGTCTCTGTTCTCTACTCACAGTTATCTTCACAGGGTATGGTTCTTCCTGGAACTAGAGTGATCTGATCAAATCTCAGGACGAGACATGGTCCTTGCTGTCTTCCCCATGCAGGGAGAGCTAGAACTGGGTCTAACAGTTTTTTTCCTCCCTTGCTGCAGGATGTGGGAAACTCCACTTCCCTTAACCTCTTCAGGACACAGGGCGTACCGGTACACCCTGATGTCCTGGTACTTAAGGACACAGGGCATACGGGTACCAACTGTGTATTTCCGATCACCGCCGCCCGGCGGTCGGTGATCGGAACTCGGTGCCTGCTCAAATCATTGAGCAGGCACCTTGGCTAAATGTGATCCCCCCATGTCAATTCAGACCTGCAGTTTGCGGCTTTACCTGCGGTTTGCGGCAGCAATCGGCGATGCCATCGGGTCCCCATGCGGCTGTAGGGGGGACCCGATGGCATGGAAGGCAGCGCGATGCCTAAGGAAGGAATTGCGCTGCCTTCCGGTGACGAGCCTGTGAGATCCAGCCCCCTGGATCTCACAGGCCGGAAGCTGTATGAGTAATACACACAGTATTACTCATACAGCCAATGCATTCCAATACAGAAGTATTGGAATGCATTGTAAAGGATTAGATACCCAAAAGTTCAAGTCCCAAAGTGGGACAAAAAATAAAGTGAAAAAAAAAGTTGAAAAAAAAAAGTTTTCCCCCACAAAAATTAAAAGTTTCAAGTAAAAATAAAGTTAAAAAATAAAGTAAATTTTTAAAAATAAAAAATAGGGGGAAAAAAGTATACATATTAGGTATCGCCGCGTCTGTATTGACCGTCTCTATAAACATATCACATGACCTAACCCCTCAGATGAACACCATAAAAAATAAAAACTGTGCTAAATAAACCATTTTTTGTCACCTTACATCACAAAAAGTACAACAGCAAGCGATCAAAAAGGCGTTTACCCACCAAAATAGTACCAATCTAACCGTCACCTCATCATGCAAAAAATGAGCCCCTACCTGAGACAATCGCCCAGAAAAAAAAAAAAAACTATGGCTCAGAATATGGAGACACTAAAACATCATTTTTTTTGTTTTAAAAAAGCTGTTATTGTGTAAAACTTACATAAATAAAAAAAAGTATACATATTAGGTATCACCGCGTCCGTATCGACCGGCTATATAAAAATATCACATGTCCTAACCCCTCAGATGAACACCGTAAAAAATTAAAAATAAAAACTGTGGTAAATAAACAATTTTTTGTCACCTTACATCACAAAAAGTGTAATAGCAAGCGATCAAAAAGTCATATGCACCCCAAAATAGTGCCAATAAAACCGTCATCTCACTTCGCAAATAATGAGACCCTACCTAAGATAATCTCCCAAAAACTGAAAAAACTATGGCTCTCAGAATATGGAGACACTAAAACATGATTTTTTTGTTTCAAAAATGATATTACTGTGTAAAACTTACATAAATAAAAAAAAGTAAACATAATAGGTATCTCCGCGTCCGTAACGACCAGCTCTATAAAAATATCACATGACCTAACCCCTCAGATGAACACCGTAAATTTTTTTAAATAAAAACTGCTAAATAATCATTTTTTGTCACCTTACATCACAAAAAGTGTAATAGCAAGCGATTAAAAAGTCACACACACCCCAAAATAGTGCTAATAAAACCATCAGCTCATCCCGCAAAAATCATACCCTACCCAAGGTAATCGCCCAAAAACTGAAAAAAGTATGGCTCTCAGACTATGGAAACACTAAAAAATGATTTTTTTGCTTCAAAAATGAAATCATTGTGTAAAACTTACATTAATAAAAAGAAAAATATATACATATTAGGTATCGCAGCATCCGTAATAACTTGCTCTATAAAAATATCACATGACCTAACCCCTCAGGTGAATACCGTAAAAAAAAAAAAAAAAAGGTGTAAAAAAAGCAATTTTTTTGTCACCTTACATCACAAAAAAGTGTAATAGCAAGCGATCAAAAAGTCACATGCACCCCAAAATAGTGCCAATTAAACCGTCATCTCATCCTGCAAAAATCATACCCTACCCAAGGTAATCTCCCAAAAACTGAAAAAATTATGGCTCTCAGACTATGGAAACACTAAAACAAATTTTCAAAAAAGAAATCATTGTGTGAAACTTACATAAATAAATAAAAAGTATACATATTAGGTATCGCCGCATCAGTGACAACCTGGTCTATAAAAATATCACATGATCTAACCTGTCAGATGAATGTTGTAAATAACAAAAAATAAAAACGGTGCCAAAACAGCTATTTCTTGTTACCTTGCCTCACAAAAAGTGTAATATAGAGCAACCAAAAATCATATATACCCTAAACTAGTACCAACAAAACTGCCACCCTATCTCGTAAATTCTAAAATGGGGTAACTTTTTTGGAGTTTCTACTCTAGGGGTGCATCAGGGGGGCTTCAAAAAAACCAGTCCAGCAAAATCTGCCTTCCAAAAACCGTATGGCATTCCTTTTCTTCTGCGCCCTGCCGTGTGCCCGTACAGCAGTTTACGGCCACATATAGGGTGTTTCTGTAAACTACAGAATCAGGGCCATAATATTGAGTTTTGTTTGGCTTTTAACCCTTGCTTTGTTACTGGTAAAAATGGATTAAAATGGAAAATTTGCCCAAAAATTTTAATTCTGTAATTGTATCTCTATTTTCCATTAATTCTTGTGTAACACCTAAAGGGTTAACAAAGTTTGTAAAATCAGTTTTGAATACCTTGAGGGGTGTAGTTTATAGAATGGGGTCATTTTTGGTTGGTTTCTATTATATAAGCCTCGCAAAGTGACTTCAGACCTAAACTGGTCCCTAAAAATTGGGTTTTTGAAAATTTCAGAAAAATTTCAAGATTTGCTTCTAAACTTCTAAGCC
This sequence comes from Bufo bufo, assembly GCF_905171765.1. Lineage (NCBI taxonomy): Eukaryota > Metazoa > Chordata > Amphibia > Anura > Bufonidae > Bufo > Bufo bufo. Next base: position 56,075,401 of record NC_053395.1, read on the forward strand.
TTGTAACATCCCCAAAAAATAAAATATCATTCCCAAAATGATCCAAACATGAAGTAGACATATGGGGAATGTAAAGTTTTTGGAGGTATTACTATGTATTATAGAAGTAGAGTAATTGAAACTTGGAAATTTGCAATTTTTTACAAATTTTTTGTAAATTTGGTATTTTTTTATAAATAAAAATGATTTTTTTTTACTTCATTTTACCAGTTTCATGAAGTACAATATGTGACCAATAAACAATCTCAGAATGGCCTGGATAAGTCAAAGCGTTTTAAAGTTATCAGCACTTAAAGTGACACAGGTGAAATAAGGCTGTGTCCTGAAGGGGTTAAGCAGGGGGGCAGAACAGAACAGGAACGTTCCATTCTGAACGGCCATAACATTAAAATTATTCCTATCAATGATGCTGCCACCTGCTGGTAGACCTGAAACATTACAAGGGAAAAAAAATACATTCAAAATGGTTTTATCTGCATAGTTGTGAATGACATGAGGGAAATCACATCAAATGACAATGTTAATGCTTTTAGCAGATTGTAGCGGGGTAAAAGCGTTTAGTAACCCAACTCTGGGGTGTTACAAGTGCAGTAGTGGAATACCAGCTGCAACATGGTCGTCGCCTTTCCAGTCAGCTTTCGCTCTTCACAAGCAACGAGTGGGCATGGATGTCTGACCTCTGTGAGGTTTTACGCAACTTTGAGGAATCAACACAGATGGTGATCCTTGATTCCGCTATTATCAGCGTAACCATCCTACTTCTGTGTCTACTGAAATGCTCGCTGCTCACAATGAAGGCGGACGCTTTGCATGTGGAAGAGGTGGAAATGGGAAAGACAGTACACAGGGTGATAACCAGACCACCCTCCGTTCGTCTTCTCAACACGAATTGGATGATGATGATGAAGAGGAGCAGGAGATGGTTGCCTCTGCTACAGGGGGTAGTACCCATAGCAGGTTTATTCCATCTGTTCAGCGTGGATGGGCTGAAGAGGAGGAAGAGGATAAGGAGATTGAGAGTCATCCTCCTGATGAGGACAGCGAAGTACACATGGCTGACTTTACCTGTATGCTATGCTGCCTTTCCCGTGACCCTCGTGTTATACGCATTTTGGCCAACACCGATTACTGTTTTTTCACCCTTCTCAACCCCTACTACAAAGAGAACGTATCTCTCATTCCTATGGTGGAGAGGACTAGCAAAATGGTGCAATACCAGAAGGTCCTTGTGGAAAACTGCTCCAAAAATTTCCAGATGACAACGCTGGCGGGATACGAGGGGAACACACAGCAGTTCCAACAGAGGCATTCTTATCAAAATGAACAAGGCCTCGATTGCCTCTGACTTCTCTATTCCACCAGAGGAAAGCAGCTGAACATAAAGGCACTCTAAATGTGGCTTTTATGGTGTATTGAATACACTGTATTCCCATGCACCCCTTCCACCACAAAAAAGGGTATATGGTTCAATCTTTCTTTTCTCATCTTCCTTCATCATATCAACATGCTTATTAGGCTGCCCTCGCCCCTAATGTTTTATATGGTCAGATCAGCAGCAGGCCCTCGCCCAAATGGTTTAGTGGGACAGCTCAGCAGCAGACCTTCACCCATAATTTTTTAGATGGTCAAATCAGCAGCATGCCCTTGCCCATAATGTTTTAGATGGTCAGATCAGCAGCAGACCCTCACCCCTAATTTTTTAGATGGTCAGCTCAGCAGCAGACCCTCACCCCTAATTTTTTAGATGGTCAGATCAGCAGCAGGCCCTCGCCCCTAATGTTTTAGATGTTCAGCTTAGCCACAGACCCTCACCCCTAATGTTTTAGAAGGTCAGATCAGCATCAGACCCTCACCCCTAATGTTTTAGAGGGTCAGCTCAGCAGCAGACCCTCACCCCTATTTTTTTAGAGGGTCACCAGCAGGCCCTTGCTCCTAATGTTTTTGAGGGTCACCAGCAGGCCATCAATCACAATTTTTCAAGGGTGTGTAGGATGCCCTCCTTTATATGTAATAAAGGGTGTATTGGAGTGCGGGTTCCTTGTAATTTTTGGCAGCCCTTTCACTTTATATACAAGTAAACATACAGGAAGAATGTTTCCTAACAATTTTTCTTCTAAAATTGATTTTATCTTCGGTTTGATGCGTATTATTGTCAGTCTGTAAAAGTGGCGTACTACTTGGACGACATCGTTCCCAGCAGCGACCTGGGAGTCCAAGATGCATCCAGACATCCTCCCCATGCTGTTCCCAAACCATTTCAGTGGTGTTTCTATCAATTTCTGACCTTTTCCTATGAACCAGACATCCTCCCCTCTTCAGAGCTGGGGGTGCCTGGATTAATGCTCGGGTTCTCCCTTTGACTTCCATTGTGCTCGGCTGCTATGCACTCTCATATTCAGCAGGCGTGATATACTGTACATTTTGACAACTTTATATCATTAAAGGGGTTGTCCAAGTTATTTTTTATTGATGGCCAATCCTTAGGTCATCAATAGAAATAACTCGGAAAAACCCCATTAACATTTTCAGCTATCTGTGCTAGAGTAGCTCCTCAGTGGGATTGAACCAGATAGGGAAGCCTTTCCTCCCCATGCGTATCAATGAGCATTGGGCGCTCATGAGCCTTTGACAGTTCACCACCTATTCTTGTTTGGACCACTTTTGATAGTTAGGTACATAACACTGCATACCGTGAAGAAAAAGACCTGCTGTTTTTGGAGATTCACTGTTCCAGTCATCTAACCATCACAATTGGGTCCTTGTAAAGTTGTAAATGCTTGCTGATTTTTCCTGCTTCTAATACTTTGACTTCAAGAACTGAATGTTCACTTGCTGTCTGACATATTCCACCCCTTGACAGGTGCCATTGTCACCAGATAATGGTTTTCATTTCACTTCACCAGTCAGTGGTGTTAATGTTATGGCTGATTGTTGTATATATGAGTATAATAGCTCCATGGATTCCACCATCAAACTGATTCTTCATCTCTTCATGTGCATCAAGTGTCCAAATTTACTGTTCTACTACTTCTTGTTTTTCTCTCACCTCATTCCTCCCCAGCTGATCTTACACCTTCTCAGATGTTATGGCTTCTGGGCACATGTGTGCTGGTAAACAACCACCTTTTCCTGTAGTGACAGATTATACTGCATCCTTGTCCTGTAGCCACAGAATGGCAGATCACCTATTAGGCTCCATTCACACATCCGCAATTCTGTTCGGCATTTTGCGGAACGGAATTGCGGACACATTCATTTCTATGGGGCCACACTATGTGCTGCCCGGATCCGCAATTCCGGAAAAGATTAGGCATTTTCTATTATAGTGCCGGCAATGTGCAGACCGCAAAATGTGGAACGCACATTGCCGGTGTCCATGTTTTGCGGATCCGCAAAACACATACGGATGTGTGAATGGACCCTTAACTTAATGAATAAAGTGATGTCAAAGGGGAAGGAATCCACCAGAAGGTTGGAAGCTTCTCTGTTCGTCAACTGTAAAGAGATCAGTTTGTACCGTTAGGCGGATTTTCACACAGTTACATATTAGACAATTATTGGTTTTTCCCTATTCAATGTAATGATTTATAATGAATGTTCCTTACCTCTGGGGTGATGTCGCCGACTGTTCCCACTCAGCCTGTCTGCATGTCCTCCTGAATGTTTCAATTGCTGCTAATCCAAAATCAATGATTCTGGTGTTGTCTAGGAAGACATTAGCAGGCTGTATGTCACTGGAGGGAAAAACATTGTGAACTTCTATTAAATTGACGTATTTTAATGAATAATTAGTCAGAGCTATTTACACAATTTAATTTACAATACAAATTTGAATAAATATCTTTCTTTTTGCATTATTTTACAATATACTTACAGCACTAGTGGATGATGCCCTGCACATACAAGAACTGGAGTTTGCAGACCATTTCTGAAGGTGATCAACGAACCCCTTAAGGACTCAGCCCTATTTCACCTTAAGGACTTGGCCATTTTTTGCAAATCTGACCAGTGTCACTTTAAGTGCTGATAACTTTAAAACACTTTGACTTATTCAGGCCATTCTGAGATAGTTTTTTCGTCACATATTGTAATTCATGACACTGGTAAGATGAAGTTAAAAAAATTCATTTTTATTTATAAAAAAATACCAAATTTACCCAATTTTTTTTAGAAAATTGCAAATTTCCAAGTTTCTCTACTTTACAATACATAGTAATACCTGCAAAAATAGTTATTTCTTTACATCCCCCATATGTCTACTTCATGTTTGGATCAATTTGGGAATGATATTTTATTTTTGGGGGATGTTACAAGGCTTAGAAGTTTAGAAGAAAATCTTGAAATTTTTCAGAAATTAAAAAAAAAAAACTTTTTAGGGAGCAGTTCAGGTCTGAAGTCGCTTTGTGAGGCTTACATAATAAAAACCACCCAAAAATGACCCCATTCTAGAAACTACACCCCTCAAGGTATTCAAAACTGATTTTACAAACTTTGTTAACCCTTTAGGTGTTGCACAAGAGTTATTGGCAAATGGAGATGAAATTTGAGAATTTAAATTTTTGGGCAAACTTTCCATTTTAATCCATTTTTTCCAGTAACAAAGCAAGGGTTAACAGCCAAACAAAATGCTATATTTATTGCCCCGATTCTGTAGTTTGCAGAAACACCCGATATGTGGCCGTAAACTACTGTACGGGCACACAGTAGGGCGTAGAGGGAAAGGTGCGCTGTATGGTTTTTGGAAGGCAGATTTTGCTGGACTGTTTTTTTTGACACCATGTCCCATTTGAAGCCCCCCTGATCAGGGCCGCTGATAGAAATCATGGGGCCCCGTACAGCATACATGACGGGGCCCCCTTCAGCTCCACCCCCTGATCCCTCCTTCAGTCACACCCCTGGCCCCGCCCTTGGCCCCTCCCCAGACGCCGCCTTGAAACAACATGCAGATTTGTCTACAAGTGATATTTATGGCGCTGGGGGGTCGTCTGTGAATGGCGCTGTTATGGAGGGGATCTGTGAATGGCACTGTTATGGAGGGGATCTGTGAATGGCACTTTTATGGAGGGGATCTGTGAATGGCACTTTTATGGAGGGGATCTGTGGATGGCACTGTTATGGAGGGGATCTGTGGATGGCACTGTTATGGAGGGGATCTGTGGATGGCACTGTTATGGAGGGGATCTGTGGATGGCACTGTTATGGAGGGGATCTGTGGATGGCACTGTTATGGAGGGGATCTGTGGATGGCACTGTTATGGAGGGGATCTGTGGATGGCACTGTTATGGAGGGGATCTGTGGATGGCACTGTTATGGGGGGATCTGTGGATGGCACTGTTATGGGGGATCTGTGGATGGCACTGTTATGGGGGGATCTGTGGATGGCACTGTTATAGAGGGGGATCTGTGGATGGCACTGTTATAGAGGGGGATCTGTGGATGACACATACCGTATATAGCATCTTATGCTATGTGTCATCCACAGATACCCCTCCATAACAGTGCCATTCACAGATACCCTCCATAACAGTGCCATCCACAGATCCCCCCCATAAGTCATCCACAGATCCCCCCATAACAGTGTCATCCAAAGATCCCCCCCATAACAGTGTCATCCACAGATCCCCCTCCATAATGGTGCCATCCACAGATCCCCCCCATAAGTGTCATCCACAGACCCCCCGGCCCCCCCCCATAAGTGTCATCCACATGACAGACCCCCCCCATAACAGTGCCATCCACGGATCCCCCGCCCTCCCTATAACAGTGCCGTCATGACGTCATCCATATAGATCCCCCCCCGCCACTCACAGTAGTATACATTAATAAATCGGTGCAGCCGTGCAGGCTGCAGACAGTAACTTTAATTTTAGCACAGGCACAGCGCTCATCTCTTTACTAAAATACTACCTTACATTCAGCTCCTGCCTCCTCCCTCCACCCTCCAGCCTCCAGTAACAAGTGCGGGCGGCAGCGCTCACTCACTGACGTCACGCGCCTGCGCCGCCTAGTGGGAGGAGCAGGCGTGTGATGTCAGTGAGTGAGCGCCGCCCCCACACTGCCTGCTGTTACTGGAGCCAGCCCACTGACAGCAAAAAAATTAAAATGGCTCGGGAGTCGGCAGCCCGGGCCCCCCTGCCAGCCGGGCCCGGTACAACTGGGCCAGCTGTACTGGCCTATCAGCGGCCCTGCCCCTGATGCACCCCTAGAGTAGAAACTCTATAAAAGTGACCCCATCTAAGAAACTACACCCCTCAAGGTATTCAAAACTGATTTTACAAACTTTGTTAACCCTTTAGGTGTTGCACAAGATTTAATGGGAAATAGAGATACAATTTAAAAATTTCACTTTTTTGGCATATTTTCCATTTTAATATTTTTTTCCAGTTACAAAGCAAGGGTTAACAGCCAAACAAAACTCATTATTTATGGCCCTCATTCTGTAGTTTACAGAAACACCCCATATGTGGTCGTAAACTGCTGTACGGGCACACGGCAGGGCGCAGAAGGAAAGGTATGCCATACGGTTTTTGGAAGGCAGATTTTGCTGGACAGTTTTTTTTTGACACCATGTCCCATTTGAAGCCCACCTGATGCACCCCTAGAGTAGAAACTCCAAAAAAGTGACCCCATACGGGATAGGGTGGAAGTTTTGTTGGTACTAGTTTAGGGTACATATGATTTTTGGTTGCTCTATATTACACTTTTTGTGAGGCAAGGTAACAAGAAATAGCTTTTTTGGCACCGTTTTTTTTTTTTGTTATTTACAACATTCATCTGACAGGTTAGATCATGTGGTATTTTTATAGAGCAGGTTGTCACGGATGCGGCGATACCTAATATGTATACAATTTTTTTTATTTATGTAAGTTTTACACAATGATTTCATTTTTGAAACAAAAAAAATCATGTTTTAGTGTCTCCATAATCTGAGAGCCATAGTTTTTTCAGTTTTTGGGTGATTATCTTAGGTAGGGTCTCTTTTTTTGTTGGATGAGGTGACGGTTTGATTGGCACTATTTTGGGGTGCATATGACTTTTTGATCGCTTGCTATTACACTTTTTGTGACGTAAGATGACAAAAAATGGCTTTTTTTACACCGCTTTTTTTTTTTTTTTACGGTGTTCACCTGGGGGGTTAGGTCATGTGATATTTTTATAGAGCCGGTCGATACGGACGCGGAGATACCTAATATGTATACTTTTTTTTTATTTATGTAAGTTTTACACAATGATTTCATTTTTGAAACAATAAAAATCATGTTTTAGTGTTTCCACAGTCTAAGAGCCATAGTTTTTTCAGTTTTTGGGCGATTATCTTGGGTGGGGTATGATTTTTTCTGGATGAGATTACGGTTTGATTGGTACTATTTTGGCGTACATGCGACTTTTTTGATCACTTTTATTACCTTTTTTGGGAAGTAAGGTGGGCAAAATTTCAATTTCCTCATAGTTTTTATTTTTTTATTTTTATGGCGTTCACCGTGCGGGGAAAGTAACATTACCATTTTATAGATCAGGTCGTTACGGACGCAGCGATACCTAATATGTGTAGTGTATTTTATTTTTTAAATTTTTATTCAGTGATAAATGTTTTTTTTTATCTTAACTTTTTAAACTTTTTAAAACTTTTTTTTGACCCAGACCCACTTCTTGAAGATCCAGTGGGTCTGATGTCTGTATAATACAGTACAGTACACTATATAGGGTATTTAACTGTATTTTACTTATACTTTGTCTGAACAGATCTATGCCTTTAGCACAGATCTGTTCAGCACCATGGACAGCAGGATGCCTGAGAAGGCGTCCTGTTGCCATGGGAACCTTCCCCGTCTGCTCAGTTGTGGCCAAAACTGCGCAAACGAGGAAGGGTAAGGAGGGGGGCTCCCTCCCTCTGTCACCCCATCTTGTCGGGGGGCTGCAAAGGCACAGCAGCCCCCCGATGGGAGAGGGAGGGAGACCCCTCTTACTTTTAACCTTTTCCATACAGCGGTCCGTATGGACCGCAGTATGGAAAGGGTTAAACGGCTGACATCGCATCACAGATGTCAGCCATTTATACCAGAGTGTCAGCAATGTGCTGACACTCTGGTATAACCACTGTACACCAATGATTATTCAAGAGGAGGCGGGTGGGGGATCGCGATCCCGCCTGCCGCACCGCCCGCCTCCCGCACCGCCCGCAACACCCCCCCTGCACGACCTGCCGCCATAAAATCATTCAGGGGTGCAGGGGGGGTGAAAAAAACTTTATATGGGGCATTTTAAAGTTTGATCCCCCCGGTCAGGGACCGCGGGGATCAGAATCGGCAGAAAGCGCAGCAAACCGCAGGTATGAATTGACCTGCGGTTTGCTGCGATCGCCGATATGGGGGGGTCACATGACCCCCCCCCTGGCGTTGACAGGATGCCGGCTGAATGATTTCAGCCGGCATCCTGTTCGAATTAACACCCGCAGCGCCGCAATCTTATTTTAAACTCATGACGTACCAGTACATCATGGGTTCTTAAGGACTCGGGAAACATGCCGTACCGGTACGTCATGCGTCCCTAAGGGGTTAAAGGGAACCTGTCACCTCCAAAAGAGATATAAAACTGCCAGCATTACCTTATAGCAGCCCCCAGTCTGTTATTGATCATATGTGTGAGCCAGAAATTCGATAATCCATACTTGAGAAAAACGCTTTTTTAATCTCCATGAGCGCTCTGCTTGCTGTGAGCTTGAAGACAAGGGGGCAGCGGCCTCCTTGCTTCAAATCAAGCAAAGCCCGCCTCTTACCCTCTTGACTGTGATTTACATATTTTCTATTCCTTGGGATCGCGCAAGTTTGGCGCTTGCGCGGCCCCATCTCGGGCTCCCGCAGTCAGCCAGGCATAATTTTCTCACTGCGCATGCACCAGCAAGAATTAGCGTAGGCGCTCGCGCTGGCGAGGTATATTCACAGTGCAAGCGTCTGGGCCAGAAACTTTAAGAAAGAAAATCCTCACTATAATGTCTATGGAGTCACGCCATATATTCTCACCACAGTCGGTGTATTCCTCATAATCCTCAATATAACGTTTATAGAGTGACGCCATATACTCTCACCACACTAGGTGTATTCCTCATCATCCTCAACATAATGTCTTTGGAGTCATGCCATATACTCTCACCAGGGGAGGGCTGGCAGCCTTAGTTCTGAGGGGCAAATCTAGTCAAGTGGCCCATTTTTAGCCCCGCCCATTATTAAAAGCCCCTCTTATATATAATAGGCCACTCCCAACAAACACTGTACAGCTGACATTCTATTGTTGAGGCCTGTCTACACATCATACGGAGAGGGGAGGGTCTGTCCTGGCTGCACTGCCTGCTTATACAACAAGCTACAGGCAGGAAGCTCCTCCGCTCTCCTCTCTCCCCAGATCCTGCTCAAGGCCTGTGGTTCCCCCCACCATCTGCCACCCGCCCGTGGCCTACTGCCCCCTTTGTCCGTCCTCACCCAGCTCTGAATCCTCCTTCTGCAAATGGCAGGGGGAGGAGCCAGATCATCTCCTCTCCTACATAGCGCCACATATCTCTTACATACAGTGATGTCACCTTTGTTGTAGACGTTCTCTTTCCTCATCTTCTCTATTCAGACCAGACCGCCATGATGATTTTTCAGCCATCTCCCATCTCTGCAGAGATTAACAAACAGACATTAGTTTCCCACATTTCCATCATCTTCACATCTTCTGAACACCCTTTCCTGCCACCCCCAATACTATACTGCAGAAACAGTCTCCCTGGAAATACTACTACCATACTGATAGTGCCCCCTTCAACAATTATTGGCACACAGTGCTCTAAAAAACAACTGCGCCCAGACACTAATAGTATAAAGATAATTGTGCTAAGCTGATACTGTGCCAGGTTGCCCCCCAAAGTAACAGTGCTCCCCAAAATCCCACCAATAGAAATAATTCTCTGCCAGAGCACACTTAGTAGTAATAATGCCCCTATAGCGCCCATACTAGTGATCATGTTCCTCATAGCCCCCCAGTAGTAGTAAAGCTCCCCATAATACCCCCTAATAGTAATACTTCTCCCTATAATATGACAGTACATGAAATACCCCCGCTTAGTGCCCGCAGTTGAGCTAATGTCCCCATAATGTATGCCCGTATAAAATACCCCTATATAGTGCCCCAGTAAATGCCCTCATAGTGCTCCTCTCCCCCTTCCCTATGGTGTCCCCCATAATATGCCAGTAAAAAATGCCCCTTCTTAGTGCCCCCAGCAGATATTCCTATAGTGCTCCTCTCCCCCATAATGTGCCAGTAAAAAATGCCCCTTCTTAGTGCCACCAGATGCCCCAATAGTGCTCCACTCCCCCATAGTGCCCCCAAATATTGCCCCATAGTGCCGCTCTCCCCTATAATGCCTCCCATAATGTGCCAATAAAAAAGGCCCCTTTAGAGCCACCATTTCCCCATAGTGCCCCCAAATAATGCCCCTATAGTGCCAACAGATGCCCCATAGTGCCGCTCTCCCCTATAGTGCCCCCCATATTGCGCCAATAATAAAAAAAAACTTTAGAGCCCCCAGATTCCCCCATAGTCCTCCTCTCCCCCATGGTGTTCCCCCCATAATGTGTCAGTAAGAAATGCCCCCATAGTGTCCCCCCAAAATGGGCAAGAAACAAATGCCCACAGAATGCCACCCAAAAAAAAACAGCTCCCCCCCATAGTGCCAGCTCCCCCAGCAAAGAAAAAAAACAAAACAAAAAAAAAAACACTAAGGCCTCTTTCACACGGGCGTTATGTTTTTGGGCCGGATAAGATGCGGTGCGTTGCGGAAAAATGCGCTATTTTTCTGCGCGAGTGCAAAACATTTTAATGCATTTTGCACGCGCGTGAGAAAAATCGGCATGTTTGGTACGCAGACCCGAACCCAGACTTCTTCACAGAAGTTCGGGTTTGGGTTAGGTGTTGTGTAGATTTTATTATTTTCCCTTATAACATGGTTATAAGGGAAAATAATAGCATTTATAATACAGAATGCATAGTACAATAGGGCTGGAGGGGTTAAAAAAATAAAATAAAAATGTAACTCACCTTAGGCCCCTTGCAGACGGGCGTGTCCGGATAAGGTCCGGATGCATTGCGGCAAACCGGCGCGAGTAGGTACGCAATTGCAGTCAGTTTTGACTGCGATTGCGTTCCATTGTTTAGTTTTTATCGCGTGGGTGCAATGTGTTTTGCACGCTCGTGATAAAAAACTGAATGTGGTACCCAGACCCGAACTTCTTCACAGAAGTTCAGGTTTTGGTTCAAGGTTGTGTAGATTGTATTATTTTCCCTTATAACATGGTTATAAGGGAAAATAATAGCATTCTTAATACAGAATGCATAGTACAATAGGGCTGGAGGGGTTAAAAAAATATAAAAATTTTTTTTAACTCACCTAAATCCACTTGTTCGCGCAGGCGGCATCTCTTCTGTCTTCTTTTGTGAGGAATAGGACCTTTGATGATGTCACTACGCGCAGCACATGGTCCATCACATGATCTTTTACCATAGTGATGGATCATGTGACGGACCATGTGATGAGCGTAGTGACGTCATCAAAGGTCCTATTCCTCACAAGTGAAGACAGATGAGATGCCGGCTGCGCGAACAAGTGGATTAAGGTGAGTTAAATTGAATCGCATAGCGCACATGTCTAAACAAGAATCACGAAGGATCTTCAAATTTGACACAATGATCTCAAGGGGCCTTAATGCCGAAATGGAGTTGTTTGGATTCCTGTAAGAATTGGGGGGTTGTCTGGTGGTGATGGGACATCGGAGTCTGGTCGTTTATCGACATTCCGATCTCCCCTCCCTATCAGATAGCTCCCCTTGTACATGTACCTCTCCGGGATCCAGGACGTTCCATTCCATATGGGGCTCTTGAGGAACGAATGCATATGAGCGATGTTTTTTGAGGGAACAATAGAAGACAAATGCAGGGCATTTGCTCCTTGTGTATATGGTTGCTTTCCCCTCTAGCTTATAAGTGGTACGCTGATATAGATATATACCCCACATACAGTTGTAAGAAAAAGTATGTGAACCCTTTGGAATGATATGGATTTCTGCACAAATTGGTCATAAAATGTGATCTGATCTTCATCTAATTCACAACAATAAACAATCACAGTCTGCTTAAACTAATAACCCACACAGAATTAAATGTTACCATGTTTTTATTGAACACAACATGTAAACATTCACAGTGCAGGTGGACAAAGTATGTGAACCCCTAGACTAATGACATCTCCAAGAGCTAATTGGAGTGAGGTGTCAGCCAACTGGAGTCCAATCAATGAGATGAGATTGGAGGTGTTGGTTACAGCTGCCCTGCCCTATAAAAAACACACACCAGTTCTGGGTTTGCTTTTCACAAGAAGCATTGCCTGATGTAAATGATGCCCCGCACAAAAGAGCTCTCAGAAGACCTACGATTAAGAATTGTTGACTTGCATAAAGCTGGAAAGGGTTATAAAAGTATCTCAAAAAGCCTTGCTGTTCATCAGTCCACGGTAAGACAAATTGGCTATAAATAGAGAAAGTTCAGCACTGCTGCTACTCTCCCTAGGAGTGGCCGTCCTGTAAAGATGACTGCAAGAGCACAGCGCAGACTGCTCAATGAGGTGAAGAAGAATCCTAAAGTGTCATCTAAAGACTTACAAAAGTCTCTGGCATATGCTAACATCCCTGTTAGCGAATCTACGATACGTAAAACACTAAACAAGAATGGATTTCATGGGAGGATACCACAGAGGAAGCCACTGCTGTCCAAAAAAAACATTGCTACACGTTTACAGTTTGCATAAGAGCACCTGGATGTTCCACAGCAGTACTGGCAAAATATTCTGTGGACAGATGAAACCAAAGTTGAGTTGTTTGGAAGAAACACACAACACTATGTGTGGAGAAAAAGAGGCACAGCACACAAACATCAAAACCTCATCCCAACTGTGAAGTATGGTGGTGGGGGAATTATGGTTTGGGGCTGCTTTGCTGCGTCAGGACCTGGACGGATTGCTATCATCGAAGGAAAAATGAATTCCCAAGTTTATCAAGACATTTTGCAGGAGAACTTAAGGCCATCTGTCCACCAGCTGAAGCTCAACAGAAGATGGGTGTTGCAACAGGACAACGACCCAAAGCATAGAAGTAAATCAACAACAGAATGGCTTAAACAGAAGAAAATACGCCTTCTGGAGTGGCCCAGTCAGAGTCCTGACCTCAACCCGATTGAGATGCTGTGGCATGACCTTAAGAAAGCGATTCACACCAGACATGCCAAGAATATTGCTGAGCTGAAACAGTTCTGTAAAGAGGAATGGTCAAGAATTACTCCTGAACGCTGTGCACGTCTGATCTGCAACTACAGGAAACGTTTGGTTGAAGTTATTGCTGCCAAACGAGGTTCAACCAGTTATTAAATCCAAGGGTTCACATACTTTTTCCACCTGCACTGTGAATGTTTACATGGTGTGTTCAATAGAAACATGGTAACATTTACTTCTTTGTGTGTTATTACATTATGCAGACTGTGATTGTCTATTGTTGTGACTTAGATGAAGATAAGATCACATTTTATGACCAATTTGTGCAAAAATCCATATCATTTCAAAGGGTTCACATACTTTTGATTGCAACTGTATGATGGGTAAGTGTAACTCATTGACAGCAGTACCGCATGCGGTTCTCCTGTGTTTTTGCTGCATTACGGTATAACTTATGCGACACATTGGTGTGTAATTTGCGCTATTTTCTCCAATTCCAAATATGGTAGCACATTCATAAGTTTTATTATTTTATGTATATATTATATATTGTATTGTTATGTGGTTTTTAGCATCTAATTGGGCACTGTAGAGTATATAGGCCCACTACACCTTAGGGTTTGAATATGTATGCCTCTGTGGATATCCTACTCCATTCCAGAGTTTTAGTAATGCAGAATGAAGCAAAGCATTATGGGAGTATTAGTCCCCTATATAAGAGTATGGAAACGCTCACTCAGTTGGCCACTGAGGAAGAGGTACAGTACCTCGAAACGCGTCTGGCAGAAGGAGTGAGCGTGTGTCTCATTAATCCAGCAGAGACAATAATTTGATACATAAAGAAAGGAAATCGGGAATATTCGGATCCAGTGAAAGCCGTCCCTCGCTAGTTACGTCACTTCAGCTTCATCCGGTTTCCAGAGTAACCAGGTCACGTGGGACGCCACGCAGAGGTTCAGCACACCACGTGGGACGCCGCTGGTGTGTGGCCACCTGGAACCAGCGCTGCAGAGTCGCAGTGAAGAAGGGTAAGCCCCGGCTCCGGTCAGGAGTTTGTTTGATAGTTGTGCATACACTGAGCACTGCTGCTGAGGCTTATTTCGAGCTGCTACAAGGAACTGGACTAAGTTTGGCGTTTGAGCCTATACAGCGGGCTAGCCATTGATGTCAGTGGATGAATTGTTGCATGTTTCTCTATAGCGCAACAGCTATTTATAGTGCATTGGCACATGGGACTCACCATTAAGCTGTCATCAATTCTATGCTGGACGGTCTGAGGAGCAGCAATACACTGGTGCATGAGACGGAACACTTGCTCCACAAGTGATATACAGCCAGTAAGGGATATATAGGGGAGGGGTCTTTGCTGTTAAGGCCTATTTTATTTTATTTTATGTATTGTCGCCATTTTATTGATATTGTTCATATGTGTATGTTTTAATAAATTGTACCTATTTGGCGGATTTAGTGCCCCCATTTGAGTCTGAGTGTGCCTCTATATATTTTTTTTCATATACGTTCCTATCTGGGCCTGAGGGTGGGCCATTTAGGTGAGCACCTTATCCATCCAAGGTGAGAGGTTGAGCCGCTGGGATTTTCTATTGAATATAATTTAGTAAACAGGTAAAAAAAATAAAAATGTGTGTCAGTGTCCAAATATATATGGACCCAACTGTACATGTATGCAAGGGTGAAACCACCAAGCTTTGTACCAGAATTGCCACCATTAGGGTGCAGTCACACAGTCAGCTTTTCTGATGCAGTTTTGAAAGCAAAAATCAGGAGTGGATCATAAAAAGAGAGAAAGTATGAGGGACAGATATTACAGAGCCTAGATCGACACCTGAAGACAGGAGAATACATTAAATGAGAGGATGAGCTGGAAGTGTGGTCAGGTGAAGAAATAAGGGTCAAGCCAGGAGTTGAACTACTAGTCCAAGAATTGCAGGCATGTTGTGTTGCAGGTTAGAGGGGTCCACGGTTCAGATATAGCAGACTGTAAACTGAAGGAGAATCCTGAAGAATGGTCGGAGACAAGCTGGGTCAATAGCAAAAATCCACTAAATGGTAATCCAAAAGTGCACCAAGGAGGGAAACCTGTGATTTTGAACATGGTGTATGAACAGATTGGTATATGGTTTTGCAATAATAAAAAAATAATAATAATTTAACTTTTATTTTATTAATTAAAATCCCAGATAGTAGTCCAGTGGGTATTCCTACTTAGTGGTGGACATTTCTTCATCCATACTGAGAGAACTGTCAATCACTGAATAGGACTATCCACTGGACTTCTAATCAGAGGCGTAGCTATAGGGGGTACAAAGGTAGAAGTTGCTGCTGGGCCCAGGAACCTGAGGGGGCCCAAAGACCCTTGTGCCACATAGAAAGTGTATGTAGGACAAGCTACATCTCTGGCTGGAGGGAAGGGGTTAGGTCAAGAATTGGGCATTTGCCATTTAAATTTTTACCTCAGGAAGGATGTAGGCTATGTGCTTCCCTGCCCCGCCCAGAAAGTACTGAGGGAAGGGGGGGGGGGGGGCCCAATCTGACCTCTTGCACAAGGGCCAATGAGCCTTTAGCTACGCCCCTGCTTCTAAGCATAGAAAGAGCAGAGAGTAAGGCTCCATTCACACATCCTCAATTCCATTCCGCATTTTGCTGAACGGAATTGCGGACCCATACACGTGCGTCCCCGATCTGGAATTGCGGACCCGCACTTCCGGGTCCGCAATTACGATCCTGAAAAAAATAGAACATGTCCTATTCTTGTCCGCAATAGCGGACAAGAATAGGCATATTCTCTTAGTGCCGGCAATGTGCGGTCCGCAAAATGCGGAACGCACATTGCCGCTGTCCGTGTTTTGCAGATCCGCAGATCCGTGGATCCGCAAAACGCACACGGGTGTGTGAATGGACCCTTAAATGAATAATACACACTTTTCTAAATCTTATACTATGAAAGTATATATCAATCTGATCATCTCCTCTGGCTCTATAACATGTTGCCTGCAGTTCAGACACAATATTCAACTTGACCGGTCAATGCTTTCTGATTGGTCAGTCAGAAGGGGTCAGTCACTGACTTGTCAGCTGGGCTCAGTGACTGGTTCACTAGCCAAGTCTGCATATTAGCTAGATTGCTGTGCATTCTGCGCACACCCAACCAAACTCTGAGACAGCCAGCCTCTGACCCATGCAAAGGAAGGATGACACAATGCAAGTAAGGATTAATTCATCCTCTAGCCCCCTCTCTCCCTGGCTGCAGTGTGCTCAGGATTCGGATAGCCACTGCAGCCTGGAGGGGCATTCTTTACTGAATGGGGGTTGGACACAGCTGGGTGGCACAGTGATGGGCGGATGAGGACCAGTGGGAACCGAAGCCAAGTTCAGCTTCAAGTTTTAAAGTGGTTTTCCCCTTTAAAAATCAATTGCCGAAGTAATTCAACAAAGTCACGCGTGACTTTGCGAATAACTATCTTTTTCTCATCGGAGCCCATATATTCTAATACTGTACCGAGACGGATCTCCGTAGAGTATTAATCTGAAGTTTTGAATGAAGCGACTTCGGATGTAACATCCGAAGCTCCCTTCACTAATATCTAGTAAATATACAGTCAGGTCCATAAATATTGGGACATCGACACAATTCTAACATTTTTGGCTCTATACACCACCACAATGGATTTGAAATGAAAAGAACAAGATATGCCTTAACTGCAGAATGTCAGCATTAATTTGAGGGTATTTACATCCAAATCAGGTGAATGGTATAGGAATTACAACAGTTTGCATATTTGCCTTTGCAGTCAATTACAGCCTAAAGTCTTGAACGCATAGACATAACCAGACGCTGGGTTTCATCCCTGGTGATGTTCTGCCAGGCCTCTACTGCAACTGTCTTCAGTTCCTGCTTGTTCTTGGGGCATTTTCCCTTCAGTTTTGTCTTCAGCAAGTGAAATGCATGCTCAATCGGATTCAGGTCAGGTGATTGACTTGTCCATTGCATAACATTCCACTTCTTTCCCTTAAAAAACTCTTTGGTTGCTTTTGCAGTATGCTTTGGGTCATTGACCATCTGCACTGTGAAGCGCCATCCAATGAGTTCTGAAGCATTTGGCTGAATATGAGCAGATAATATTGCCCGAAACACTTCAGAATTCATCCTGCTACTTTTGTCAGAAGTGACATCATCAATAAATACAAGAGAACCAGTTCCATTGGCAGCCATACATGCCCACGCCATGACACTACCACTACATGCTTCACTGATGAGGTGGTATGCTTAGGATCATGAGCAGTTCCTTTGCTTCTCCACACTATTCTCTTCCCATCACTCTGGTACAAATTGATCTTGGTTTCATCTGTCCATAGGATGTTGTTCCAGAACTGTGAAGGCTTTTTTAGATGTCGTTTGGCAAACTCTAATCTGGCCTTCCTGTTTTTGAGGCTCACCAATGGTTTACATCTTGTGGTGAACCCTCTGTATTCACTCTGGTGGTCTTCTCTTGATTGATGACTTTGACACACCTACACCTACCTCCTGGAGAGTGTTCTTGACCTGGCCAACTGTTGTGAAGGGTGTTTTCTTCACCAGGGAAAGAATTCTTCGGTCATCCACCACAATTGTTTTTCGTGGTCTTCCTGGTCTTTTGGTGTTGCTGAGCTCACCGATGCGTTCCTTCTTTATAAGAATGTTCCAAACAGTTGTTTTGGCCATGCCTGATGTTTTTGCTATCTCTCTGATGGGTTTGTTTTGTTTTTTCAGCCTAATGATGGCTTGCTTCACTGATAGTGACAGCTCTTTAGATCTGATCTTGAGAATTGACAGCAACAGATTTAAAATGCAAATAGCACACTTGAAATGAACTCTGGACCTTTTATCTGCTCATTGTAATTGGGATAATAAGGGAATAACACACACCTGGCCATGGAACAGCTGAGAAGCCAATTGTCCCATTACTTTTGGTTCCTTAACAAGTGGGAGGCACATATGCAAACTGTTCTAATTCCTACACCGTTCACCTGGTTTGGATGTAAATACCCTCAAATTAAAGCTGGCAGTCTGCAGTTAAAGCACATCTTGTTTGTTTCATTTCAAATCCATTGTGGTGGTGTGTAGAGCCAAAAATTTTAGAATTGTGTCGATGTCCCAATATTTATGGACCTGACTGTATAACCCAGCAATGAAAATAAATGCATAACTGCACATTGTACAACACTGTATACTGTATGTAGCATTAAATGGAATGTATCACCTATATTTTTTTTGTCTAGTGACACATATCCTTTTTTTAATGTTTTAATTTTCTGATTGCAGATTTTTTTTCAATTCTATTTCCTGCACATGATTCTGGAGTGGCCATCTTGCCTGAGCTGTTCTTAACAGCATTTAGAGATATGCTTTACAGCAGCCGCCAAGAACCATAGACACAATAGATTAGAGGGGATCTAATTGACTTCTGTGGGAGAGTTTTCTAGGCATGGAGAGTTTTCTGTGACCTGTGCAGATGTCATTGTACAAGCTAAGCTGTGATATCATCTACTCGGAATGGTGGATCTTCTGTTCTTTGTGTATAGGTGATATCTGTCATGGTAATCCTTCCTTTGATGATGAGATGACTGCTGAAAAGGGATCTGTACAGACCAAGAGGTGCCAATTATTAGGCCCAGTGGCCAGTGCAAAAACTGCGGGATTTTAGGATTTAAAAAAACAAACAAAAAACAACATAGATATTGACATGGAAAATTAAAAATAACATCATCAAAAACTCTTAAAAAATGTGCTTAACATAGAAACTCGATTTAAACAATAGGTCATTTTCTGATGACAAATTGTCTTTTGGTTTTGCATTTATCTAGTGGAATAAAATTACAAAATTCTGTTACTGGCACCGAGAGCACTTCTCCACCTTGTAAATTACAGTCAAGAATGAATCGATATTGTTTGTACAATTGTACGTCAAAAAGAAACTGAAGTACTGTTGTCATATTGTATGCACTTAGAAAAGCAAAAATGCACTTAGAAAAGAAAAACTAATGATCTCAGAGTGACAGTCAGGCTTTGCAGTTCCAAACGTTGCAAATAAAGGCCCAATAAGTCAATGGCAAAACAGGTCTTACTGAAAATGTATACTAATTAGAGATGAGCGAAGTTTTGAAAAATTTGATTTGGCAGCTTCACTGAAATTCGGCAAAAATTTGATTTGTTCCAAATTAATTCGGCATAAATTGCTATAAATCAGGTATACCAAGACCGCTCTGCTTTAGGGTATGGCCACATGGAGCGGCCATGCTGTGGTAAAAACTGTGCGCTCAATGAGCCCACAGCTGCCTTTCATTTAATAATGAAGACCGCACTGTGTAGTTCTTTTTCATTGTTAATGGCCGCGTGGTACCTTTAATGCTCCTTTAAACATGGGGTTTGGCTGGTTAGGTGGGGGCACAATATGCTGGCATACCCACTTCTCCAACCCCAGCGCTCTCCTGCCCTACAGGTGTGAGTCCTTCTTCTGCCATCTGCTTTTCCTCCTTTTCTACATCATCTAATATCGATGAGAATATTCATCAGAAACATCCAGCTCCTCCTCTCTCTAAATCTTGCTGACTGTTCTAGGAAGTAAATCCAGCAAAAGATGAGGATGGCTATCATTAAGACCTGACCCCCCCTAAGGGGTGCCGACTGAATGGTATTGGTTGGCATGCTTGGTCAGTGGAATAATAAAGGCTTCCATCTTATTCGTATTGATTTATTCTATTAATTGTATTCAGCAACACTGTCCCTAGAGCGTGAGCGCTTGCCACATCTCTCTCTAAGCTTAGCTCACAGGACAATGGCGGCGGGGGATGAGGGTTTTATGGGGCTCTGACATCACAGGGCATGGCTATCTGCGGATTGGCCGGCTGCATGTCATTATGGGTGATCTTGCATTCCTGGGCTTGTCTCCTCTACACTTAATCTTGCTTTGCAACACGTGCAGCCTCCATTTTAGGAAAACCTAATTCATTACCCCGAAGCATGAGAAAATTTGGATTCTTTGCAAATTAAAGTTTTTCTAAGCTTTGGACCAAATTTTGCTTCGAATGCTTTGCTTCGGTCAACACTAATAATAATATAGATATGTGAACACATAGTGAAGCAAAATATCAAGGTTTAATCAATTAATTTGTGAGGTTTGACTGAAGAAAGAAAACAGTTAACAGATTGGACAATGTATTTTTGTTAGAAGGTTCCCCAGATGACGAGCTGATCACAGGGAGGGCCACTGTTAAGTTCCTCAGTGAAAGCATTAACATTGGTTGTCCATATAATGCAGAGGCTTGCTGGGTTATGTAGCTGTTCTCCACTCTGACAAGTAATTTAGGGTCCTGGACAGTAAAACAGAAAGTACTTAGTCATGTTGGAAACTTACCTTCTGATTAGAGATGAAAAATCTATTCAGAATTTTGACCTCAATTTCAAAAAGTTCTGACTTTATTAAATTTGTATTTCATGCAATTTGATTCAGAATAATCAAGACAAGGAAGGGAGAAAGAGGGAGAGAGAGAGAGAGAGAGAGAGAGAGAGAAACAATGTTCCTGGAAATCAGAGAACTTTCAGAATAAATGCAACCGAAATTGGATTGTGAAGTCGATTCGGTCAAATTGAACCCAAAGAAATTCTCTTATCTCTACTTCTGATTCAACCTTTGGGCTTGGCTTCTATTCAGGTTAAAGACAACATGCTGTTGTCCTGATAATCCATCAGCAGAGTACAGGTTCTGCTTACGGCAGTTTGTGGGACGCCTATGGATGAAATGGATTTGAAAGGCAACATCAGATTTGTTTTTATTTTATTATATAGCCCAATGAAGTGTTTTCAATTATAATAATGTGGCATCACTACCAAAGATATTCCCTAAGTGTTTTGGTCTATGACTAACGGTGTAGGTGGATAGTTGGAATATTTAAATGAATGACCTTTATTATGCCATCTTTCAGAACATGGAGTCTACCGTAAAAGGAGTCTGTCAGCAGTTTTGAGCCATAGAAACTGCTGATAGCAATATATAAGTGACAGGGAGAGCCATGGAGACATATCTTGAATGATGGCTATGGGGGTTGCAAGTCCCTGGTAGAACATCCCTTCATGTTCAGGACCGTTTGTTTTCCATACTGAATGCAACCTTCAATCAGGAGAACATTCCATCTATATAGTGCTGTCAGCAGTTTTGAGGTGTCAGAATAGCCAGAATATCAGAAATTGAGAACCCTAGAGTACCCTTTATTTGTGGTGTCCTTTACTCCACATTAGCACTTTAGTCGCTCCTTAGTGCTTACAACTTACATGTACTTACAAATTGGACAATCCTTTTCTCTTGGTAATACAAAGGCAAATGGACATTATAGACTAGGGTCCCCTTTTGCTCCATGGGAGGATTCTATCCTCTCTGAGCTGGGCTTTGGACACCTGTGTTACTTTTTGATGGGTGTACATTCCCAGTCAACTCCCCACTTGCCACTGTCTTCAGAGCGGGTCCTTCCTGCTTTTAGTGAAGAGCACCTGTAAGGGAAAGCTCCTTCTCTGGAGGACTCAAGGTGAATATGTATTACATGGTCCTCCATTCACCTACAATTCTGCCTGTAATAGCTGCTGATTGCCGTGAGTTGAAGCATCTGAGGTGATTATCTGAATGTTGGGTGGATGCTTCAATATAAAGAGACATATTCAGATTGTCTTTAACAGAAACATATATGCAGAACTGCCTTACTCATTTCCAAATCTTGACACATTGCTATATTACATTGTTATACTATCATCTCAATCTACAGCTACCTTCCAATACTATAGTATTATTTTAAGAACTTTTGTTCTCTGATATGTCTACCACCAACAGTTTTCAAACTTTGTACCAAACAAACCTATGAAATCTGTTGGAAATCGTATGCACCATGGCAACCCTAGATGTGATTGACAGATCTATGCCAAATAGAGGCCCTGCCTCAGCATGGGTTAAAATTATCGAAACAAAGTCTCCAAATTTTTGTAAAGTAAGCTAAATGATAAAATCTGACACAAGCCTAGGGGATAAATGTCCTCGTGCATGCCACCAATTCCAAGCCCCCTGCTGCATGCAGATATTGCTTAACGCTGCTGTGATATGACATGGTGCCTCTGGTAACGCTGCTCTGAGCATCCTGCTCCATCTTTATTTTGTTTAATCAGGCCTCCTCCACTCCTAAAATAAACTGGGCTGTCCTTATGTCTTTCCCAAATTAGAGAAAAATAGAATCTGTTCCCCGAGTCACTCTTATAACAGATTTTCTCCATTTTCCTTCCATTCTTCAGGTTAAATTTAGAAATGATGAAACGCTGGCTGGTGAATCACATGTATCTATGTGGATATTTTTATTCTCATTGGAATAGGAATTGTGGTTTTGTTACTGGAAACTGCCTGTTTATTGAAAATGATCAGCTCTGTGTGCCATCATGCCACCCCTCCTTGTTGTGCAGGAACCTCACAGCTGGTAGCTTACATGTGGGCACTGGCCAAGTGACTGTCAAAGGGCTAATAATATTTACATGACAAATATTCAACCGCTATCACAGAAACCCACTGCATCAGGAGCCCGGGGACCTCTGGTCAGTCATCTGCTCTGAATCGCAATGTTTTCCCATTCCCAAACTTTACTATTCAGAAGCACATGCTGCACTCTGTAACTGCTCATCGCCACTTTAAAATTCATTTCCAAATGATTTAACGGTAGAATACATGAAAAATAAGCGCTTTTGTAAAGTGTCATGCTGGATGTAATGGATCATCTATGTACCAAAGAACAGATAGCAAGAAATGGCAGAACTAAGCTCCATAGAGGTGAAGTCTGGGCAGAGATCAGACAGTCTCCTGAAACGAGTGACCCTCACTGCTGAGTATTTGTGGGTTTAGCGTTAGGTCCCGAGCTACTTGAGAAACCTTGGCGCGGTGCTTGGGCTCAGACATGTCCTCCAAGTAGGATATGATGGCTAATCTCTCAATTTTACACCAGTACGAGGGTTAGTAAGACCGCAGAGTGCACCTGTCTATGTTTTTGTTATATTATTTTTACTGTTTATCACATCCACACATTTGCTGCCCTGTGTAGGATGTCCATTGTGGTACTTGTGGTCCGCTGCAGGCATCCTCCATTGTATGCATTTTTGCTGGGGATGGCCATTAGCAGTGGACCACAAGTGCAGCAGGATCTGCCCCCCGGTATATATGCACCACTGCATATGGGGTTGAGCACCTCCTGCTCTGTAATACCACATCTGTAGTTTGAGTATTTGAGGCACCTATCTATCTACGTATCTCATATCTATCTATCTATCTATCTATCTATCTATCTATCTATCTATCTATCTATCTATCTCTATCTATTTATCTACCTAATCTATCATCTATCTCCCATCTATCTACATTTAAATTCAAATATGCTTTATTGGCAGGTCTAAATACATATTAGCATCACCAAAGCAAGTAGAAAAGATTTGGGTTGGGATGGAGAATGGGCATAGAGACACATCAAGGGTGGGGGTATAGAAGTCCATGACATATTACGCTCCTCTCATTCCATGTCAGGCACCGACATATTATGCTGCTATAGCACTGTGTATTTCTCTTTCTCCATCAGTATGGATAGTTTCTCTTCCTCCTTCATAGAGGTGAAATCCAGGAAGAGATCAGACAGTCTCTTGAAATGAGTGTCCCTTACTGCTGAGTATTTGGGGAATCTATCTATCTCTATCTATCTATCTATCTATCTATCTATCTATCTATCTATCTATCTATCTATCTATCTATCTATCTATCTATCATCTATCTACTGTATATTTCTTAATACACATCTATCTATCTATCTATCTATCTATCTATCTATCTATCTATCTATCTATCTATCTATCTATCTATCTTTAACCTTACTCACCTATTATGTGCCATTTATAATACTGGAATTTTCTTATGTGGCACTTAGGCTTTTGGGCCACATCAGGTACTACAGCCTGGGTGTAAATGCTACCTCTGCACTCTCTATAGCTGTATTCCTGTACAGTAGGCAGAGATGTAACTTAAAGGGTATGCATAGTTTAAGAAGATACAAGGAATCATCGTGGATGATAGGTACGTGTCACGGCTCTTAGGCTACTTTCACACTGGCGTTTCTGGGTCCGCTTGTGAGATCCGTTTCAGGGCTCTCACAAGAGGCCCAAAACGGATCAGTTTAGCCCTAATGCATTCTGAATGGATAAGGATACATTCAGAATGCATCATTTTGGCTCTGTTCTGCCTCCATTTCGCTCTGGAGGCGGACACCAATACGCTGCTTGCAGCGTTTTGGTGTCCGCCTGGCGATGCGGAGCCAAATGGATCCGTCCTGACTTACAATGTAAGTCAATGGGGACGGATCCGTTTTTACTGACACAATATGGTGCATTTGAAAATGGATCTGTCCCCCATTGACTTTCAATGTAAGTCAGGACGGATCCGTTTTGACTTAGACTTTTTTTTTTTAAAGAATAATGCAAACGGATCCGTTCTGAACGGATACAAACGTTTGCATTATCGGTGCGGATCCGTCTGTGCAAATACCAGACGGATCCGCACCGAACGCAGGTGTGAAAGTAGCCTTACTGGTAGTAGTAAAAGTGCTGGGTGGGTGACTACTCCCCACGTTCCAGGCTGGGTTTTGCCAGGCATAAAACCAGCCAGCACTGCCAGGTGGAGAGGATTACCTCTGTCTGACACTGGAGCTCAGGAGGTCTGTGTGCTGGGATCTGAGGCCTGTGCTGGGCTGGAGAGCTGAGACCCGTGTGTCAGGGGAACATGCTGCCTAAAACCTGTATTTGAACTTTCTGAGGCAGAATTGCCACCAAGGTGACTTTTGTTATATTAACTTGCCATTGGGTGTGAAGTAACACCAACACTGCAAAAGTGACGTTTTGTTTTTGGCATCATGTGTGAATAAACACTGAAGTTTGAATTTCGAACTTGTATTTTGCCTCTGTACTGCTCCCGCTTATCCTAAATACCAGAGCGAATCCCCACAATAGGTAACATTAACACCTAGGTTTTGGAACCTGGTTGACTTTTGCATCTCTTACAGTAACACCAATGGGTCAGGACTGACAGCCCCACGCGGTGTTTGACTATCAGCAGTATAGCTAAAATGCTCATCTGTATTTCTCATTAGATTCTTGTGTATTGTCATGTATACACAATGAAGCAATGACCTATATACTGTTCACCCACATGTCTATCATAACCTGCAAGAGTAAATGTAGGAGTTTGCAGTTCTGTCACAGTCAGAAGGCTTCAGGTCATCTGCCTCTTAGTCCCAGGAGTTACATTTATGGCTAAATGATCTCTGTACACACTGCTAGAAGATGGTACATTGTCTGCTGACAGAAAGTTTCTTTCCATCATTTGTTTGTGTACATGAGAAGGATGCCTGTCTACCGTGCTCACCTAGCAGTCACTTAAATCACATCCCTCCTCATCTCTTACATACGCTCCCTCCTTACCCAAGACCCATGTCATCCCTCCCTCGGTCTCCACTCCTCCTATATCTATTCCTCCCCCTCCATCCTCCTCCTCCCCCCATCCCCTCTCTTTTTACACTACTCTAACAAAGCAGAATCCCCTCTGCTTTCCTCGATTCCACAAGTGCAGAGCAGTTAGTGCTGCACAGAAACAGGCAGAGCTGACTGCAGCATAGCAGAGCATCACCACCACCATCATCATCATCGCACCTTCCAGGTGAGGACTGCACGCACACCATGTCAAGCACCGATGATGGACCTGCTCTGTTGGGCTGAGACCTCCTGACTTTTCATCCTCATGTTTTTTTCTTACGTGCCACTTTGGATCTTCCATATCAAGTTAAACTAAGGCAGCTACTTATCATGAAAGGAATTAGGGCAATATTATATTACTTCTTGGTGGATCTCTTTACTTTGCTGTGTGGCACACAGGGGAAGAGTGGACCTCACTTTGGGAGCACAGAGGTGGTATCAGATGTCAACCTGTCCAACCATGGAGATCTAGAAACTTCAGAGCCTCCTCAGACTGCTGAGGGGTGCAGGGGCTACTTTGATGTCATGGGGCAATGGGACCCTCCATTTAACTGCAGTTCGGGGGATTTTCTCTACTGTTGTGGGACTTGTGGCTTCAGATACTGCTGTAAGTTCAAACAAGCTAAGCTGGATCAAAGTGTCTGCACAAACTATGATAGACCTATCTGGCTGCTACCAGGAAAGACGCCCCCAAAAATTGATGACCCCATGCACGACCCCACTAGGGATAAAACAAACTTGATTGTCTACATCATATGTGGAGTAGTAGCAGTAATGGTCCTTGTAGGGATATTCACCAAGCTTGGACTGGAAAAAGCTCACAGACCTCAGAGGGAAAACATGTCAAGGTATGTCACTCTTGACTGATCATTCTGTGTAATTAAATCGAAAGCTTGTCAATTTGATGCCCTCATAACTGTCCAGCTTAGTCACCCCTGTCCCATATACACCATCGCTAGGGTTAATTTTTACCTACTAAGTGAGAAGCAGCTAGATCAATGCAAATAAGGGTTAAAGACCGAACACATTTAAGAATATTGTATTTCCAATAACCGGTCATATACAACCAATCTTTGGACATTAGGTCATCATAACATTGAGCTGTAATGTCTACCCTGTAGTACTGCCACCAAGTGTATACAGGCCACGCCAGTGTAGATTATAGTCTGTTCTAACCTGTGATACAAACAATCCACCACCCACACAATTCCTCAGTTTTGGTTTCTACTGAATCTTCTACGCATCTTGGAATTTGGTTCAGCAACCGCTGAGCTGCATCTTGTCTTGGTAATGGAAGGTGCAGGAGGCACCTGCGTTGTAGATCTCTATATGTGTACAGAATTTAGGTTAAACCCATTCTTCTTGTAGATGCTGACGAGGAGCTGTTCTTTTCTACTAACACTCTCATCATGGCTTAATTATGAATACAGGATTCAAGAAGCCATGCAGAGAAATGAGAAGTCTCTATCTGTATGTACACATGCCAATGGTGGAAGAGTACCCCTATTTCTCTAGGTAACCCTTCTTCTGGGTGATGATTGCCAAGGGTGAAAAAGAGGGTGTAAAACTGAAGCCAACGGGGAAAGCAGGGATGAGTAAGTGGAACAGGACAGATTCAGGGATGTTGTCATCAGTGTGAAGGCCAGGGGACTAGCTCAGTAATGTGAACAGGTGCCATGGACAATAACAGAGACTGCCAGAGAAGATGCTGGAGGAGAACTACAATTCACAAGTAACTGGCGCTGAGGGAGATGGATACAGAGAGAGATTGTGTGGGCAGTGGGCGGGATGACAGTTTGGGATAAAAGCCCGTTTTTCCCTTCATCTCAACATTCAGATCATGTCAGCATCTGTGTGAAAACATAACATATTTTTAACTTCTCTGTTCCCTCTGATTCATTATGCTAATCTCAACCACATGATAGCAGATGGAGATGAAAGGGTCGGACTTTTCTCACTGATTCTTAATTACATATATGAGCTATCTATCTATCTATCTATCTATCTATCTATCTATCTATCTATCTATCTATCTATCTATCTATCTATCTCTTTATCTATCTCCTATCTGTATATCTATCTATATCAATCTATCCATCTATATCTATCTATTTACCTATATCAATCTATCCATCTATATCTATTATCTATCTATCATATCTATTTTTTTCTTTCTTTCTTTCTTTTTTCTTTCTTTCTTCTTATCTACTTTCATAAAAGATAGACCTATATTAACACACCTTTATACACACTCAGCCATATACATACACCTATACACACACACACAGTTTAAAGGTAACCATGGAAATGCAGATAATTACTCTGATCTAACCAATAGCCAGCAGTCATATTGACAATCATAACATCCAGGGTGGCAGAATAATCAGTTATGATCAGTGAAAATCTATACTCTCGGATTAAATATATATTCATTCTACAAAATCCTTCTTGGTCTCTTGTTAGTAGTACCTCCGTGGACAATCAAGAACAATAAATGGTTAATAATTTCCCATGTCAGGTAATGCAAATCAATCAGAATAATAGTATAATGAAGGAAAACACTCTGATCTTTATCTTTCCTATACTGGAACATCCACATAGGAGAAGGCTCTTTCAATCGTGGCCAAATCTATATGTCTGTGGCCATATACATCTCAAAGGGCTGATGTATCTGACCCAATAGAAATGTATGTTCTGCCTGCACTGCAAATACATGTGAACCCTCTAGATCACCTTATGTACTGCATGGGGCGTCATATAATCAGATAGAATGATATTTATAAGTAGCCTGGAAATTAACAAAAGCTTCTTAGTCCATAGAAGTTTATAATGAGGTGAGATTGAACTATGCATTGTGTCGCAGGCGTAGATTATCTAGATGGTGGTTTTTCTCATTCATTCCACATCAATTAAAATAGATCCATTGATTTTCCCCTCAGATTGTTGATCCTTTTCCTCCGGGAATGGTTTCCTTTTAGACAGATTGATCAATGTCTTTTCTTCTCAGTCTAACTGTTAGCATTCAGGGGTTTCACTGGAGTGGAGAGGGAAATGTGAGGTGTGAATAGTTCTCTGTGGAATAGAAAAGAAAAGCATTTATATAGATGCGAAGTGCAATGAAGTGAGGTTTTCTTAGACGTAGTCCTCAGTATTTCAAAAAGTGTTCTTCTACTTACAAGTCTATTGGGTTTGTCATTGTTCCATATAACAGAGGCCAACGTCCTATTGTCGTGCATTCTTTTGATATCTGGATCATCAATTTTTCTATATGTTATTATTGGTCAGAATTAAGATTAGGCAATCTAAGGACCTAAAATATTGCACTTGCGAATGGGACCAAGAACATCAACTCAGTTGACATTAGTTGATTAATGGTTTATGCAAATTTGAACCAACACAACTGCTATGTTGGGCTTGAAACTATATATTACAGAGTCCCAATGACACATAAAGGCGATGCAGAATTAATTGTTGTATGCACGTAATATGGCAGAACCCTAAAATGAATTCAATGCAAAAAGTTCTGGTAAAGTTGGCTGGATTCTCCTCTGGATTACACCAAGATAGGTTACCAAGTGAAGGTTGGCAAAGCAACCGGTACTCACTAATTAGTAGAGTTCAAGATGAGCAATACTCCTTGTGTCCATTTATACCCATACCAGCCAACATCTAACATGGCCTCTGAGGAGCCGTTCTGTTATGATTCCTAATAGGTTACCAAGTGAAGAGTGGCAAAGTAACTGGTACTCACTAGTCAGTAGAGATCAATATGAGCAATACTCATCATGTGTCTGTTTCCTATTCCAACATCTAAGATGGCATCTGAGTAGCAGTTCTGTCATGATTCTCAGCAGACGCGATCTTCTGTGCCTCCAAAAACTAATACAAACTCTACCTCATAAGGTGTTTAGACATTACTAAATATATTACTAAACCACATGAAACTACAAAAATATGTTATAAAGTACACAAAAGCACACACCAAAGACACAAAGGTCTCAATGCACATCGAGATATACTGTAGGTCTGGAGTTTTTGAAATCTGCTCATGAATTTATTGATAAAAATAAAAATTTAGAAAGGGAAGACATATAATGAAATCAAGGGCAGAATGATTTCTCATGCCACAGAACTAATTAGTAAGAAATATGAATACTACACTGAACCTATACACTATGTTAATTAGTTCTCTTTCCAGAGGGAAACACCTTTGAACTTTACCATGGAAATTATAGCCATAGGGCCAATTTCATAAAAATACAATTAACTGATTAATATGCATGTAACATAGTACATAAGTAACATAGTACATAAGGCCGAAAAAAGACATTTGTCCATCCAGTTCGGCCTGTTATCCCGCAAGTTGATCCAGAGGAAGGCAAAAAACCCTGTGAGGTAGAAGCCAATTTTCTCCACTTTAGGGGAATAAAAAATTTCTTCCCGACTCCAATCAGAATAACTCCCTGGATCAATGACCCCTCTCTAGTAGCTATAGCCTGTAATATTATTACGCTCTAGAAACACATCCAGGCCCCTCTTGAATTCCTTTATTGTACTCACCATCACCACCTCCTCAGGCAGAGAGTTCCATAGTCTCACTGCTCTTACCGTAAAGAATCCTCTTCTATGTTTGTGTACAAACCTTCTTTCCTCCAGACGCAGAGGATGTCCCCTCGTCACAGTCACAGTCCTGGGGATAAATAGATGATGGGATAGATCTCTGTACTGACCCCTGATATATTTATACATATTAATTAGATCTCCCCTCAGTCGTCTTTTTTCTAAAGTGAATAACCCTAATTTTGATAATCTTTCAGGGTACTGTAGTTGCCCCATTCCAGTTATTACTTTAGTTGCCCTCCTCTGAACCCTCTCTAGCTCTGCTATGTCTGCCTTGTTTACAGGAGCCCAGAACTGTACACAGTACTCCATGTGTGGTCTGACTAGCGATTTGTAAAGTGGTAGGACTATGTTCATATCACGGGAATCTATGCCCCTTTTGATGCAACCCATTATCTTGTTGGCCTTGGCAGCAGCTGCCTGACACTGGTTTTTGCTGTTTAGTTTGCTGTTTATTAAAATTCCTAGATCCTTTTCCATGTCAGTGTTACCGAGTGTTTTACCATTTAGTATGTACGGGTGACTTGCATTTTTCCTTCCCATGTGCATAATCTTACATTTATCAGTGTTAAACCTCATCTGCCACTTATCTGCCCAAGCCTCCAATCTATCCAGATCCCTCTGTAGTAGTATACTGTCCTCTTCAGTGTAAATTACTTTACACAGTTTAGTGTCATCTGCGAAAATTGATACTTTACTATGCAAGCCTTCTACAAGATCATTAATAAATATATTGAAGAGAATGTGGATTGCAGGACTAAGGCTAGAATACCTGGAGAAAACTGATGTAAACTCATGAAGAACATGCAAACTTCATGCAGATGTCTTTGTTGGAATTCAGACCCAGGACCCCAGCGGTGATGACCACTGAGCCATCATGCTGCCTTGTTATGAATCCCAACAGTTTTTGCAGGCTGTTAATCAATTACAGACAAATATAGTACAAAATATTGATC
This sequence comes from Bufo bufo, assembly GCF_905171765.1. Taxonomy (NCBI): domain Eukaryota; kingdom Metazoa; phylum Chordata; class Amphibia; order Anura; family Bufonidae; genus Bufo; species Bufo bufo. The sequence continues at coordinate 56,106,861 of NC_053395.1, forward strand.
TGGCGTTATGATGAAAAGTTAAAACTGAATTGTCCATTATATAGAACTTCACATGTTTGACTCTGTGACCATTATACGTACAGTTCCTGTATAACATTGAATTAATGTTGCTCATCATGACACACTGCATGATGTGAGGAGACTTGGGTGATGAAATGGTGATTGTTCTTCACGCCTATATTTGAACCATGTAACCATGATACAAACCTGATACAAGACATCTTATCAGCGTACTTGAGATTTGACAGTTACAAGAACCTTTGAGTGTATGTTGACTTAGAAGCAAGCAAATCAATGAAAGGACTCCTCAACAAGGATCCTTAATTTCAAAAAATATATCGTAAGCAATAACAAGGATACAAAGAGTTCAATGTGTTCATTCTTAAGGAAATGTAGGCACTTTACCAAACTCTTAAAGATATCTGCATAACATCTAATGGATTTATGTAACACATGTGTTATAGAAACAGGTCATGAACTGATGCTTGATGATGAGTGAGGGGGATGTGAGGACACAGCAGATTGACATATAGCTCTCCCAATGGAGGTGCCATTGTCTAGTGCAGGTAATTATTTTAAATGCTGAAGGTGATGAAAAATGGAAAAGAATTTTCAGAAACACTCATTAACACAGACTCTTGTATTCATTTAATTTGCTTTATATTCGTCTTCAGTTTCTATGGGGTCTTCCTCATAATCATTTAGAAGCAAATGCCTACTGCATCAGTTTTTGCTGTTTCAGTTTTAACTGAAAGCTAATTTAATGTCTTCGTATTTTTTGATCTCCATTTCCAATGAAATCTTGTTGTTTGGGAAGAACATCCACAATGTTAAATACTGTTGGGTTATATATATGGTTAGAATGGAAGGCAAATAACTCCAGTTGTTAAGTCTAGTGAGGTAACTCAGGACTCTAGCTATTATCAGAGATGTTACTGTATGTTGAAAATGAAAACTTAATTTTGTTAGACCCAGGAGAATAACTAGGGGAGCTGGAAGGGCAGAGGGGCAAAAAAAATATCGCGCACGTAGTGAACTGAATATCTGACATGAGTTTAGGAAAACTTGGAAACCTAACAAGACATGCCAGAAAAATATGTTAACAGGTTCAGAAAGCTGTGACCTTATCAATGCCCTTAAAATAGATCCTGGAACTGGCTCCCTCGCTTATGATTGTTCTAACTTTTGAGTATTAAGTTAACTCAGAATGGCCAACTAAATATCTATATACAGTAGATATATATATATACAGGGTGGGCCATTTATATGGATACACCTTAATAAAATGGGAATGGTTGGTGATATTAACTTCCTGTTTGTGGCACATTAGTATATGTGAGGGGGGAAACTTTTCAAGATGGGTGGTGACCATGGCGGCCATTTTGAAGTCAGCCATTTTGAATCCAACTTTTGTTTTTTCAATAGGAAGAGGGTCATGTGACACATCAAACTTATTGAGAATTTCACAAGAAAAACAATGGTGTGCTTGGTTTTAATGTAACTTTATTTTTTCATGAGTTATTTACAAGTTTCTGACCACTTATAAAATGTGTTCAATGTGCTGCCCATTGTGTTGGATTGTCAATGCAACCCTCTTCTCCCACTCTTCACGCACTGATAGCAACACCGCAGGAGAAATGCTAGCACAGGCTTCCAGTATCCGTAGTTTCAGGTGCTGCACATCTCGTATCTTCACAGCATAGACGATTGCCTTCAGATGATACGAGATGTTCAGCACCTGAAACTACGGATACTGGAAGCCTGTGCTAGCATTTCTCCTGCGGTGTTGCTATCAGTGTGTGAAGAGTGGGAGAAGAGGGTTGCATTGACAATCCAACACAATGGGCAGCACATTGAACACATTTTGTAAGTGGTCAGAAACTTGTAAATAACTCATGAAAGAATAAAGTTACGTTAAAACCAAGCACACCATTGTTTTTCTTGTGAAATTCCCAATAAGTTTGAAGTGTCAAATGACCCTCTTCCTATTGAAAAAACAAAAGTTGGATTCAAAATGGCCAACTTCAAAATGGCCGCCATGGTCACCACCCATCTTGAAAAGTTTCCCCCCTCACATATACTAATGTGCCACAAACAGGAAGTTAATATCACCAACCATTCCCATTTTATTAAGGTGTATCCATATAAATGGCCCACCCTGTATATATATATACAAGACATTATGCCAATTACAAAAACGGGCGCTATAATTGGCTGGTGCGCAGAGAAATCATCACACCGTGTTCCATGGATGGCGCTCGGGGTGTGGACGGTGGGCATTGTTGATCGGTGACTGGTGGCTGTGGCTGGTGGCACTGACTGATGGCTGAGACGGCTGGCACTGACTGATGGCTAAGACGACTGACACTGACTGGTGACTGAGACTGCGGGCACTTTGACTGGTGGCTGAGACGACTGGCACTGACTGGTGGTGCTGAGACTGCTGGCACTGTTACTGGTAGCAATCACTGATGACTGGCACTGAATGGTGGTGCTGAGACCACTGGCAGCAACTGGTGGCAGCTGCTGCATCTGTGTCTGACAAGGCTGTAATGGCAGCACTTCTGTTTCATTTAATGGCGGCGCTCAAACTGTCACAGCACACCATATTAATGGCACACTGCTGTGGGCGGCCTGAGCGTCGTGTGGTGCACCCTGTGTTTATTGTCCGCCGCAATTGTGGGCGGTACCGGCGACGTGTAGGGCAGCGCTGTTGCTGTGGGCGGTTCAGGAGGCCTGAGGTGCGCCGTGTTTCTATTGCCCGGCTGGCGCATCGCACATGCGCATTTAACTAAGCGCATAGTGCATGCTGATTTATCTTGGCGCATTGTGCATGCGCACATAACTCGGCGCATGGCCACTTAACGCGGCGCATCACACATGCACATTTAACTCGGCGCATCGCGCATGCTCATTTAACTTCGGCACACATGCACAGACACAGAACAGGCATAGAAGGATTTTTTTAATATAGGATATACACTCACCTAAAGAATTATTAGGAACACCTGTTCTATTTCTCATTAATGCAATTATCTAGTCAACCAATCACATGGCAGTTGATTCAATGCATTTAGAGGTGTGGTCCTGGTCAAGACAATCTCCTGAACTTCAAACTGAATGTCAGAATGGGAAAGAAAGGTGATTTAAGCAATTTTGAGCGTGGCATGGTTGTTGGTGCCAGACGGGCCGGTCTGAGTATTTCACAATCTGCTCAGTTACTGGGATTTTCACGCACAACCATTTCTAGGGTTTACAAAGAATGGTGTGAAAAGGGAAAAACATCCAGTATGCGGCAGTCCTGTGGGCAAAAATGCCTTGTGGATGCTAGAGGTCAGAGGAAAATGGGCCAACTGATTCAAGCTGATAGAAGAGCAACGTTGACTGAAATAACCACTCGTTACAACCGAGGTATGCAGCAAAGCATTTGTGAAGCCACAACACGCACAACCTTGAGGCGGATGGGCTACAACAGCAGAAGACCCCACCGGGTACCACTCATCTCCACTACAAATAGGAAAAAGAGGCTACAATTTGCACAAGCTCACCAAAATTGGACTGTTGAAGACTGGAAAAATGTTGCCTGGTCTGATGAGTCTCGATTTCTGTTGAGACATTCAAATGGTAGAGTCCAAATTTGGCGTAAACAGAATGAGAACATGTATCCATCCTCTGATGGCTACTTCCAGCAGGATAATGCACCATGTCACAAAGCTCGAATCATTTCAAATTGGTTTCTTGAACATGACAATGAGTTCACTGTACTAAAATGGCCCCTACAGTGACCAGATCTCAACCCAATAGAGCATCTTTGGGATGTGGTGGAACGGGAGCTTCGTGCCCTGGATGTGCATCCCTCAAATCTCCATCAACTGCAAGATGCTATCCTATCAATATGGGCCAACATTTCTAAAGAATGCTATCAGCACCTTGTTGAATCAATGCCACGTAGAATTAAGGCAGTTCTGAAGGCAAAAGGGGGTCCAACACCGTATTAGTATGGTGTTCCTAATAATTCTTTAGGTGAGTGTATATATATTGTGGGGATTCGCTATGGTAGTTAGAATTAGCGGGTGCAACACAGAGGCAAAGTACAAGTTCTTGGTTCAAAACATTGTGTTTATTCACATGTGAAAGCAAAACAAAAACGCAAGTTGCTTGGTGATTGTTCACACATGAAAAGTTCATATACAAAACAGTCACCTTTTCTCCTGGGTGTTACTTCACACCCTGATGGAAGTTCTGTCTTGTCAAGTCCACAGGCAGGCGTTAGGTGGCCTGTTTGCCCTTACAGGGGTCTGAGCCCTCCAGCCCGGCTCAAGCCGTGGATCCCAACACAGCCCTCAGATCACAGCACACAGACCTCCTGAGCTCCACTGTCAGATAATCCTTATCACCTGGCAGTGCTGGCTGGTTTTTATGCCTTGCAAAACCCGGCCTGGACCATGGTGAGTAGTGACCCACCCAGCACTCTGACTACTCCCAGTAAGAGCCGTCCCGGATCAGCTATTACAGCCATACTATCAAGGTGTCAAACAGCAACTGCTGCTGAAAACATAAAACCGTCTCTTACTCCACCGAGGCCAGGAACCTCAGTGACACATCCCTATCATTCACGATGATTCCTTGTACCTTCTTACAATATATAAATATTAGTAAGTCAAGATCCAAGACTGCCACAATGTAATATTTTTGTGACAATGTGACATACTTAATTAGCATTTAGTATGCGTAGATATAATTTATTTCCATGAAGACGGAACTTGAAGGCATCTCATAGTCATTAAAGGCTATTTACACCTTTAGGGACAATTTTTTATGATTGCATTCTACTCATTTTGGGTAAAAATTATATTTATTAAAAATATTCAGCTGTTATGTCACAAAGGGTTAACTGTTTGTCTAGCTGTGTGAATCCTACTTTTAGGCTAGATGCACACGACCATATGTGTTTTGCGGTCCGCAAATTGCGGATCCACAAAAAAAAGGATGACGTTCGTATGGCATCCGTTTTTTTTCCGGATCCATTGTAACAATGCCTATCCTTGTCCGCAAAATGGACAAGAATAGGACATGTTCTATTTTTTTTGCGGGGTTACGGAACGGAGCAATGGATGCGGACAGCACACGGAGTGCTGTCCGCATCTTTTGCGGCTCCATTAAAGTGAATAGGTCCGCACCAGAGCCGCAAAAAATGCGGCTCGGATGCGGAACCAAACCACGTTCGTGTGCATGTAGCCTTACTTTCACTTTGTGCCGGTCATCTAGTATCTCTAAAGTACTTAAAATGTCATAAACACTTATTTAAGCCACATTCTCAGCAGTAAGATAAGAATTGAGCTATAATGATTGTTTATAAGATCAGATATTAGAGATAAGGAACAGTCAGCTTAGTTGCCTGATAGAACACAGTAAAAATACAGATCCTGCTACTAGAGAATGTCAAGGCTGTACAGAGAAAGGAGCTCCATTTTTTTTAAATAAAGACCAATTCAAAATGAGTACAATGCAATAATAGAAAAAATGCCCCAAGAAACAATGAGTATTATTTCACTCTGTTTTAAGATTACAAATTGCTACATGGTCTGTTGCTGGTTTTCCTAATCCTTTTGAAAAAAATTAAATAAAAAGTAAATTTTGGCATGGGATTCCTTTGCAGAGCTGATTTAAAGTGGTTATCCCATCTTAGACAATGGGGGCATATCGCTAGAATATGCCCCCATTGTCTGATAGGTGCGGGTCCCACCTCAGGGACCCGTACCTACAAGGAGAACGGAGCCGGGGAGAGTTGTGGCTGGAGGACCCCGGATGGGCAGTGAACCCTCCTCAAGTTTCTCCGCTACGTTCTCTTTGTAGGTGCGGATCCCAGAGGCTGGACCCGTACCTATCAGACAATGGAGGCATATCCTAGCAATATGCCCCTATTGTCTAAGAGGGGATAACCCCTTTAAGTCTACCACACCACTGTAGTGACCATCAGAGCTAAGAGATCTATCTCTAATTAACATGTGCATGTATTACTGATCTGAATCTGTTGAGGCTGAACCTTATCTGGTGCTGAAATAAATTGTTTGTATTTATAGTTTATAGACAGGCATGTCAGATTGATTGAGTCTTCTTCTTATCTCTGCCTGCTGTAGTAAGCAACTGGTAGACATTAAAACTGAGTGCTTGATATCAGGCAGTATATGATCCTTCTGCACAACCCTATGGTTTACTGAAGGGTGGGTCTGGTACCTTTATTTGTTAAATGGAGATGAGTGAATTTCTTAAAATTCTATTGTTGTCTGATTAGTTCAAATGAGCCGTGTGATTCGAGTCCGAATCAATTCTATTTGAATTGAAGTTGATTTGATTGCCTGACAAAGTCTCTCTCTCTGTCACTCTCCAAAAATTCTCCCGAATTGAATCCCCTAAGTTTTTGATCCTATAAAATCCAAATTTTTGCAAAAATGCTGCTGGATCCAATTATTCAGTCGGTCATTTTAGCTCATGTTCCTATTTTTATGTATACAATACCACTTGGTATTCCTGCGCATACTTACCCAGACTTGTATTAATATGATTAATCTTTGACCATACGGTACATAGTAGTGGTAGGACCCTTTGCCATGCTGAGTGACCGTGACGTGGTGCAATGATGGGCTCCGATATTTTCCTGACAGGAATATATTGGCGAAAGTCAATATCTGCATTTATGACTAGCCAGTATAGTCAGTGGCATATCCGTTTGGTGCATTTTTTCTGTGATTTATATGATTGTATTTACATCCGCACAATGCTCCGTTTTGTGTAGGATGCTCTTGTGGTGCATGTGGACCGCGCCGACATCCTCCATCGTATGCATTTTTTGCTGGGGATAGTCGTTTGCTGCGGTCCACATGCGGTGGGGCTGCTCCCCCAATGTAAAACACGCTACAGTGTTAGGGGTTGAGCCGCTCCTCCAGTATTGCCACTATATTTCTGTGTTTTTGTCTCATACTGTACATGTGCATACTTCTCCAGTAATACAGAGTTTTTCCCCTTAGTATTCTGTCATTGATAAGCTGTTGTGGGTGCTTTGCACATGAGCATAGCTCTTTGGTGGTGCTGGCACAATGTATACCTTTTATATCATTTTGCATCCTCAATGGACTTTTTCGGTAGCTTCATCACAGAGGTCGAATTTCAGAATAATAGATCCACATGAGTATTATGCAATCACCTGTATATTAATTGTGTATAGAAGGTCAAACGTACATTAGTGATCTAGTCCTCGAGGAAGCCGTATGCTGTAGCAGCGATACACATGGGGATACAGCCCACAGTAGAGTGCACCATGCTCAGTACTTGATTGCACTTTCTTAGTACACTAGTACTTACATTTTTGTTTCATTTTACTTTTTGATGGTTGTATTTTTACTACAGTTTACTATAAATATTGCATCACTCTTTTCTACTATTTTTCCATCACATTTTACCCTGCTCATTTCCATGGTTACGACCACCCAGCAATCCATTAGTGGTGGTTGTGCTTGCACACTATTGAAGAAAGTGTTGTCCTCTCTGGTGGCCGAGAACGTGCACATAGGTGTGCACATAGGCTAGTGTATATGTAATGTAACACATCATGGGTACATACAGTATGTATCTTGGGTAGATTTTACCAAATACCATGGGAATAATGTATCAAATGTGCACAACAGTTTTCTGGCATATGACAGTCGCAAATAGCTGTTTTGCACCAATATTTGTGATTTTTTTTGCCAATTTTCACCACACTGTACAGTTTCTAAAAGTGGTGTAAATATATGGGCATGGGTTGGTATGTAAATTATTTTCATGCTAGAATTATCATTGTGACTTTTTTAAAAGGCTGTAAAAAAGGGTGTCACAGTAGGTGAGGGAAGGGAAGCAAACCAAATACAACAAAAGCAACAAAACACCAGGCTAAGCTCCCAAGCTAGGGAACAGGGAAAAGTTAACACCTGATAATCCCTGAGCCTTTCCTTAACTGCTGACAACATGAGCAAATCCTTAAGGTGGAAGTGCTCATGCACTGGAACCTAAGCCTAGCTGAAACTGAAACAAACCCTCAGCTAGGGAGCTGGAGATAAGACGACCGGTTCCTAGCGCTAGGTGCAGGAACCAGCAACCAGCGTCTTCCTGAGGCCTAGCCAGAACACACAACAAAAGAGAAGGAGTAGGACTTAGCTTAAGACGGATGGGGAGCAGGAGATCCACCAAATACCAGCTAAGAACTCCAGAAGCAAATATAAACCGCAAGGGCTATAGTGAGAAGCGGGTATAAATAGCACCACTAAATAGCTAATGAGAAGATCCTGTGGGGAGGTAGGTTCCTGCCCAAAACCACAACAAAGAGAAACTGAACAATCTGTCAGACTCACGTGCAGCAAGTCTGTCAGATCTTCTCAGGCCTCTCACAGGGCAGGGCGTGACAAAGGGTAATGGGAAAGTAACAGTTCTAGATTAACTAGATTAGTTTACAGATGCATCAAAACTTATGGAGAATGCTGCCTTTTTTTTTTTATCTATCTATCTATCTATCTATCTATCTATCTATCTATCTATCTATCCATCCATCTATCTACCTGTCTATCTATGTAGCTATCTGTATATTAATCTCATATATATTACCGAATAAAGCTTTTCAGCATTTTCTCTCTGCATACATCTTATCATCATTTTTAGAGCATGACACACACGGTGGACCCACATTGCTGTGCCATCATGTAAAGTACTCGCCTTGTGCTTCACAGCTGTGTGTTTATTGACCCAAAGCAGCTTCCAAGAACATTTCCCAAATAACACACTTCTATTATATGGTAATTGTACGTGTCTCATTCTCAGTATTACAATGTTTCATAGTGTAGGTGGCATATAAACAATCTCTTGTTTCCATAGTCCTAGAAAGGATGCACAAAATTGTCCATTTACAACAGAAAATCCCTTTTTAATAGGTGACATCAACCGTAAATTTGCAGTTTAAAGTGGAAGCAGTTGGAGTCAGCAGTTTAGTGTACTGGTGGGCTATGAAGCTGCCAAACACAGTGGTGACTAATTTATACATTACTCAGCTTACATTGCTCAGTTGTTAAATACAGTTTTGTTACTTTCTCAGCCGCTCATGTATCATTCTCACCATCAAGTCATAAGCAAATTAATGCAATTAAAAGCATTCTGAGATACTCTGCAGAAGGAGATTGTCATTTGGGACCTGCTTGAATTACTCGGATATATACTTGAATATCGATTAACTCAAACCGCTGTTATTGTGTTTACTGTGGCAAACTACATCAGAAGGTTTCCGGCTAAAATTCTCATTGAAGATTTGCAAGGAATGTTGATTAAGCCGGTGACAATCAATTTCGCTTCTCTAGTCTTTCTTCAGTAAGGTTGCATGAACTAAATGGAGTGATCATGGTCTTATAAGTTAGGATGGCGACTCAATGAGTGTTCACATCATGGAGAGAAGATTGGCATAACATTTTAAGTATTGTAGGGAGAGAATCCCTGAGCAGGTTCAGGGTTACCCAGGACAGGACTAGACAACGGGAAAATGGGATTATTGCCCAGGGTCCTTCACCCTCTAATATTAGAAACCACTGACACAACTGAAGTGATATGTAATAATAACATACAATATACTGCAAGCTAAGTATTATGCATCAATTTTGTTAAAATTACTAGATGGCACGATGAGGCAGATTTATTAATTCTCTCTTAAATGTAGTGCCACTTTGGTCTTTGGCTGAGCGCTGTATGATAATTGTTTCTAGATACTTTTGTCTAACTTTATGCTACTTGGTTGGCTTATTTTAGACCAAATTTTATGCACCAAGGGGGTCATTTATTAAGACCGGATCTGCCAATATTAGGAAGCAGCGTTGGCCTCTGGTTTATTTTGCAGAAGTGCCCAAAAATGATGCCTTGATGGGAGCAGAATGCACAAGTGTTAATTGTTCTGAAGTTGAACAAGCTTGCAAAATTGCCCCCTTTTATTTGGGAGCAGTATAGTGCGGATGTAGAAAGGGTAAGGTATGTAGGGGTAATAGTGGCAGAAATAGTAGTGCCAGCAGTAGCAGCACAACATGGAACAGACAAGGCATTAGATTGTGTGGCTATGTTGGGGTAGTAGTAGTGGTGGCTGTGTAGTGGTAATGGTAGTTGCAGTAGGGGTAATGGAAGTGACAGTACGGGGATTAGCAGCAGCCATATAGTATGGGACATGATGGCAGGTAGAACATGGTATTATGGGCCACTATAAGAAACTGCAAATCTTTTCATCAGCCTCAGCTGGAGGTGTGTGAAAATCCTCATGGATCCATGCCTTCATGCCATTTTGACAAAAGTGATGTTTACTATACTAGCGGAGGACAATTTTGTCTGTTTGGCTATGATAACGCCACGTGCCATACTGAAACCCTTCTCTGAGGTGACACTGAAATCTGGACAAGACATTACAGAGAGACTATACTTGGCCAGTTCTAGCTAGTGTACCAGTCTCGCTGCCAAGAAGTCCATGGGGTCAGGGAACACAGTGTGCACTGGAGAAAGGCAGATAAGACTAATCCTGGGTGTTCAGGCAATACATCTACATTTGCTGATTTGCATCAACCTGGAGTGGCACATGAAAAAAAATTAATCCATCATGTTGATGATACTGAACTGGCTGCTGCTGTGATTTCTTGTAGTAGGGGAGACAGCAGAAGATGGGTGACTTACCGGGGGGTTGAGAGGGGCCTCCCGGTCAGACACATGGGTGGCAGGCATTTGCTTGCTGAAAGCTGCAGCAAGCTGCTTACACAATGTAAAATTGTAATAAAGTAATTTGGTCTCCCTTTTGGCAACAAGAAATCCTTCCCCCATTTTGCTTTGATAGTGAGGGACTAAAAGCATGGCTATCCAGTATTCATCAGATTACTTGATAGTAAGTATACACCTGTTATTATGTAAGCAAGCTAGTAAACACCTTACTATTCTTGCCAGCGTGCACGAGGACTCCATTTTTTGGGCTCTGCCCCTCACTGAGATGATTGGTCATAATGGTCATTGTCGTAATTATTATCATCATTAACCTCATCCACCTGCACAACCTACTCCTCCTCCTGTTGTTCGTCCACCATTGGTAGCTCGTCATCCTCATCCTCCACTTCCTCCTTCATGGAACTTTCTCAGTGCGGGCCCCCAACAGGTACAGGACAGCTAGCAAGATGTGTAAGTTGTTCTTCTTCCGCCATCCTTTGTTGCATCAGTGTGACCGTCTGCTCTAAGATAAATATTAGGGGGGGTGACATTGTTGATACTGCAGGTGTCCCTAGTGACAAATATGGTGGCCACTTTGAAAGGCCTGAGTACACAACACGTGCCTCTGATGAGCTGCCACTGCCTGATCTCGAAACAACACATGCTCCCTACTGACATGGTCTAAGGCATGACAAAATCATGTTTACTGCTTGATGCCCTTTAGCAACTGATCGACTGTGTGCCTACTTTTACCCAGGCTGATCATCTCTAACATGGCATTGCAGCTCTTTACTTTACACATATGATAGGAGGGAGGGGGCACAAAATTCTTCCCTGCTTCTGTTGGGTATGGATGTCCATGAAGGAGGACATGGCTTTTTTAGAGAAATAATTCCAGTTATGTATCTTCCAGTAAGGCTGAGCGCATGCCATTCTTGTCTAAAGGCAGCAGAATCCACTAAGTGGTACAGTACTGCTTGGGGATGGGGCCTGGTGGCCACAAAGAGGTTTGGCAGAAAGAGGACAGACTTTTTCCGATTTGGAATGCGGGCCAATTCTATTTTCCCACAGGATCAAGTGATGCCGCCCCGTGTGCTGCAAGAGAACCCTTGTACCTATAATTGTAATTGAACACCCACAGTTTTTTTCTATCCTGCAGATCTTGAACATGGCATGGGTTCTGTAGGCCGGCCTTGTGGAGAAAAATTGCCATAGGGAAGATGCTTGCACAGATCTAGAGGCAGCCGAGCTTGGCCGAGCTCTGGCATGTTTTGAGCCAATAAACACAGTATCAGTTTCCGAGCTTACTACAGTTTCCGAGCTATTACCAGTTTCCGAGCTTACTACAATAGAAGCAGATTTGGCCTGACAGTTTATGGGAGGTTTGGGCTTATGTTCTTTATTGCCATTGTGGTTACTGTCCTCCTCCTCCTCTGATGTCACCTTCTCTTCCCAACCCTGATCTGACTCCCCGATCCTATCCAGCACAATCATTATCATATTCCTCACCCTCCCCACCACTTTTATCAGACTGTGATATGTCATTGTCGGCTCCTTAACCCCCCTCCATATTCTTGGTTCTGTATTTGCCCCGACTGCTACTGTCAATACCACTGCCCCTACCACCAACCCTGTGGCTAGAAGTACCACCACCACCACCAGCACAGCTATGCATGGGGTTTCCTGTCTTCATCTGAACCTCCTCCTCATGGCAATCCAAATGCTGAAGCTGAAAATGTCTTCAAACTACACATATGATGCAGTAATGCATTCACTAACACGGGTATAAAAATGCAATAATTGTAGTAAAATGTCTTCAAACTAAATGGTATGATGCAGTAATGCATTTACAAACACAGGTATATGAATGTAATTTTTGCATTAAAGTGTCTTTGAACTACACTGTATGATGCAGTAATTTGTTCACTAACACAGGTATAAGAATGCAATTTTTTCAGTAAAAGGTCTTTGAACTTCATGGTCTGTTGCAGCAACACATTCACTAACACTGGTATAAAATTTAATTTTGGCAGTAAAATGTCTTTGAACTACATGGTATCATGCAGCAATATGTTCATTAACATAGGTATAACAATGCAATTTTTGCAGTAAAATTTCTTTGAACTGCGCAGTATCTTGCAGTAATACAATATGTTTTAAAAAAAATAGCATTATTGCAGTATTGGTTCTTAAGTAACTATCTGTTAACTTGCAGTAATATAAAATGCATTTAATAACACAGGTATAAAAATTGCATTATTAGAGTATTGCTTTTGTTGTAACTGTTATCTGTAACCTGTTATCTTGTATTCAGTAACACGGTATAATGTACTGATATGCCCAATTACAAATGATATAATCATTGATTGTCCTGAGGAAGAGGGTCCAATTCCCTCGAAACGCGTAGACAAATAAATACCTTTTTTAATTCACCTCGTGCGTTATATATCCAGCCGAGCAGCGCCCAAAAGCAAATGTTATTTGCAGTTCCAGTTTTTTCTCCTTTTTGTTTATCTTACAATCACAAATGATAAACTGGTTTGTAGATGAAAAGAAATCTGAACTTTCCAGTATTTGGAGCAGAATGTACTGTATACTATTAGGATGCTGGCAATAAGTCTATCAACTGTAGAAACGAAAGGATTTTTTAAGCTGCCTGTTGATATACAGAAAAAAATGAGTTGTCAGCAGCTGTATTAAAACACACAACTGGGTGTCCAGTCCCTCACTCCCTCATTCCCTCAATATATTTTTCCTTATACAATTTCCTAAAATATACCAAATTACTGTATATCGTCTTATTTTCTCCCTATACTCTCCTTATAGTTTACCTATCACTACATTAGTGGCTTGTGTCTGTAATAGCTTTTTGTCAGCTTTTTGCCATAAGACACGCTTCCAGGTCGCAATCTGAAAAGAGAATGGCGATTTTTCTTTCTCAGCATAAGGACCTGGCTGCCTACTGTCTCCTGATTAGCAGATCAAGCTGTCTTTCAGCCAATCAGAGCAAGCCCTCCACCCGCTTCCTCCCAGTGTCATGTGATCCTCCATCATCCTATCTCATGGTTTTCCCTGCCAGTTTTCACAGTAAAATGGTGTTATCTATCTATCTATCTATCTATCTATCTATCTATCTATCTATCTATCTATCTATCTATCTATCTAATATAGCTATTTATATTGGAGTTGTCCAACAGGAAAAGAACTAACTACTTCTTTATGTGTCCAACACAAGGGAAACACAGAACAGAGCCAACAGAACCTAGGTTCTTGTAAGAAAATTTGCAAATATTTGGAGATAGATTTAGAATAAAGTTTAATTGCATAAAAAAAACACATTCTAGTCTACTGAAAAATGTGACTTTGATTTACTGTAGATGACCACCTTACTACAACTACAAACAGCAAAAAAAAGAAAACCAAGCAAACAAACGAGTCAATAACTATAACTCAAGCATAGAAAACGAGCAAAGAATTTTGGTCTGACTCATACTGAGAATCAATTGAATTGCTAGTATTTGGAGCGCGTGACAAAATAGACCTCATGTCTGTATGACCTAAATCAGGAGAATGCTGAATGTTGATGATGACAGACAGCTATCAAACCATATGCAAAAGTAATCACATTATTAAACGCGAGTGCTAGATGAAATGGAATGAAATTGATATATTAGAGATAGGATACTATTATACTATTATTAGTAGTATGCTATTGAGATTTACATCTAGCACTATTTGTACATTATACGATACTCTCAGTGACAGAAAAAATAAGACATCCAGATAGAAATGTCGGATTGCTGCAATGTCGGATTGCTGGCATGCAGTTATGTCTTAGACCAGGGGTCAGCAACCTCCGGCACTCCATCTGCTGTGAAACTACAATTCCCAGCATTCACACAGGCTCGGCTGCTCTTGCAACTCCTATAGAAGTAAATGGAGTTGTAGTTACAGAACAGCTGGAGTGCCGAAGGTTGCTGATCCCTGTCTTAGACATATATATATATATATATATAAATGATTACAAATGTTGAGAAGAGGATGTAAAAGTGGGAAAGCTCTTAGAGGCTACTTTTGGGTAGTGGGCCTCTTGTGAAATATCGTTGACTGCTAGACATGCCTCTATGATGCACACAAAGACATTTTGCCCAGTTTACAGACTTTGATAGGAGGTCCATTGTTGGACTGATAGAAGCAGGATGTTAGCTTCGACGAATTGTCCGCTATTTAGGCCGTTCTGACCTAGCTGTTAGGAGGTGTTGGGCGCAGTGGTTATGTGAGGGAATACACACATGCCGAAGATGCTCTGGACAGCTCATACAGACACCTAATAGAGAGGATCATTTGATCTACCAAGAACGGGCTCGGACTGGCCCACAGGGGTACAGGCGAATCCCCCGGTGGGCCCCTGAGCAAGGTGGGCCCCTAGGCTCCCACCCCCTGCACAAGTGGCACATAATACATTTGATTTAGTGCACTATATACATATATTCAATGTACAGCACCTCAACCAGCTTATGTTCATGTAAAAAACTTGTTAGATTATTTATTATATTTGAATGTATCCGTACGGTGGGCCCCCAAAATACATTTTACTGATGGGCCCTAGGTACCCCAGTCCGACACTGACCAAGAAGCACTAGCAGCTCCCATTGTTTCATTGTCCACCATCCAGACACAGGTGACACCTTCATTACACACCCCTGTCTCTACCTGGACCATTTTTAGGCCATTTAGCAAAAGGAAATTTGGTATCACAGAGCCCATTACGTGTCCTGCCATTGACAGTCAGCCACTGTCACCTTTGTTTGCAGTGATGTTGTGAACCAGAAACCTGGACTATTATGGACTGGGGCTGTTTTGTCTTTCGCAATAAATCCAGGTTCTGTTTGGGATCCCACAATGGTCTGGTTCAAATGTGAAGGCCTCATAGTGAACTCCTTAATCCTGATGTGTTGCGTCTCTTCCCAGTGGCATTATTAAGCAGGAACATACTTCCTTACACACAGCAAGGGTTTTCCAGGAATGTCTCTGCCTGATTGCAACACATCCTTGGCCTGCCTGATAACCAGATTTATCAGCTATCGAGTCTTTATGGGATCTGCCAGCTTCGACACCCTACGAGTGTGCAGGATTTACAGGCCCAGCTGCAACTTCTCTGAGCTAATGTGCTGCAGAATACCATACAGAACCTGTATGCTTCTAGACCCAACTGTATTTCATCTTTTATCTTGGCTAGAGATGGCTCAACAGTGTGCTAGGTGTTCCTTCCAATTGTACTGTTTTTCCCAACAAGCTTATCCTTTTGCCATAATATTGTGATCACTTCTATATATCATCATTACATCATCATTCATTCATATCATCATTCAAGTTTCATTTGATTCCAAAACTCCTTCTTGGTGCATTATTTGTCAATGAGTGTAAATGTGAATGGGTTTTCCCATTAATGTGTCTGTAAATGATAAATGTATAATTGTTTTGTTCTGATATCAGGCAGTTACATGTAAGCAGCTACTTATATATAACCAAACACAGAGGATTAAAGAAGGTCAGTGCCAACCTACAGGAGATAAGCACCGTGGCACTTAGTTATTACTATTGGGGACATTGTGGATAGTAATGGGGGTGTTTTGGCTAATGTTAGGGGGCACACTGTGGATGGTCCCATTTAGAGCTCTTGTAATAATATTTTCTAATTTACAGTAAATAATATAATATCCCATACGTACATATTTAGCCCCTTTGCAACCTTCGCCGTATACGCAAGGTGGATTTTGTGTCTGCAAACATGTCGCCCTCTCGTGTGTTCAGCGGGCACCATAGCTGCTGGGTTTCTGCTGTTTCAATCAGTAGAAACCAGTGTCACATATATGCAATTAGCCATAAGGCTGATCGCATACATTTCACCCCTCAGATGCTATGGGCATGTGACCATGGCATCTGAGCAGGCCGGAAGCGGGAGCCACACGTTTGGCTCCTGTAGCAGCATTCTCTGTCTGACATCGGGGAAGCTGTTACACTGCTGTAATAGCATGAAGCTTTAAAGAGGACCTTTCATGGGTCCAGACATTATAAAATAAGTATCAGGATACGTAGGGGATAGTGCAGGGATCTAACTGCACTTACTATTTTTACTGGGCGCCGCTCCATTCGCCCGCTTTGGCCACCATTGTATTCTCCCGCCTGGTATGCTAATTTTAGCATCGGAGCAATGAGGAGGAGACTGAGTCTTTCTCTGTGGGTGTCTCCTTCTCCTGGCCGTAAGCTGTCCAATCGCAGAGGAGAGCGTCACAGCCAGGGAGGAAAAAAAACTCACCTTCTCCCTGTCTGTGACGCTCTCTGCTGCGATCGGACAGCGCTACACAGTGAATGCCGTAAAAAAAAAAAAAATTCCACCCTATTTGGATTTTTTTTGTCCCACTTCCCACCACATTGTGTGCAACCGTAAATGGTGCCATTAGAAAGTAAAACTTGTCCAGCAAAAAATAAGCCTTCATAAGGCAATGTGATGTGAACAATAAAAAAATAAAAAATAAAAAAAGTTATGTCTCTGGGAAGGCAGGAATTGAAAAACAAATGGAAATGGAAATTTGTCTGGTCCTCTAGGGGTAAAATATAAAAGGAACATACAAATGATAAATACATGCAGTCCAATTCCTATGCAGGATTTAGCTTTTGTTTTCATACATACAGTACAGACCAAAAGTTTGGACACACCTTCTCATTCAAAGAGTTTTCTTTATTTTCATGACTATGAAGGCATCAAAACTATGAATTAACACATGTGGAATTATATACATAACAAACAAGTGTGAAACAACTGAAAATATGTGATATTCTAGGTTCGCTTTGCACACTCTTGTCATTCTCTTGATGAGCTTCAAGAGGTAGTCCCCTGAAATGGTCTTCCAACAGTCTTGAAGGAGTTCCCAGAGATGCTTAGCACTTGTTGGCCCTTTTGCCTTCACTCTGCGGTCCAGCTCACCCCAAACCATCTCGATTGGGTTCAGGTCCGGTGACTGTGGAGGCCAGGTCATCTGGCGCAGCACCCCATCACTCTCCTTCATGGTCAAATAGCCCTTACTTTCAAAGTTTTCCCAATTTTTCGGCTGACTGACTGACCTTCATTTCTTAAAGTAATGATGGCCTCTCGTTTTTCTTTACTTAGCTGCTTTTTTCTTGCCATAATACAAATTATAACAGTCTATTCAGTAGGACTATCAGCTGTGTATCCACCTGACTTCTCCTCAACGCCACTGATGGTCCCAACCCCATTTCTAAGGCAAGAAATCCCACTTATTAAACCTGACAGGGCACACCTGTGAAGTGAAAACCATTTCAGGGGTCTACCTCTTGAAGCTCATCAAGAGAATGCCAAGAGTGTGCAAAGCAGTAATCAAAGCAAAAGGTGGCTACTTTGAAGAACCTAGAATATGACATATTTTCAGTTGTTTCACACTTGTTTGTTATGTATATAATTCCACATGTGTTAATTCATAGTTTTGATGCCTTCATAGTCATGAAAATAAAGAAAACTCTTTGAATGAGAAGGTGTGTCCAAACTTTCCGTCTGTACTGTATATACATACATATTTAATACATTAAGAAATGTATTTATTCTCCTTTCCATTTGAATAGGACAATAATAATAATAATAATAATAATATTATTATTTCTATTATTATTATTATTATTTTCCTTTAGTGCCAACATAGTCTGAAGTGATTTAACAAATGGCACACAGCAGTTGCACTAAGCTTGGACCTTAATGGGTTATTCCTACCACTATGTAGCAAGAAACATATGGCTATTGGTCTCCAGGAAACGCCACATACTTGAGAAAGTGATATCATAAAAACTCCCACATCATATGCTAATTAGCCCTTCAGTGTCGACTGGGTGCATCCTTTCTACTGAATTAGCTGTATCTCCTGACTCCCTCCATACGCATACACATTTGGCTCAGCAGGTTTGGCCAGCAATACATTCATGTTCATGTTTATGGGAGCCTTAAAGAAATAAAAAAATATTCTGCAGTATTCAATAAAATGTACCTGTATAGCGCCACCTGCTGTCTGTTCTTTTTTTATTTCTCTATCTACCTCACTGAGGTGGATGCGCATACTCAGTTCCATCATTCAACTGCCTAGTGGGCTGTGATAGGGAAATATCTGCAGCAGAAAGGACACACCCCTGAGCTGCCAGCTTGATTAAAACTTAGCAGAACAAATGGAGCAATGACTGTGGAGATCTCTGGATCCATGTGAGGTAAAGGGCTGGTTCTAGCTTTGTTAGAAAGAGATTGTCATGTACTATAGAATCTCTGATATTCATTGTTTGCATTAATCATGGGATAACCCCATTAAGTCATGTGTCAGTGATTGACATGGATGATGTAGCATGGGACCTGTTCAGCCGGACAATATAGCAGACTGGACACTGGAGGGCACATCGTCATATGGCACAGGATTTAATACAACTTCCCTTTCTCATGTTTATGGCATGGTTGGAGGCCAATAGCCATATGTTTTTAAAGGTATTTTATATTACACTAGCAGAAGGATCTGGTATATTTAATCTATTTCATTTAATGTTTCTGTGTGTCGTTAAAAGATATTGGCAGTATCCCCCATATCAGTGACCTCTACAGTACCCCGCCCCCTTAACAGTGACCTCCACAGTGCCCTCCCCTTTAACAGTTACCTCCACAGTGCCCTCCCCTTTAACAGTGACCTCCACAGTGCCCTCCCCTTTAACAGTGACCTCCACAACAGCTGCCCCTTTAATAGTGCCCCCTGCCTCCTTAACAGTGACCTCCACAGCGCTCTGCCCCTTTAAGGCGAGGGCTACATGACGACCTGTGTCGCGTGACATTTTGTCGCACCAATGTCGCGCAACAATTTTTATAATGATAGAGCATGGTGTCGCACTGCGACATGCTGCGACTGTGACACGACAGTCGCAAAAAATCCATCCAAGGTGGATGCGTGTAGCATGTCGCAGTGTGCCCTATGTGTGATGCGACATATTGTCGTTGTGTAGCCCTAGCCTAAAGCTGACCTACAGCAGAAAAGAAAAATGGCTGGGTTGTTAAAAAAAAAAATAATAATTCCCGGACACCTGATGTACCTGTGTGTCAAATTTGGTGAAGATCGGTCCAGTCGTTTGGTCGCGCATAAAGAACAGACAGACAGACGGACAGAAACTTATTTTTATATGGTTCTGGATATGCCTTTTATAAGTACATGGAATTTATGGTTTCTAGGGGTAAAACCTGGTAATGTGTTCCGTCTTAGAAGTCATGGCGTATCAGTCAGCCTTCATATTTTTCATATTTTCAAGAACAATGGGGCATACTTATTTATGTAAACTATAAAATGGCGTTCACATATAGACATTGGCTATGGTCTATTAAACCCAAATAGAACATCAGTCCCAATAATTAGCAACACTAACATTTGAAAAGGAACTAATAGGACTAATGTAATTAATTTCTGTCGAAGGCTGTCTGTTACCGAGTGTATTAGTACATTTAAAAATATGCCCATCATATCCTATTTTACTCTTCTGCAGAAGGCTGGCATATTAAGAGCGACATGTTTCTCTAAATAAACTGACAAACAGCATCACAAACTAGCGGTGCAGGAATCCACTGTGCATAAAGTGAAGATGGAAGCAGATGTAGTGCTGGAAATGCTGCCCAGCTCTACATTTCTACGGCCTTTTGATTTGTATCTGATTCCTCTAGGACAGGGATCAGCAACCTCCGGCACTCCAGCTGTTCTGAAACTACAACTCCCAGAATCCTCCTTTCACTTCTTTGAGAGTTACAAGAACAGCTGAGTAAGTTTGCATGCTGGGAGTTGTAGTTTCACAGCAGCTGGAGTGCCAGAGGTTGCTGATCCCTGCTCTAGGAGCAGATAGGTAATACATGACACCAGAGATGCCACACATATTGCTTAAAGAGGTCCTCTCACTTCTCCTGATGTGTCTGTTTTAGTAGCTACTTGCATTCCCCGTGTAATAACAATTCTGGAGAATCTGTTTTTATGATTCTGTGATGTGCCATTCCTTTATTATCCCTGCTAGAAGTTCTGAATGAATTACTAGCAGTTTGCAGTGAGGGTCCAGAGAAGTGTTACCAGTTGGGGGTGTGTCCCTGCACAGTCTGACACTGGCACTACTGATTGGATGATGTCAGATTGTGCAAGGACACGCCTCCCAACTGATAACACCCATCTGGACCTTTGTTTCAAACTTCTAGTAATTCATTCATAACTTCTAACAGGGATAATAAAGGAATGTCTCCACATGAGACATCAGTCATGAGCATAGAGGCTCCAGAATTGTTATTACATGGCGAGTACAAGTACTGGCTGAAACTGATATGTCAGGAGAGGTGACAGATTCTACTTAAGTGGTTGCCTCACAAAGATAGAACAACCAGACTGGTGATTATTAGCATAGAAAGCAGCGTCTGCAGGGGACATGTAGCCTTACATGCAGGTCATTCAAATACATGGCCAATTGTCTAATAACTGGATTGGGTAGGTCTGCAAGAGCAGGAGCCCTCTTCTGAAAGGTTTTCTGTTCTGGCATATAGATGGGGCCCTGAGCGAAGGATCCATTTAACCTAATAAGGCATAAGGCAGATTGATCCGCAACCTCCTAATACCAGGTTGCTCCCCATTTAGCTTTGAGGTTGACCTAAATAAATTGTGGCATTACATTGTGTAAGAAGTCTACATTGTGTAGTAGGGCTACTGAACCACTCAGAAACTTTGGCATTCTGGAATTTCTGCTACTTAAATGATAGGACAGCACACAGAAGGTATAGTATCTCTTCCCAATGGTACTTAAAGGGGAGTTGACATCAGTAGACTAGGCACATCACTGATGGTTCTTGGAACCATCTCATGATTATGACCTGGGGCATTGGTCTTGCATGAGCACTGCCTCTCCATTCATTCTCCATGGGACTGATGGATATAGCCAAGAGACAACATCTCTATCAGTCCTACAGAGATTAAGAGGAGCAGCATCACAACTATTGCTCAGCTCAAATGGGGGGGGGGGGGGGGGGGGGGGGGCATGAGAAATCCCTTTATTGTAATAGTTGGGTGCCCAGCCTTGACCTTGACACCCCCAGCAATCACCAATTTTGTGTATAGGTGTTATGATGGCGCAACCTCTTTAGTAACCTAATGTATGGTCCAGTAACAATAATGGTAAATATGTAGTTATTATAGTTGTGCAGATAGTGTAGTACATCGGGGAAAACCGCAGTCCATATGTCCTGTTTGAGCCTATGTCATTGGGGGTCCCTCACTTAGGAACCTCATCTACTGTATTAACTAGTGCAGAAAACTTCTACAATGAGCTATTCCTGCTCTAGTGGACTCAACGTGGACACATAATTGGTCGCCCATTCATTTGATTAAATGCCATGTTGTAAAATACTAAATTACCCAACACTAACAGTGTTTACATTTTCCAATATTGAGATCCGTCAGAGGGTCTCAATACCGGAGAAAAAAACGCTTCTGTTTTGTCTCCATTCATTGTCAAAGGGAAAAAAATGTAACAGACCGGAAGGGAGTGCACCAGAATGCATTCCGTTCCTTTTTGGTTGCGTTTCCATACCAGAGAGCAAACCGCAGCAAGCTGCGTTTTTTTTTTACGTCATAGGATGCGGAGAAAACGGATCAGGCATGACCCACAATGCAAGTCAATAGGGATGGATCCGTTTTCTCAGATACAATAGAAAACGGATCCGTCCCCCATTGACTTTTAATGGAGTTCATCATGGATACATCAATGCTATGTTAAAGATAATACAACCGGATCCATGACGGATCCAGCAAAAACGCTGGTGTGAAAGTCGCCTAAGAAGGGATTGTCTTCTCATAACTGTGCCAGGCACATAGAACATATTCCAAATTTATCACCATGGCGCACACTGTGTCATTGCTTTGGTACGTCTTGCTAGATATTAGGCATTTTTCCCTTCTTTTCATCACTTAATGGTTGAGTTGTTTTAGACCTATATATTGGCAACAATTTGGCATAATATTGGTGCATTTTTGACCATGCCCCTTTTCTAATTAATTGTATCACTGGAGAATGGGAACAACTATGGGAACAACCTTCCTTCTCTCCAATCAATCACTGGTATATTTCTTCTGGCAATCCTCTTTCTTCTCCTTTGTTGATGAACACTCAAATAAAGTAAAATCACCAACAGTGTAATATTGCCACATAAATCTCATCTGCAACAGCAGTATTCTACTTAAAAGATGTTCAGACTATTGCGTACGACCAAACACCACTCCACAGCTCAGACACTCCTTGGCTTCACCATACTTCTAGGAGACGGCTTCTCCCTGCTTCAATCCAGATTCCTTTGTTTAGATCCGCTTCCTTCAGAGTGTCATGTGGCATTTGGCAACGGGAGAAACAGAATTTCCACCAATGATGAAGCACCGCAACTTCAAGTTCACTAAAAATAATTTATTATACTTACAAAATGCTATAGATAAAATCACATATCAACATTCAAACATCTCTGCCCGACCTGGGTTTCACCTGAGCTTTTTCTTCGACTTTTTTTAAATTGCTTTTTAAAACTGTTATAAGACGCACAAAAAATGCCTAAGGGCTCATGCACACGACCGTTGTCCGGATCCGGCGTGTACTCCATTTGCCGGAATTACACGCCGGATCCGGAAAAACGCAAGTGAACTGAAGCATTCAAAATGCGTTCAGTGTTACTATGGCAGCCAGGACGCTATTAAAGTCCTGGCTGCCATAGTAGTAGTGGGGATCGGGGGAGCAGTATACTTACAGTCCGTGCGGCTCCCGGGGCACTCCAGAATGATGTCAGAGCGCCCCATGAGCATGGATGACGTGTCCATGTGATCACGTCACCCATGCGCGTGGGGCGCCCTGACGTCACTCTGGAGCGCCCGGGGAGCCGCACGGACGGTAAGTATGCTGCTCCCCCGCTCCCCACTACACTTTACCATGGCTGCCAGGACTTTAGCGTCCCGGCAGCCATGGTAACCACTCTGAAAAAGCTAAATGTCGGATCCGGCGATGCGCCGAAACGACGTTTAGCTTAAGGCCGGATCCGGATTAATGCCTTTCAATGGGCATTAATTCCGGATCCGGCCTTGCAGCAAGTGTTCAGGATTTTTGGCCGGAGCAAAAAGCGCAGCATGCTGCGGTATTTTCTCCAGCCAAAAAACGTTCCGTTCCGGAACTGAAGACATCCTGATGCATCCTGAACGGATTTCTCTCCATTCACAATGCATTAGGATAAAACTGATCAGGATTCTTCCGGCATAGAGCCCCGACGACGGAACTCTGTGCCGGAAGAAAAGAACGCAAGTGTGAAAGAGCCCTAAAATACATAATAAATCTGGCACATTTTAAGTAGCATGTTCTGTTTTATCGAAATGTTTTTGATTTGTTGCATGCCTTTACCTCTGTTAGACCTTTTAATGCCTTTTGGTTTTTCTAACTGGCTCCTTATTCGTATAAAAAGAATAGATGAGAAGATGTTGATAAAGAGACACATATATTCTGAGAGCACATTGATAAATTAAGGTGCCACATGGGCAAAACCAGCCATTTTCAGAAATGTAAAAGGTCAAAACTGGGAGGTTAAAAATTCAATCTATTTAATAACAACCTTGCCAATGATAGAGAGAGTCACATTTCCATACCTGAAGATGAATCTAACCTACACAGAGCAATTGTCACAGGAAAAATACTTTGCAAATGGATTTAAAGAAATTGTCACATATGTCTGAAAAATGTCAAATGAGATTTAAAGGGACGCTTCTGTGAGAAAGAGGTATTTTTTTAAACTCAATATTCATAGAAAACAATTTTTTAAAGAAATTTAAGCTGTTTTTCTTTTTCATTTCAGCAGTACTGTGCCATTGAAAATGAAATAATAAATATGGTTGTTCTGTAGTAGTCAGCACTTCTCGATAATAACGCATTGTCAGCTTACTGCTGCAATGAAGGAAGATGTTATCTGTTAGTGAAATAGTAGATTAGTAGAATTGGGATGACAGTATGACAACTCTATTATTCTCTTGAAAGGCCTAAATAAAGATGCCCACAGAAGAGCATTGCACTTATCAGTGTAATATGTGATGTTCAAAGTGAGTCACTCATCCCCCTTCCCTCTCTGGTTGCAGTTCTCACTGAGAAAGTCAAGCAAGACGGTCTGCTGTGCTAAATGTCCAAACAAAGGGGAAGTTAAAGCGACAGAACAGGAAGTAGAATACAGGGAGTGACTTTGAAAGATTATTTCCAGAAAAACATGCTCCTTTTTTTGTAAATGAATATATGCTATAAATAAATAAATAAATATCACATACTGTAGAATATTCACATGTAGGCTTTTATTATGTGGTAAAACATTTTTTGGATGGTAGTGTTCCTTTAATATAAATAAATGTAAGGTTGTATATTTAAGACAAATGTCCTAATTATACACTGTATTAAATGGGATAAAGACAGTGAAGGTCAACTATAAATCAAATTGTAGCACCCAGTACAAGAAAGCCGCTGCTAAGTAGTGTTGGGCAAGAATATTCGATTAGCAAATATTAATCGCGAATATCGGCACTTCGAGAATTCGCAAATATTTAGAATATAGTGATATATGTTCGTAATTTCGAATATTCCAGATTTTTTTTTTCATCAGTAACCCCCCTTCTTGCTTGTGGGCCAATGAGAAGGCTGTAATATCTTTGTCTGAGCTTAGCAACATCCATAGCAACCAATAGGAAAGTTGCCTACCCCTTACTACTGTATATAAGAGAACCTCCCCAGCAGCCATTGTATGCAGTATTTAGCAGATCTGAGAGAGAGACAGCAGTGTCATTACTGTGCTCTGTGCTTTCCTGTGTCATTACATTAGATAGTTAGTTAGCTTATATATAATACAGATAGTTAGTGGGAGATAGTCAGTGTAGGTTAGATAGTGATATAGTGTAGCTGATCTTCTGCTGTCCATACATACATGCTACAGACATAGTGCTGTGATGTCACAAGTTCACAACAATACTTAGTGCACCAATCACTGATAAGTAGTCAGACCTGTTAAAATGTGAAGTTGCACGTATTGCGCCAAAATATTCGTATAATTAGTGCCGATTTCGCAATCGCGAATATATTGGAGCACTCTATCTGCATATAAAGCTATTGTAATCTTCTGCCGTGCCAACCATTTTCTCCAGTTTCAGGAAACTTCTAGCAGCTTGAAAAATGTAGCTATAGTGACCCAAGCCTGTGTTTCGCATGCATTAAACGAATATTACATTGCCGATTGCCATATGCGTTATAAAAAAAAGGATACAAAAACACAGCACAGCACAATCTTGTATCCTGCACAGTCCTGCACAGGTCTACTTTTTGTTACAATGGTAAAAAAAAAGTGTACTTTTTTTTTGCAAGGGAGCTCTATGGTGAATGGATGTCACTGTATGGCATCAGTCTGAGGCATCCGTTTAACGTATACGTTTAAAAGCATGGGAAAAACGTGATGTAAGATTCACTCAACCCTACTATTCACATACAGATGTGGCAGAGTTAACAGCCACACTCAGTGAGTTATCACATCTAAGTAACACGTTAAAGGGTAAGTGTAGTGTAGTAAAGGTAAGTGTAGTGTAGTGTAGTAAAGGTAAGTGTAGTGTAGTGTAGTAAAGGTAAGTGTAGTGTAGTAAAGGTAAGTGTAGTGTAGTAAAGGTAAGTGTAGTGTAGTAAAGGTAAGTGTAGTGTAGTAAAGGTAAGTGTAGTGTAGTAAAGGTAAGTGTAGTGTAGTAAAGGTAAGTGTAGTGTTTTGATATTAACGCATAGGAGGAGTTTTGTATTGTTAAAAACAAGAGTTTATTTCTACATAAGGGCAAACTTTTTGCCTTGCGCTGCAACACAACATGATCAACACAATTGAACTTGGTCAACTCAAGCCATAGCTTTTGTTATGTTTGAGAGTCAGGGAGGCATTGCCTGAAACATTCATTTCCCTTCGTAGCAATTGCAGAACCAAAAGTTACCCGAAATCTTCAGTAAATAATAGGTCAATAGCAAGTGAAAAGTGTCCAGGTTTAGATTTTATCTTTTTCCAGTTGTCAAGTTACACGGGCACCTATTTTTGTGCTAAATTTGTCATATTTCTAAAGTTTGACTTTCCAATCCCTCCTTTAATACGTTGTGCTACACGATCTTACTATGATTTGTGTCTGATGAACAACGGGGTTCTGTCTGCTCGCTGCCGAACGTGACAATTTCTTGAGCGGTGCAGCCATGCTTTATAGCTAGATGACGGCAGCTATGTATCAGGCACACTTTGCAGAATAGGATGTCAAATACAGTAGTAAAAAAATGTTCTCCTTCAAAATTTTGATTCATCCTTTCCAAATAGTTTAAAAACCAGTATCACGAATAAAATACGTATTCCGAGACATAAAAATACATTAGACAACCTAACAAACATCACACTAACACAGCATGCGATTACCATAGAGGTTTTTTTTTATGTTTGGCTTCATTTTCACTTTGGAAATACTTTGCATAAATGAATAATGAAGATTGAAATTCTAATTCAGTACTAAATGTTAATGGCATTGAAATTTATCCTTGGTGTCCAAGGCAAGTTAGATGACTTTATATGAAGGGAGATATCCAGCAGGATTTGTCCACAATCTACTTTTCATAGGCTGAAACATAGGAGAAACATCCTGTATATCAACAAGTAATGTGAACCCTTTTCACTTGATACTTCATCCACTATTATTGGTTTGGTATAAACTTTGAAATGGTCTTAGTCTTTGTCACACAGGAGCCCATCTCCATCTATACAGAGCATGTCCATGTCCACCCCTGTTATTGTCATTGTGCGCAAAGGACATATTGTATCAGGAATGAGTTCAGACACAGTAGGCCATTGGTCAGTCAACCCATAAGTCACAAGTGATAGTCAACTCCAAATGTAGTTGTCTTCTGTTGGATCTTTTGTCCGACCCTGGCCCACTTAAGGATTTTTTGATGCAATGGTGGTACAAACTCAAGGCGTTATGATCTATTTGGTGAATCTTAATAGAAGACACTTTTACAGTATCTATTGGTTGGCTTACTTTATGCTAAAATTATGGCGCACCTCGTCACCTTATCAATCATGTCTCTCCCTGATCAGACACACTTTTGACTTCTAAGTCATTCCCCTTGCCTAGAGATGTGTAGTGCAAAGCCTGTACACAAATTTACTAGTGCAAATGAAAGTGGTATTCCAGTTGTATTAAGTTATTCCCTATCCACAGGATAAGAAGATAAATATTAGATGGGTCGGGTCCTACCGCCTGAATCCCCACTGATCACGAGAACCCCGTGGAGCCCCCTGAAAGGAATGTAGTGGTTGGTCAGGCAAGCGCACAGCTGCTCCATACATTTCCATGGGCATTCTGGAGATAGCTGAGTACAGTTTATAAATCTATCATGATGTTTGGACAGCCTGCTACACTGTACAGAAGTAGCCACCATAATGTTGACTAGCCTAGCACATTAACACATTGCTTTGCCATTACATTGTATGCAATATTAAATGGTACCATCAGGGAGTATAACTTGTCCCTCAAAAAATAAGTCCTCATACGGCCATTTGAACGGAAAAATAAAGTTAATGGGAGTGAAAAACAAAAACACAAAAATGAATAGGGCTGAAAGGATTAAAGTGACCAACCGTATATAGCTATTGATAAAGCAATAATAACCTGCAACATTTCCTGTGATATAATGGTGCATTATTCCATAAATTGCTCATATATCTTTCCACCGTTTAATTGAACTACAAATAGTGCCAAAAATGTAATTTTTATTAAATAAGTCACTGCATACGGGCAGTTGTAAGATATGTCACCATACTCGCTATAAATGGCACAGTTTGTTACTTGGAGCAAAAACAAAACAACAGAGATGGTGACCAACTTAGAGTATGCAAAAGTCATCTAGGAGCCAGGGTCTAGCTGTAAGGGACGCAAGCTTACCTGGGCCCTGGTGCATGAGGGCACCCAAAGGCCTTTCCACCACATAGGGAATTAAACAGGATTGCAAATAGGACATGATAGCTGTAGGTCCCTGTTAGAGATTTTGCATGGAAGTCCAAGAAATTCAAGATATGCACACCCTCCCTGATAACAATAAGGTTAGGGTATATGGCTCTCCTTTCGGGCTGTGATGCTCAAGTTGGGTCTTAACTCACATGTAGATAATAAATAAAACGTGGCATTCTCAGGAATTTGTAAATGCGAGACAATTTGTTGGTATAGCAATCTAAAGTGATATAATTTTGGATTGCAATACCAATACATTTTCAAGCATTCACTAATTTCTTGGAGTGCTGACTTTTATTATGACCTTCTTGATAAAAAGACAGATATTTCATCAATGAAGACAGAATCAGTTGTGGAAGATTGCTTGCAGTCCTGGGCTAGGTTGATAGGACATGTGCAGGAACTGGAGGATGGAATAAGGAGAAACATGTAGATACAGCAATGTGCATGGAGTTTGATGTTGCATTAGATTTGGGAGTTTTGGACAAAAGTTATACCATAATTTCTATGGTTCTTCATTGAACATATTTCCTCTTAAAACTATCTTGTAGCTGAAGACCTCAAGTAGCTTGATTGATATTTCCCAGCAACCAAGAATCTGATCAAACATTGCAATATCTGCTATTAAAGGGTTTCTATCACTTCGTATACCATAATTAGCTCTCAGACACTAGCGATCCGCTAGTGTCTGCTCTGGCCAACCATCCTAATATAAGAGCTTTTTGGGCAGCCGTTTTGCTAAAAAAATAACTTTTATAAATATGCTAATGAGCCTCTAGGTGCTATGTGGGCGTCATTAGCACCTAGAGGCTCCGTCTACCTTCATACACAGCCACCGCCCAGCGCGTCCCTCCAGCCCGCCCATCTCCTGATGAATGCGATCCTCCGTGTGACGCAACGGACGAATTCTCGCGCATGCGCCGTGCGCGGCTGTATTCGGCGCATGCGCAGAGAATGTCTGACCGCTTCCCTGCTCAGACATCTCCACTGCGCCTGCGCCGATGACGTCATAGTGCTCCAAGGAACAGGCGCAGTGGAGATGTCTGAGCAGAGAAGCGGTCAGACATTCTCTGCGCATGCGCCGAATACAGCCGCGCACGGTGCATGCGCGAGAATTCGTCCGTTGCGTCACACGGAGGATCGCATTCATCAGGAGATGGGCGGGCTGGAGGGACGCGCTGGGCGGTGGCTGTGTATGAAGGTAGACGGAGCCTCTAGGTGCTAATGACGCCCACATAGCACCTAGAGGCTCATTAGCATATTTATAAAAGTAATTTTTTTAGCAAAACGGCTGCCCAAAAAGCTCTTATATTAGGATGGTTGGCCAGAGCAGACACTAGCGGATCGCTAGTGTCTGAGAGCTAATTATGGCATATGAAGTGATAGAAACCCTTTAAAGTCCATATAAACTTGAAGTAGTTGTCTCACCTGGAACAATGTCACCAATGTCAGTTAGGTGGAGATACCACCTCTGGAACCCACACCTATCTCTAGAACAAAGCTCCAAAAGAGAATGAGACCTGCACCTTATAAGAGGTGACAATATGAAACCAAACAGTCTAAGAGAGTGGGGCTGTGGGGGTGTGGGGGTGTGGGGGTGGGGGGGGTTAATGAGTACATACTACTGCTTCCACTGCTAGCCTTGGTGCTAAATTAAAGTTGCCATCATCATGGCCTATATCAGGGGTGCACAACCTGCGGCCCGGGGGCCACATGCGGCCCTTGATACCATTCTGTGCGGCCCCCAACCATCTGGTAACAGACATGTATGCCTATGTCTGGTGGCTGCTCACATGTATTTTTCATGTATTTCTCCCATTAGATGGGAAGCCTGGAAGTGTAACTAGACATTAATGTTATATAATGTGTGTTCAATATGCCATAAGTACAATATTTCACTTGTTAATACACCTTTAAATTTTAATTTCGGCCCTCGTCATTGGTTCAGTCTGGCAATGTGGCCCCCAACCAGGAAACGTTGTGCACCCCTGGCCTATATAGTATACCAGATTATGAGCGTTAGCCTTGGTAAGCAATAATAGACTTTGGAAAGAAACTGTGAGGCTTTGAGGAAATCCTATAAACAGATCATTGTTGAAAGAAATTGTATGTTTTGTATGAAGTTTACAATGACTCATTGTTGGCACGGACAGACTGGCAGAGCTCCAGAACTCCAGGTTCTCTGGATACATTGTTTGTGTTAAAATTGGATTTACCATGTAAGCCATATCTGACTTGGGTTGTAAGGAGGCTCAATAGTGTTCTTCATTTTACATCTCCTGTTACCTATTTAATTCTACAAATTTAATTAACTGAACTACAGTTATTACAATGGTGAATACAGAATTCTGGAGAGGTCAACATCTGTAGAAAAAAAGCAGGCAAATCAGAGACATTGCTTTCAAGACCATGTGAGGAGAGAACATTTGCTCTGGATTTCTATAATTGAACTCTGATTCTCAATGTATTTTAAACTGTAATGAACACACAACCGATAAGTGACTATCCTATGTATTTTTTGTATAAACAGTTTTTTCTGGTTATTCCACTTCCTGGCCTGGCTCTTTAACTTTCTCTTTAGACTTTTAGCACAGCTAACAGTCTGGCTTAACACTGCAGCCAGATCGGGGGAACTCAATCATAGCCAGTGATGGTCAGTTCGCAGTCCTTACCTGTGCCTGTGTCGGGAGCCGGTCTGGAATCAAATGCAATCACTGGCAGCAGGCAGTTCCGAGAACAGCCCGAAGAAAGCCCCCGGCGGCTGTTCTCGGAACTGCCTGATCCCGGTGACTGCATTTGATTTCAGACCAGCTCCCGGCACAGGCACAGGTAAGGGCTTACCTGTGCATCGCCGAATGGGTGAGTCTACCTTACTAAAGATGGCAGCCCGCATGTGTTCGCTGGCGAACACTGCAAACTGACCACCACTAATCAAAGCATCACACATTACACTGATTACTACAATGCTCTTCTGTCTGCATTTTTATTTAGGTCTTTCAAGAGAACACTGGAGATGGCATACATCCCTATTCTACACCTATTATTATAACGGGGCTCACCCTTCAGATTACAATATTTCTTTTTGATTGAAGTGTCTCGTTAAAACTAGATTTATCACAGCGGTGTAGACTTATGCCATCTCTTGGATGGCTTACTTTAGACCAGTATTTTGCACCAAGATTGTGGCACACACCATTTGTAAATCTGGCATATTTTATGATGCCACCTTTCTTAGACACTTTTCAAAACTGTCTAGTGAGGTACAAAAAAGTCAGTAAAATGCATAAAAAACCTGTTGTACGGCGTGTATGCTAGTTTTTTGGCAACATTTAAAGGCATAATTCTGGCGCAGTTTGCTTGGTAGATCTGTGACTTAGTAGACTACTGTATGTAGAGCGGTGTTTCTCAGGAGAGCTCAGGAGGATTTGCTTACAAGATATATATATACAGATATTTCTTAGTAACTGAAAAATTACAGTGGAAATATTTACTCTGGAAGAAGCACTCGCTGATTTCCCTGTGCAAGTTTCAGATAAAACAGACTGTGACCTTTTATCCAGACAAAACTAATGAGTTTTTCTCATGCACAATCACTATGTTCCAATTGTACTGTAGCAGTGAACGGCGAAATCCATGCTACGTTCCGCCAGATATGTACCAGGAGCTAAATATTCCACAACTTTCACGTAGCTGAGATGATAGGATGCCTCACATGTGCATGTAGCAAGTATTTCTTAAATGAAGAATTTTAGGACATCAGATATATAAAAAAGCTAGTAAGCAAAATGACAGATCAGACTCTTCCAAAGACTGTAGGAACATCGTTGTGCTCCAATGCTATAAATGGGTTCCATGTGAGTGATCTCTGTACAGCATTGTGGCACATGTTGGTGCTATGTAAACAATAAATACAAAATAGTGGGGCAAATTTACTATTGAAAACTGTATTTGTCAAGTCTTTTAGACACTTTTCTAACCATTTTATGGTGTGTAGCAGAGTGTGGGCTCTGGCGGGAAGGGGACACAGCTTAAATGCACCTTTGTGTGCCAAAAATGCTCCAAAATTTTGGTGCATTTTTGGAGAAAAACAAAGTCAACATGTGACTCCATCTTGTCTTCTCTAAATATGTAAAGAATTGTTATAACATCTCACCCACGCACTGTTTCACGTCCCCCCGCTGTGAGTTAGGTTCACTTATCTGTCTCAGGACAGATTCTGGGAATATCCTAGAACTAGAACAAACGTTCTTGTCTTATCCAGGGTCATTCAGCACAACTGCGTACATTCTTATAGTGAGTGATTAAAACCTATTATTTCTGCTTACTGCACGTATACATACCATATAAGGATGTTCCGGTAATATGTGTATGAGCACCAATGTTTATCTTTATGATTGGTTTAACACTGTTGTTATCGCTTGGCCTATATAAGGCCAAGCGATAGCATAATAAAGTTAGAGTGTTTCTCAGTGATACTTGTGTGTGTCTGTTATTAGCAACTGAGAAACATCTCTCCTGACGTCAGTGTCTCAAACCAAGGTTGTCGTAGAGGTCCAGAAAGGTCCAAATCCTTTCAGTGACAGCCTAAAGGTGCGGAAGATTTATCATCAGCCACTGTGATAAATCTGGCGCGACTTAGGACTAAATGTAGACTGGTTTTAGGTAAGTTTCTGTTCACACTTTTGTCAAGTATTTCATTTGTTGGTTCCGTCATAGGAGCAGAAGAATAAAACAAAAGAAACAGACTGCTGGATCGGATCTATCATGTGACCAGCACCAGCAGCCCCCGATGGCCCCATTGACTTATTCCGCTGCATCTGTCATTTTGATGGGATGACAGAATCTCTGATGGTGGTGTGAACAGAGCATTAACTCTTCTCTAAAGCACGCTACCCTGGTGATTAGCAGCTCAGTGTGGGTCCTGCTCCTGGAATGATCTGACAGGACAAGAGGAAGCTGCAGGCGAAATGTAGTGTTACATGGCACCCACTTAGTGGTGCCAAGACCACAAAAGTGCAAAGATAATATTCTTTGAAGTCCCTCACCACGGGCTCATCTTTGAGAATTGTACTACTCTGTTGGATGTGTGATGGGAATGGTTATAATTTACTTGTAGCTCTTGCATGCAGGGTTCTCTGTGAATGGAATAATGTGAGATAACGCTATGGAAGGTGCCATGTACATGCAGCAGGCGGGACAGTGCATGGTCAAAAAATGTATCCTTGCCATTAAATCCCTGCCATTCCTGCACTGCCAGTGGTTGTTATCCTCAGCCGAGTATCACTGAAATGGGCAATGCAATGTTGTCCTGTTTGTTGTGTCACAATAGACGCAGCCATTGGCCCCGATGGGAACTTAAGCAGTAAATGCATGATCCTTTATTATAAAAGTAGTCGGAGTGTTTCAAACTGATGAGGTCATCCAGTATCTGATCAATGGGGGTCCTACTCTTGCACCCCAACCAGAGGTTGTTTGAAGAGGTTGTGCTCTGAGGAGCACCACAGCCTTTTCCTATGCCAGTGATATCACGTCCATCTGTGACATGACCTAGGTCTAGCTCAGTCTCATTTAAATGAATCGGGCTGAGCTGCCATACCAATCACAGCTGCTATCCAATGGATAGTGCAGTGCTTGAGTGTCAGACTGTTACGGCACCCCGTGCATAAAAAGGGGTAACAGCCGTTTAAGAGATATTCCCTTTCCAGATGCAAAGGCAGCTACTAAAGACACCAAACTCCCGAACGGAACCTCACGAATAGCTGCTAGCAGACGAATAGAAAACGCACCCAAGCGGCTTACATTCCTAGCAATCAGTCTCTAACAGCATACAGTGAATCCCCCCAAGAATTAGACCAAGCTCTGTGTTGAGGGTAAAGCAGTAGACAGCCAGAGCTGTGTGTTTATTGTTCTTATATAACATTGTTACACATTAGTACCACCAACAGGGTTTTGTAAGACAACCAGTAAACACGTACAATACACTCAGACACTCCCACACAAAATCCTCCCCTCTGCCTGTGATACAATTACCTTACACAATAGGTTAATGTAATTATCACAAGCAGGAGAATACACAGTTTTTTACAATGTCTTCTGTCCTGGAGACAATTCAATTATCTCTCAGGACAAAGGGAAATCGCCAATACACACATGGGGACAATAGGACAGAAATCACTATTCAAATATACAATGTCACAACCATAACAGTAAACATAGACATTTAACATATCCCCAGATAGCTTCGGTCTGAGTGCATTCAATTATTAGGTGAATGGCACTCAGACTACACGAATACAGTTCAATTGCCATGGAGTTTAAGTTTAGCATGGGCTGATGAGAGGGCCCATAATCCTGGGGCAAGAGGCTGGCAACCAGGCTTCTCCAGCACCCAGTGGCGAGGTTGGTTTCGCCACATTTCTCCCCTTTTCCAAACAGACTAACAGGGTATCTGACCTTCTGCCGGTCAGTGCCCTTGTTAGTCCAGCAGCCCACCCACAAAATAGAAACAGCAGTACAGCCCACCCACAATAAATGGTTACTACACCTGAGCAAGGGAGAAACCTGTCCATGTGCCTCACTACGGCTGTGTGGGGGACTGGTAGACTGCCTTGGTGGGTTGCTGAGTGGGCAGAGACCAGCAGTACTTTGCCCTGGTGCCAGCGCTACCACGGAAGAAGCCTGGTTGGAGCCTGATTGTTGGAGGGGGAGACCAACTGTCTCCCCTTTGGATACCCAGCTCTTCTGCTGGAGGGGGAGACTGACTGTCCCCCCTTTGGCTAAACAGCCCTGTTGCTGGGGCACAGGACCGACTGTCTGTCACGGGGCACCAAAGGCGCACTCGGTTTCCCATCAGCCGCAGACCTGCTGCTTAGCTTTGGGAGCGAGGATCTGTGTTTGGCCTCATTCCCAGGGCAGCTTTGCTAGCTGGGAGGCTCCCTACTCCTAGGTCTACCTTGAGCGCTGAGCTGATCACTCAGTGCTCGACTTGTCTGTCTGTCAGTCATGTGACGCTGGCCACGTCACATGACCCTCAGACCTGACTATAAATACAGGCAGCCTGCTGGCCACAGGTTGCCTGTTAATTTTAGGTTCCTGGCTATTTGTTGGACTACTGAATACTCACCTGATCCTGTTCCCTGACGATCCTTTGCCTGCTCCTCCTGTACTGCGCATCCCTCCTGGTATTGTGACCTCGGCTCCCACCTGACTATTCTTTGCAGACTCCTCTGGTATTTCTCTACTCTCCTGTTATTTGACCCGGCTTCTCCTGACCATTCTTTGCTTAACCCTTTGTACTGCGTAGCTCTCTTAGCTCTGACCCGGTCCGTTCACGTTCCGTATTTTGTCTTGTCTGTCTTCCCTGCACATATCCTAAGTAAGGGACTGTCGTCCAGTTGTCCGCTGTCATCAGGACTGATGAGGCAAGTAGGCAGGGCCAGGGGTGAGGGTGGAGCGCAGTGGTCACTATCCTTCCCCCTGTGTTTGTGTGGACGTGACTGTTACAGATTAACAGGCCCAATAACCACTGTATCATGAATCCTCTTGTGACCCTGACTGACCATGTCTCTAACCTGACACAGATGGTGGAGGAGCTAGGAGAGAAACTCTGTTCTTTTGAGTTAGGGCAAGGTTCTTTCACTCCTCAGCCCTCCAGTCCACATTTTGAGCCCCAGATCAAGCTCCCAGAACCCTTTTCTGGAGACCGGAAGAGGTTTCTCTCCTTTAAGGAGAGTTGCAAACTCTACTTCCATTTGCGCCCCGTGACTTCCGGTCCCGAGAGCCAACGAGTGGGTATTATAATTTCTCTACTACAGGGTGATCCCCAGGACTGGGCATTCTCGTTACCTCCTGGGGCCAGTTGTCTTACTTCTGTGGAAGGTTTTTTTCAGGCCCTGGGTACCCTCTATGACGAACCAGACAGGGCCCTGGTAGCCGAGACGGCTCTTAGGGCACTGGTTCAGGGCCATCTCCCTGTGGAGGAATATTGCACCCAATTCAGACGGTGGTGTGTCCCCTCAGGATGGAATGAACCAGCCCTGAAGAGTCAGTTTAGGTCTGGTCTGTCTGATAATTTAAAAGATCTATTAGTCAGTTATCAAATTCCAGAGACCTTAGAGGAGATGATGACCCTACTTGTCCGACTTGACCGACGAGTTAGAGAGAGACGACAAGAACGACAGTTCTGTTCTCAGATGGTGGTCCAGCCAGAGGCCTTTTCTAGGGACAACACTGAGGTCTCCACCGAGGAACCCATGCAGGTTGGCATGATCCGGGGTAATCTTCGTCGCAGACGCAGAGAGTGCTTCTACTGTGGAGATCCTGGCCATTGGATCAACAAGTGTCCTAAGAGGGTCCTCTCTGACAAGTCTCCTAAGGCAAGACAACCTAAATACCAGGTACACCCTGATTTTTCTAAATGTAAGATTTTGGTACCCATAACAATTTCTCTGGGGGTTAATAAGTGGCCAGGTATTAAATTGAGTATTCCAATGTTTGCTTTACCTACACCTATCCATGTCATGGCTATTGATGCTACTCCCCTGATTGGTGGTACGGTGAGGTCATGTACCTTTGAAATTTCTCTAACCGTGGGTGTGTGCCACTCTGAGAGATGTTCTCTTTTAGTCCTGAAGAACCTACGCAAGGCTATGGAAGATTATATTAAGGAGAGCCTTGCTAAAGGTCATATTAGACCTTCAGTCTCTCCTATGGGAGCAGGGTTCTTCTTTGTTAAGAAGAAGGATGGTGGTCTTAGGCCTTGTATTGATTATCAGAGATTAAATAAAATCGCTGTCCAAAATAGATATTCTCTCCCATTGATTCTGGATTTATTTAACCAGGTTCTGGGGGCAACCTGGTTTTCCAAGATTGACCTGAAAGGGGCATACAATCTAACCTTAATCAAGGAGGGAGACGAATGGAAGACAGCGTTCAATACTTCGATAGGACACTTTGAATATCAGGTGATGCCTTTTGGACTCAGCAATGCCCCAGCTGTGTTCCAAAACTTAATGAACAATATTCTTTGGGAGTTCTTAGGTAGATTTATTATTGTCTATCTTGACGACATTTTGATATTCTCTCCTGATTTCGAATCTCATGTGTCTCATGTCAAACAAGTATTAGAGGTGTTGAGGGAGAACCAGCTATCCGCTAAGCAAGAGAAATGTGTCTTTGGTGTACAGGAGATACTGTTTCTAGGGCATGTTCTGACTCCTCACGCCTTTAAGATGGATCCTGGTATGGTTTTGGCAATTAAGGAATGGATAAGGCCTTCATCCTTAAAGGCCTTACAACAGTTTTTGGGTTTCGCTAATTACTATCGTAAATTTGTCATGAATTTTTCTATAATTGCTAAACAATTGACCGACTTTACTAAGAAAGGGGCGGATTTGGAGAATTGGTGTACCAAGGCCTTTTCTTCATTTGAAACATTAAAAAAGGCATTTAGTAGCTCTATTATTCTGATCCAGCCGGATCAGGAGAGACCCTTTATTGTGGAGGTGGATGCGTCCGAGGACGGCGCAGGAGCAGTCCTTTCACAAGGTCCTGCTAGCCTCACTAACCTGAGACCGTGTGCCTTCTTCTCCAGGAAATTCTCTCCCACGGAGAGAAACTACGACATAGGGAATAGGGAGCTGCTGGCTATTAAATGGGCATTTGAGGAGTGGAGGCATTTTTTGGAGGGGACAAGGCATCGGGTAACTGTTGTCACTGACCATAAAAACCTAATGTTTCTCGAGTCTGCTAAGAGGTTGAATCCCAGGGCAAGCCCGATGGGCTCTGTTTTTTTACCCGTTTGATTTCTCCATTACGTTCAGGCCGGGAAGTAAAAATGTGAATGCAGACGCATTATCTCGGAGCTTCCATGCTTTTCAACCCACTGAGGCACCGCCTGAATCCATCCTACCAGCAAACATCTTCTTAGCGGCTCTAACCCAGGATATCTCGGCTCGCATTAAGGCTGAACAACATCTGGCACCGGCATCCACCCCAACAGATAAGTTGTTTGTTCCCATACAATTTCCTCTCCAGCTGTTGGGGGAGTGTCACGATTCTGCCTTTTGTGGACATCCAAGTTTTGAGGGCACTAAGGATCTGGTTTCTAGATCTTATTGGTGGCCCACTCTGACCAGGGATGTCAAGTCCTACGTGTCAGCCTGTGTGGTTTGTGCCAGGTCTAAGACACCTAGGACTCGCCCTGCTGGTAACCTACGACCCCTACCCATTCCCAGTAGACCCTGGTCCCATATCTCGATGGACTTTATAACTGACCTACCGCTGGCGGAGGGTAAGATTGTGGTTTGGGTAGTGGTCGATAGGTTTAGCAAGATGGTTCATTTCATTCCCCTGTCTGGGGTCTCCCCTTTCTTTTGTAACCATGGTTTTCATCCCCGTTTTCATTCTGGGTCGTCCGTCTCCTCCTCTAACCCTGAAGCGGATAAACTCTCCTCCGAACTGTGCACAGTTTGGGCCCGGGTTCAATCAAACCTAGAAAAGGCTCAAAGTTCCCAAAAACTCAAGGCCGATAGGAGACGTTCCAAGGGGGTGAACTTTCAGGTTGGGGATAAAGTATGGTTGTCCTCCAAGAATCTATCTCTCAAGGTAGCTTCTAGAAAATTTGCTCCTCGTTTAATTGGACCATATAAGATCACGGAGGTGATTAATCCGGTATCGTTTAAGCTGGAGCTGCCCGAGTCCACATTCATAATGTATTTCATAAATCTCTACTTAAAAAGTATTTTGAACCTGTTGTACCGTTGAAAGCCTCACCTCCGCCAGTTCTTGTTTGTGATGCTGTCGAGTATGTGGTGTCTAAGATAGTGGATGTCAGGAGAGTGCGTAATTCCTTACAGTACCTGATTCACTGGAAGGGGTATGGACCCGATGAGAGATCTTGGGTACCCGCCAGGGAGGTTCATGCTCTTAGACTTGTTAGAAAATTTCATTTAGAACACCCTGAAAGGCAATCGCCTGAAGCCTTGGGTCCGGTGGCCCCTCGTAAAAGGGGGGGTACTGTCACGGTCAAAGGCGCACTCGGTCTCCCATCAGCCGTAGACCTGCTGCTTAGCTTCGGGAGCGAGGATCTGTGTTTTGCCTCGTTCCCAGCGCAGCTTTGCTAGCTGGGAGGCTCCCTGCTCCTAGGTCTGCCTTGAGCGCCGAACAGATCACTCGGTGCTCGACTTGTCTGTCTGTCGGTCATGTGACGCTGGATATGTCACATGACCCTCAGACCCCACTATAAATACAGGCAGCCTGCTGGCCACAGGTTGCCTGTTAATTTTAGGTTCCTGGCTATTTGTTGGACTACTGAATACTCACCTAATCCTGTTCCCTGATGATCCTTTGCCTGCTCCTCCTGTACTGCGCATCCCTCCTGGTATTGTGACCTCGGCTCCCACCTGACTTCTCTTTGCGGACTCCTCTAGTACTTCTCTACTCTCCTGGTATTTGACCCGGCTTCTCCTGACCATTCTTTGCTTAACCCTTTGTACTGCGTAGCTCTCTTGGTTCTGACCCGGTCCATTCACGTTACGTATTTTGTCTTGTCTGTCTTCCCTGCACATATCCAGTCGTCCAGTTGTCCCCTGTCATCAGGACTCGTGAGGCAAGTAGGCAGGGCCAGGGGTGAGGGTGGAGCGCAGGGGTCACTATCCTTCCCTCTGTGTGTGTGTGGACGTGACCGTTACACTGTCCCTACCCCCTGGGCTGTCCCATCTGCACTGTTGTAGGGCTTACTGTCTCCCCCTGTTACGTTAAGCTGCCACTGGGGAGAGGGGGTAACAAGCTCCTCTCCCATACATACTTCCAGCCGCTGGGGAGGGTGACCTACCATCTCCGCTCCCAATACAATGACCTGCTGCTAGGGAAAGGAGACTGGGCTCTCTATTCCCTGCTGGACACTCTGCCACTGGGGTTGTTGGACAAAGCTCTCCTCTCCTAATAAAACACTCTGCTGCTGGGGGACAGGACCGACTGTCTCTGCCCCCTGTAACTCAGCCTGCCGCTGGGGAATGGAGACTGGGCTCCCAATTCCCAATAAATTACATTGCCGCTGGGGGACAGTACCGACTGTCTCTGCCCCATGTAACTTAGCCTGCCGCTGGGGAATGGAGACTGGGCTCCCAATTCCCAATAAATCACATTGCCGCTGGGGGACAGGACCGACTGTCTCTGCCCCCTGTAACTCAGCCTGCCGCTGGGGAATGGAGACTGGGCTCCCAATTCCCAATAAATCACATTGCCGCTGGGGGACAGCACCGACTGTCTCTGCCCCCTGTAACTCAGCCTGCCGCTGGGGAATGGAGACTGGGCTCCCAATTCCCAATAAGTCCTATTGCCGCTGGGGGACAGGACCGACTGTCTCTGCCCCCTGTAACTCAGCCTGCCGCTGGGGAATGAAGACTGGGCTCCCAATTACCAATAAATCACATTGCCGCTGGGGGACAGGACCAAATGTCTCTGCCCCATGTAACTCAGCCTGCCGCTGGGGAATGGAGACTGGGCTCCCAATTCCCTGCAGGATCAGTGGAGAGACCTCAGTCCCATCTCCACCGGCCCCCTGGGGTTCTTCCCAGTAAACCTCCACAATATCCTCCCAGCTGAAGGGCTCTGGACCTGGGTCTGACACTCTGCTCTCTCGCTGAGCCTTCCCAATGGAGTGGAAGAGATCTCGGTAGTCCTGTTCCAGTTCCCACTCCAGGGTTGCTAGGTGAGCCAGGTCTTTCTCTACCTCATGGGGGTCATCCCAATCCTGCCTAGCCTCCCTCTCATAGAAAATGTCCTGAAGTCTGGACTGTGCAGGGCTCCCAAAGTCAGGCTCTGCAGAGGACTCCCATAACAAGCCAGGACCATCAAACTCCTCTCCCTCTGGCTTGTCATGCTCAGCTGTCCAGGGTATATACTGTGCCATATACCACCAGAGTGCCTGGTAGGCATCCTCCAGCCATAGCTCCTGCCATACCCGGTGCTCTAGTTCCTTCACCCATTCCTCCAGGGGCTGCTCTCCCAGGAAGGGCATCCGCAGGGCCACTTGCTTCTGCAATCGCTGCTCTTCACTGGGGAGACTCTCGCCTCGCTGGTATTGTACATTATCCAGGGCCTGGTACCAGATGCCGTCCCTTAGTGCATCCTGGCCATCCAGGTCTTCCTCATCGTATGCCACTGCTGGTTCCATCTGCTGCTGTCAGGGTCGCTGTACTGGGACATGCGTTGCCCTCAAATTGTAATTCCAGGGAATTATGGTACTTTGTAGCTGTCCTTCTGGGCTGCGAGGACGATCCCGCCGCTTGCCACCAATTGTTACGGCACCCCGTGCATAAAAGGGGGTAACAGCCGTTTAAGAGATATTCCCTTTCCAGATGCAAAGGCAGCTACTAAAGACACCAAACTCCCGAATGGAACCTCACGAATAGCTGCTAGCAGACGAATAGGAAACGCACCCAAGCAGCTTACACTCCTAGCAATCAGTCTCTAACAGCATACAGTGAATCCCGCCAAGAACGAGACCAGGCTCTGTGTTGAGGGTAAAGCAGTGGACAGCCAGAGCTATGTGTTTATTGTTCTTATATAACATTGTTACATATTAGTACCACCCACAGGGTTTAGTAAGACAACCAGTAAACACGTACAATACACTCAGACACTCCCACACAAAATCCTCCCCTCTGCCTGTGATACAATTACCTTACACAATAGGTTAATGTAATTATCACAGGCAGGAGAATACACAGTTTTTTACAATGTCTTCTGTCCTGGAGACAATTGGGGAGTAATTCAATTATCTCTTAGGACAAAGGGAAATCGCCAAAACACACGTGGGGACAATAGGAAAGAAATCACTATTCAAATATACAATGTCACAACCATTACAGTAAACATAGACATTTAACATATCCCCAGATAGCTTCGGTCTGAGTGCATTCAATTATTAGGTGAATGGCACTCAGACTACACAAATACAGTTCAATTGCCATGGAGTTTAAGTTTAGCATGGGCTGATGAGAGGGCCCATAATCCTGGGGCAAGAGGCTGGCAACCAGGCTTCTCCAGCACCCAGTGGCGAGGTTCGTTTCGGCACACAGACCCTCGCTGATCAGATACTGATGACCTATTATGAGGATAGGTCATCAGTATTAAACACTCAGAAAACCTATTTCATTTTTACATATGCTGTAAAACAGTTATACGCTACTTTCACACTTGCATTGTTGTTTTCCGGTATTGGGATCCAGCAGAGGATCTCAATACCGTTAAAAAAATGTTTCCGTTTGGTCATCATGCATTCTCAATGGAAAGAGATCCTTTCAGGATGCATCAGGATGTCTTCTGTTCCTTCAGCATTCCGTTTTGTGACCGGACACAAAACTGCTGCAAGCTGCGGTTTTGTGTCCTGTCATAAAAACGGAAAACAATGTAAGTCAATGGTGACAGATCCGTCCCCCATTGACTTTCAATGTAAGTCAAGACGGATCTGTTTTGACTTAGACTTTTTTTGGAATGAATGATGCAAACGGATCCATTATTAACGGATACAAGCGTTTGCATTATTGGTGAGGATCTGTCTGTGCAGATACAAGACGGATCCGCACAAAACGCGAGTGTAAAAGTAGCCTTACTGATATATATATATATACACACACATATACTGTATACATATATATATAATATTCACAGGTCGGCACTGCTTGCTGAAGTCGCGGTGTACGTGTCTGTGGGATGCTTGCTGAAGTCGCGGTGTACGTGTCTGTGGGATGGCGTTCCCAATGAAACACTGAAGAAAGTGCCGGTCTTTTCTTCACTGTATACATATATATATATATATACAGTATATATACCTACATTATACATATTGATATGTAGATATATAAGTTTGACCTGTATATCTGTATTGTCATTTTATGTTGTTTTACTTGTTTTTTCACTGAATATTTTTTCTCTCCTCTGTGCATGGATGTGCTCTTTAAGAAGAGTACTGAAGTAATGGCATCATACATTTCCAGCTGAGATGGAACACAAGTGAGGTTACATTCACATCTGTTTTGCGTTCGAGGCCTCCCTCACAGAATTAGTTAAAATTAGCAGAGGAACAAGTCCTGCATGCATGACTAAAAAAAGCATCAATGGGGTCTGCTAAAAAAGCATCAGTGGGATCTGTTTGGCTCTGTTTGCTTCAGTTATGTATCGAATCTGGCACTTCTGCTATTTTTGTTGTTCTGATCCTATAACGGAGAAGAATAACGGAAATTACAAGCACTGATGTGAAAGAGGCCTTATGCGTGTTGCAGGCAATATCTTGGTAACCTACAGTATGACAGAATATGCTGTGTTACATCAAATAGGGAAAAGGATATATTCACTTTCACAGATGATTAACATCAGCAATTTTTATGCCACCTCTGTGAT
Organism: Bufo bufo; assembly: GCF_905171765.1. Taxonomy (NCBI): domain Eukaryota; kingdom Metazoa; phylum Chordata; class Amphibia; order Anura; family Bufonidae; genus Bufo; species Bufo bufo. Next base: position 56,151,143 of record NC_053395.1, read on the forward strand.
TTCCAGCGATTTTGTATTCTCAAGACTGTAACGTGCCGTGACTCTCAGGAGCTTACCACCCCCTGCTTCAATACATGACCCAGTGCCCCAGCACTTGATATTTCTCCAGCATTCATCATACTGTGGTTTTCGGCCTTCCACTGGGATGTAGCAGGGCTATAAACCTGAGATACATCTTTATGAGATGAGGCTGGAAATCTAACGATATATATTACTACATATAAGAGACAACAATGATAAAACAATATAAGGATGTAGCACTAATGGGTACCTCATGTGGTTCTTTGTGATATCAGTTTTCTTTGCAGTTTTACATAGGTCTGCTGATTTAGCTTATTGTAACCTGTTAAATTTATTACAATACAATATCAAGCTCCATAGAGTTCCATATACTGGTGTGTACAGTGGTGCTTAAACGTTTATGAACCCTTCAGATTTTCTATAGTTATGCATAGTTTTGATCTAATACTACATTAGATTTTCACACAAGTTCTAAAAGTAGATAAGGATAACCAAAAATGTTAGACTTGGTCATTTATTTATTGAGGAAAATGATCTAATATCACATGTCTGTGAGTGTAAAAGTATGTGAACCCTTGCTTTCAGTATCTTGTTGGAGCCCCCTGTGCAGTAATAACTGCAAATAAACCTTTCCAGTAATTCTTGATTAGTCCTGCACACCGGCTTGGAGGAATTTTAGCCCATTCCTCCGTAGAAAACCGTTACAGCTCAGTTATGTTTGGTGGGTTTCCTCCAATGAACTGCTCGTTTGAGGTCCTTCCACAACATTTCCTTCGGATTGCTTGGGAGATACCTCTTTGCATATTGTTTTCCCATGGAACACTTCCAGTACGTCTCCACACAGGGTTGGTTTCTTTAATAAAATCCATTACCCTACCTAAGCTGACCCATTAAAGTCAATGTACCTGCTATGGTGTACCATTTTTGAGTATTAAGATGTTTAGCCTCGATGGAAAGCCCTGAAAAGGACTAAGACACAATGTGAAACCAACCAAATCAGTTACATGCAGGCTAATATTACTGGTGGCATCATAGGTAGCCATGCTCATAATCGGTAGGGTGGAAAATGTGAGCAAAGTGGAAAATTTTGGGGTTGATGGTTAAGACATGAAGGGGAGTTATTAGTTTCGGTGAAGGTTGGGCATATGCTAACTAATAGGGTCATGCCTAATTTATCATGGTGGACCACATTAGATATAAGCTTTTCACTAAGATCTTTTCCAGTCTACATTGGGTTTTAAAAAAAAAAAATGTCTCAGCCAGCATTCACATTTATGTTGCAGACTATAAAGGATCACCACAGACAAGTGGTTTTATTTTGCTTCTTTTAGAAGTACATTCACATTTTCTATAAAAATTGACATCAGGAAGCAATGGGGGTGAGCAGTTATTACTCCATTCATATGTTACTGTTTAAGTCACTTTCAGTATGTTTCTTCGAAAACACATTACCGCCCCCTCTAAATGCTTTGACCTGATGCGAAGGTTAGTTGCTAAATCTCGATAAATTCCCTGCACAATATTTTACATTGGGTTGCTATGAAACCGCCAGGACACAAATGTTCTGTGAAAATAAACGGTTTATAAATTACATGGACCATTTATTAGGGAAAACACAGAAAAACTGAAGTAATGCACTAACCTTGTTCTTGCTGCTCGGTGCTTTGTGATTTGGATGAAATAGAATTTTTGGCAAGTTTAGAAGAAATATTTTTTTACTGTATTTCTAATTTTTTTTTAGAACTTGTTATAAATTCAAAGAGCTCTGCAGAGCACATACATAATATGAACTAAAATGTGTGGATGTGTGGCTGCTCAGCCATTATTTTGCCCATGGACATATGGGGAACAATAGTCCCTTCTAGAGAAATTTAAAGAGGTTGTCCAGGCTAGAGATATTGATGATCTATCCTCAGGATAGGTTATTACTATCAGATGGATGGAAGTCCAACACCTCCACAGATAAGGTTTTTGGGCAGCCGTGGCACCATAAACTATACAGCATATGCAGCAGAAGCAGACGGCTCCATACACTGTGCAGTTTCCATTGCCAGTGTACTGTAGCTTAGCTATCATTCACTTGAATAGGAGCTGAGCTGCAGTACCCTGGCACAGTCACTACACACTGCTGTGTGCTTCCCGTATCTTACATTGTATAGTTTACAGGGCTGCTCAAAACATCCGATAGGTTGGTGTGCCGGGCGTCACATCCCCACTGATCTGATATCGATGACCTATCTTAAGGACAGGTCATCAATATCTGTATCCTGGACAACCCCTTTAAGCAACAATCTAATAGTCACAGATGATGTATTCACATACAGTAGGCTAGCTATAGGAGTAAAGCTGTCCAGAGATGAATGAAGTTTTGAAAAATTTGATTCGGCAGCTTCGCTGAAGTTCACAAAGAAATTTCATGCGTTAAAAATAAATTTGTCACAAATCAATATAAACCAGGTAAACCCAGACCACGCTGCCTAATTATGTTCTTCCCACTTGGTGGCCCAATCTCAATATGAAGGCTTGGAAGTTCCCTTTCCCAACCTCTGACATTGAATTTACATCGGCAGCCGGGCATTTAAAAATGGCGCCCACTGGTTTTAAAGAGCAGACACCCAACACTGATGTCCATGACTGGCGGTAATGCCGGATGCAGACTAACCAATTAGATGCCGTGGTCATTCAGGTGTGCTCCGGCTTCTCCCGGCGGGGGTCTGGGGAGCCGGAGCATCTATGTGGCAATTATTAGGCTTAAAGGGAGTCTGTCACCACATTTGGGCATATTAGACCGATCAAATAGGGTTATATGATCCACCCAGAACTTAAAAACGGTACCTTTGTTGTAGAAAACTGACTTTTCTTTTAGCCGAAAATGAACTTATAAGGTTATGTTAATGAGCCCTCTCAAGTGCCCAGGGCGGTCTCTCAATCCTCGGAGCCCCAGGCAGAACCTCCTAAACGGCTCATAACCCCGCCCTCCGTGCGCCTCTGCCCGCCCGTTTACTCCCCTCCCCTGTCCTTTTCCACTGCGGCTGTGCGGTCCAAATCGTAGCGGGCGCATGCGCAGTAGGTATCGCGATGCCCTGCCAGGAGCGGGCATCGCATTGCGCATGCGCCTGCTACGATTTGGACCGCACAGCCGCAGTGGAAAAGGTCTAATATGCCCAAATGTGGTGACAGACTCCCTTTAAGACAAGATGGCAGAACATGGTAGATGGATCAAACATGGCCGCTGGATTGTTGCAGCAACACTGTCCCTAGCGCATGAGAGCTTGCCACATCTCTCCCTATGCTCATCTCACAAGACAATGGCAGAGACCGTGCGGGATGAGGCTCTTATAGGACTGTGACATCACAGGGGATGGCTATCTGCGGACTGACAGCATTATGGGTGATCTTGTGTTCCTGGGCTTCTCACTTTCACTTTTTAACACGTGTAGCTGCCTTTTCATTGCCACGAAGAGCGAGGAAATTCTTGTTTTCCTATTATCACAACCTAGGTCATAATACAGTCATAGATTCCACATTATGGTGCAATATTTGAACCCCTGTGGTTCTCCTGAACTTAGACCACTAAAGAGACATATTTATAGAGTTTTTTCCCCCCATTAGAAAAGTTGACATATCCTTAGTAGAGATGAGCGAATTATTGAAAAGTTCGATTCGGCTGCTTCGCCGAATTTTACCAAAAAATTTTCTTCATGACGAATTATTTTGTCACGAAATGCATTTTTTTGTAAGTAGCGGTTTCAATTAAAGGGAGCTGCGATAGTGCCGCCCCCTGTCATTGTACCCCTCAGATGTCGCGTTCATACATGATCGTGGCATCTGAGTGTAAAAACTGTAAAATGAACATTAAAAAAATGTAATCAAACTTACCGCCTCCATTTGCTCGCGACGTCACCACGCATGGGATTTCGCCCAAGATCTTTAATCAAGATGGCGGCTGGCGGTCTGTCGCGAGCAAATAAACGTGGTAAGTATGAATTTGTTTTTGTTTTTTACGCTATTTCAGGTTAATCGATTTGCTAACACGAAGCACGAGGACATTCGAGCTGTGCAGAAAGAAAAGAAAGGGCATCAAGTTTTTTCACTTGATGTCTTCATAAGATCCTGAAGCGGCTTCCCGAGCAATTCCAGTTGTACGGTTTCCTGCACTGCAGGTGAAGAGGTGAACCAGAGGTTGTACCTGTACCAGTCATGCAGTAATGGAAATATCCCTTTATGATATGTCATAATGGTCACTGGGGGTCTGACTTCTGTGACCAACACCTATCCTTAGTATGATGAAATGGAGCTTCCTTTGACATTTTCCTGGGACAGGAGCATTCCTGCCCACATACTGTGTGGGTAAATATCTAAAGAAGCCACAATATACTAGCAATATGAAACCACTCAGGTTAGGTATCACGATTGCTAGCTGCAGATGATGTAGACAAATCTGCAGACAATTCATGCTAAATGAAAACCGTTACTTATAAACTCATGTCGGGCTGAAATTTAGTCTTGCGATCATGTGCTGTATCATAGAAGTGCGGGACAATATCATCATTCCCATGTCTGTGTCTTAATTTAATAATGTAGTTCAGTCAAGTAAAATATTTTTTCAACTGTTCTCCTAATGTAGGTGTAGCCATATGCCTAGCTCATACTTTACTAGAAATGTGTATCCATCGAAAGAAATATCTACATATATAAATAGAGAGACGTGGAGGATGGTATACATGTACATGTCCTTTATATACAGATTCATATTTTATATACTTTAATACACAGATATTGATTTTTGAACTCGGAATGTTCTTCCTTCATATTGAAGTCTTGTCAGTATTTTTTTTAATTATTAATTTAACAATTTAGCATACAACGTGAAAGGAAAATATGAGAACATAAAATATAAGCAGAAACTGGGGGGTTCCCAGCAACAAAACGTGAACACATCATATGATTCAGTAGACAATGGTACAAGGATTACGATTGTTGATGTTGCAATCCTATCGTAGAAAAGGAGAGTGGAGCTCCAGTCATATTTCTTCTAATGGGTAGTGTTGAGCCAAGTTCTTGAAAATTCGATTACGCTGTTTTACAGAATTTTACAAAAAAAATCACTTTGTGCCGAATTATTTAGTCACAAAGCGCATTTGTTTATAAGTAGTGGGTGTAAAGACAGATTGTATGCCTCAGATACCACGTTCAACGCTGATCGCGGCATCTGACATTATTATTAACCCTTTAGAGACCACCCGTACGCCTTTTTACGAGCTGTTTAACACTTTACATGCCACGGGCAATGGCGCCCGCCGCATGTAAATTGCTGACAGAGGGAGCAGACTCCCTCTGTTTCCCATTGGCACCCCGCAAATGCGATCTGTCGTGAACTTTATGTTGATCTCACTGAGGGCAGCATAAAATAGTGACAGAAATGCTGACAGAAATTTCAGCGGTGTGTCACTCATGAGCTAAGAGTAAGTGGTTGCTGAGAACCAGCATCATAATCATTGCAGCCCAGGCCTTGAAAAGAGTCCAGTCTACCTGAGAAGAGACCTGGTTATTCATAATCTCCTGCTCTCTCACCCATCTGCTGATGATTGGCAGTTCTCTCCTAGAGAGAAAGGGAGAAAACTAGGTAGAAGACGGTCAGTCATCAGCAGGTGGGCAGGAGAGCAGGAAGTCATGAATAACCAGGACTCTTCTCAGATGGCCGGGACTCTTTTCCAGGCCCAGTCTGCAATGATTGTGATGTTGGTTCTCGGCAACCACTTACTTTTAACTTATAAATGACCGACCGCTGAAATCAACTCACCTGTCTCTACTTTATTCTGCTGTTAGTATGGGCAGCACAAATTTGATGACAGGTTCCCTCTAACAATACTAAAGGGCCTGAAAAGACAGAGAATAAAAAAGGCGAAGCTAATAGGAAAGAAGTGTGTGAAGGGAAAAGGAGAAGGGGAAAGAGCAGAAAGAAAGAAAAAGAAAAAGGAGCGATGGGGTCATGGCCAGATTTCCACATTCAGATTCCATCTTAAAGATGACCTGTCACCGCTCCTGACATTCCTTCATACATTCCCCATGTAATAACAATTCTAGAGCATCTATTCTGTCTCTATGTTGTGCCATTCCTTTATTATTTCTACTAGAAGTTATGAACAAATTGCTATTAGCCCTCAGTAAGGGTACAGAGGGGAGATAATCAGTTGGGGGGAAGGTGTCCCTGCACAGTCTGAAAATGGCAGGACTGATTGGAGAGAGTCTGTGCAGGGACACCCCCCAACTGGTTACCACCCCTCTGTACCCTTACTGCAGACTGCTAGCAATTCCTTCTTAACTTCTAGTTTAAATAATACAGGAATGACACAACCTAGAATCATAAGAATAGATGTTCCAGAATTGTTATTACATGGGGAATGTGTGAAGCTATTAAAACTGACATGTCAGGAGTGGTGAAAGGTCCTCTTTAGGGTCCATTCACACGTCCGTTGTTTCTTTCCTGATCTGTTCCGTTTTTTGCGGAACAGATCTGGACCAGTTCTGTAACCATTCATTTTCAATGGGTCCTGAAAAAAAAATCAGACATTGAGCTGTCCGATTTTTTTCAGGACCCATTGAAAATGAATGGGTACAGAACTGGTCCAGATCTGTTCTGCAAAAAACGGAACAGATCAGGAAAGAAACAACGGACGTGTGAATGGACCCTTAAGCTGGCTATTCCAGTTGGGTCTGGTATTCAGATGTACCCTAGAAAAGGATTCATGGGGTCCACGACTTAACAAGGACCCATGAGCATGCAAGTGTTGAGGTGAGCTTCTCCATCCTCCAAATGTTGTCTTCTACTTTATGGACCCAATGGGTCAAAGAGGGCGGGGAATCACATTTCCACATAGCTGGTATAGAGGAACGGGTGACATTTACTATGTGGCTCATTTATTAAGACCAGTGTTTTCCACGTCAGTCTTACCAGTCTCTGTACTGGTGCAGGAAAGAGCCAAAGTTACGTGGAGTAACTGGTCGCTACATACCTTTGGCGATTACTCCATCAGGTCGTGCAACAGTCTTAGGGTGGGTTCACATCACGTTTTATGCCTCCATTTGACATACATGTTGCAAAAAGAAGGATACAAAGCAGCACACCACATTCTTGTATCCTACCCAGTCCAGTTTACAAAGGTAAAAAAAAATATATATATTTTTATTTATTTTTTTACAATAGAACTCTATGGTGAATGGATGCCACTGTATGGCATCAGTCTGAGACATCCGTTTAACGTATACCTTTTTGTATGCTTTAAAGGGATGGGAAAAATGTAATTTGAACCCACCCTTAAATCTACACCAGCTTCCTTTGTGGTGTAAATCTAAGCCATTTTCTATGACAAAAAATGGTTTAGAAAATGCCTGCTGGCCGCCCTCTTCCCCACCACGCACGCCCCTTTTTATCACCCTGACTAAAATATGGCGTGACCATGGAAAAGTCTCAGATTTTGCCGCAAAATGGTGTGATAACATCTGTGACTGATATACAGTACATCACAAAAGTGGTGTATATAAGTTAATAAATGAGCCCCTAAGTGTCTTAATATAGATATTCGGAAGAGATGGACCAGGAGTCTTGTCAGTATTTGTGTCTTGAGACAGATATAGTGGAAACTCCATAAGACCATGCTGGGAGTCACATGAAGATAATTTGAGGAGAATTGGAATTACATGAGGGGAGTTTTGAAGTACTGCAGAGTAATGATAAGCGGCAAGGGCAATATTTGAATTCGCGATATTTCGCGAATATTTCGTAGAATATTTGTCATATATTCGCGAATTCTCAAATTCGCAAATATATTATTTTCTTGATTGAGAAAATCGTCAATGCAATATTCGCGTAATGTGCGTGCAGTACAGGCGTGGGTCACTTTTGCTACATTTTCCAAGCTGCTAGAAGTTTCCTAAGACTAGAGAAAATGGTTGGCACAGCAGAACATTAAAAACGGCTTTATATGCAGATAGAGGGATCCAATATATTCGCGATTGCGCTAATCGGCACTAATGATGCAAATATTTGGGCGCAATGCGTGAAACTTCACATTTTAGCAGGTCTGACTACATATTACTGATTGGTGCACAATGTATTGTTGTGACATCACAGCACTATGTCTGTAGCATGTATGTATGGACAGCAGAACCTATCAGCTACACTATATCACGATCTAACCTACACTGACTATCTCCCACTAACTATCTGTATTATATATATAAGCTAACTAACTATCTATCTAATGTAATGAGTGGAAAGCACAGAGCACAGCAATAACACTTCTGTCTCTCTCTGAACTCCATAAAACTACAGAAAATGGCTGCTGGGGAGGTTCTTATATAGTAAGGGGTAGGCAACTTTCCTATTGGTTGCTAGAGATGTTGCTAAGCTCAGACAAAGACATTGCAGCCTTCTTATTAGCCCACAAGCAAGAAGCAGGGAGGGATCATGGGTTCAGATAAAAAAAATCAAGAATATTCAAAAATACGAATATATATCTGTCACGGCCTATGGTGTACACTGTGACACTGTTGCCACACTTGCGGTTGCCCGCGGCAACGTGTTGCTGTGAGAGCATGCGGTGGCAGTGTCTCGGCTTTCTGGGTGATTGCCGTGACATGGTTGCCACGCATGCTGTTGCCGGTGGTTTTGTGTTTGGTATGCTTGTGTGTGCACTTCCCCTTTTAGTTGTAGCCTCCCTCTGTCTGGTGCTGCAAGGGTTAACTCCCTGACTGGGTGTGGTCACTTGGCTTATATCTTCTGTGGTTTCCTGGCTGGAGTCAGTGGTACTTCAGCTGTGGTTGGTGCTGGAGCTCTGCTCCAGTCCAGGGTGTTCCATCTGTCCAGTGAGGGCCACCCTTGTGGTCATCAATGTCATCCCGGTGTCTCCATCCCTTCCAGTCCCTATTTGTATGGAGTGGGTTATGTCCAGGGTGTTGTATGTCTAGTTTTGTGTTACATGTCAGGTGGTGTTTTGTGTCATGTTTACTAGACATTCCCCTGTCTCATGTTATTGCAGCTATGGTGGTCCTGGGTTTCTCTGTGGTTTGTGGTGTGTGCTGTGTCCTTTAATGTTGGTGTGGACAGCAGCACTTGTGCACGGGTTCCAGTTAGCGTGTCTGTGGCAGGTAAGTGTGTTATGGGTTTCGCTTACCTGCCATCTCCATATGCTGTATGTGTTCCCCTCTCCTTGCAGCCTGGCCTCAGATAGAGACTCCTGTTCCTCCATTACTGGGATAAACAGGTCGTCTCTTCCCTGCTCCTTGGTGAGGGATTACCAGGGCGACTTAGGGTTTCTAGGAATCCTGAGTATGAGTCGCCCTACCATCGGGGTCCGCTCATACGGTGAGGAGTCAGGGAGAGGATTAGGGAAGCTGTAGGAGGTGACCTGCTCCCTTATTACTCCTTTTGGCCAGGCTGATTCCCTTTTACCCTTTGACACCGCACGGTGGGGGGTTTCCCCCACTCCCCGCCGTGACAATATCACTATATTCTAAATATTCACGAATTCTCAAAGTGCCGATATTTGCGATTAGAATATTCACGCCCAACACTAGTGCAGAGTAAAAAAATAACACTGCTTCCCTCCTGATCAGATAGCAGGGGTCCAGACAGCTACCAACATGGTCTGCATTAGGGCCACTGTTCATGAACCTTTTTTGATAATTTTAGGTAATCCTCTCAAAGGGTTTTCACACTGTCTCAGATTAACACCATATAGAAAAATTATGGAAACCAACTGTTGCAGAACAGAATGGATAGATGTGCAGTTAGGCTGCTAGCTGTACAGAGTAAAATTGTATGCAAATTGCTGGGTTAGAGGTGAATAAATGTAGTTAAAGTAATAATTATATCTACCAATTGGAGAATGACAATGGACAAGTCTCGGAACAAGAGTATATAATCCAGCTCTTTAGAGAATATTTTGCGGACATATATTTGCATAAAGGAAATGTAATAGTGTTGAGCGCGAATATATTCGAATAGCAAATTTTTTTGGTGAATATCGGCACTTCGCTAATTCGCGAATATTTCGAATATAAATTCGTTATTTCGAATATTCTTTTTTTTTTATTGTTATATTTTTTTCTTTCCCACTTCCCAAAAGTAGTTCTTACCTGTTCTGAGGCTTCCTGGCTGCTCCAGTCAGTGCCCGTTGCCGCTTCTGCCGACTTCCGTGCTCATGGAGCGCCCCATCACCATGGGAACGCCTCCATACTAGAATATACTGTCGGATGTGAGAATTAAGTTGTAATCGCAATGCGATTAATATAACTTGAAGTAATCGCATTGCGATTTCAACTTAGACCTGGTTTACTATGGTTGGCCTGGTAGAATTAGCGAAGATGACGAATATGACGAATGTATTCGTCATATTCCTCAAAACGAAGATAACAAAATATTCTCCATCTTCGTTTTAACTCCATAATCGTCAACTTCGCTAATTCTAGCAATCAAATAGGAAAGTTGACTATAGAGACAGCTGTGTTTAATTCGCTATGCGATTATATTACTTTGCTTTTTTTTTTAAATAAATAGAATAATTAGAATAATTATAATAATTATCAAGTATTATATTTATTAAAAAAAAAAGCTAAGTAATATAATTGCATAGCGAATTAAATACAGCTGTCTCTATAGTCAACTTTCCTATTTGATTGCTAGAATTAGCGAAGTTGACGAATATGGAGCTAAAACGAAGATGGAGAATATTTAGTTATCTTCGTTTTGAGGAATATGACGAATACATTCATCATATTCGTCATCTTCGCTAATTCTAGATATCAAACCAATAGGAAAGTTGCCTTAAGTTAAAATCGCAATACGCGATTATTTAAATTGCATATTAATCACAATAACTAGAATAATGACGAATATTCAATTTCGACGAATATGAGACAAATATTCTAGCGAATATTCGCTAATTTGGCCGAAATCGAATATGGCACCTCCCGCTCATCACTAAAATAAAAATATAGTGGAAATAGGTTTTTGGGGAATATATCATTGAAACAGTTGTCGAAGCCGCAGAGAGAACTATTGGAAGTAGGTATCTCTTTGGAGAAAATCAATAAGGCCCTTAGTTCCATACCGACGAATACGTCTCCAGGTTTAGATAGAACCCCTTTTGAGGTCTATAAAACTTTCAGTGGGGTGCAGTCCCACAGGCTCCTGAAAATGTGGGAGGTTTTGGGGGAGTGTGGGACACTACCTGATTCTTTACAAGAGGCGCTGATAACGTTGATCCTGAAAATAGGGAAAAGTCAAAAGAACCTTGACTCGTATCGTCCGATATCCCTAATAAATACTGATAATAAACTCTTGGTGAAGATTCTAGCTAGTAGATTGAAAGAGGTGATATCCACGGTAATTCATGGCGATCAAACAGGCTTTATGCCAGATAAATCTATATCAGAGAATATCAGAAGATGTTATATAAATATGCAAATAAAAGGTGCCAATACCGGTCAACGATTAGTAGTCTCACTGGATGCAAGTAAGGCTTTTGACATAGTAGTGTGGCCTTTTATGGTAGTCACTTTAAGGAAAATGGGCTTTGGGAATAATTTTATAGCTTGGGTTGAGCTTTTGTATACAGATATAACAGCAAGAATTACGATAAACGGAGAGATATCGGACCCAATTAACATCAAGAGGGGGGTAAGACAAGGGTGTCCATTATCCCTGCTTCTTTTCGCTATTGTAGTGGAACCTCTCGCCGCTCTAATAAGACAGGATAAAAATATAGTGGGTTTTAAATTTCGTCAGCACGAGGAAAAATTTTCTTTGTATGCGGACGACTTGATGTTGTTTGTAGGGTCCCACGACCCCTTGCTTCGATTAATTGCGACTTTTGAGAGTTATGGGAAGGTGGCCGGCCTGTCCATTATTTGGAATGAGTCAGCCTGTATTCCGTTAGACCCAATTGGGAATTTTATCCCTGGTTGCCTGAAGATTATAAAAGAGGGAGAGAATTTGCAGTATTTGGGAATACAGATATCATCTAACCCTCAAGACTACATAAAATTAAATTTAGTCCCTACAATAGCGAAAATTAGAAATAAGATACGTATTTGGAAAAAATTACCCCTGTTTATGTCTGGTAGAATATCGTTGATTCGGATGTGTCTACTTCCAATGATAAACCATATTTTATGGAACTCCCTAATCGAAATCCCTAAGAAATATTATAATATAATACAGAGTCTCTTGAGTAATCTAATTTGGAGGGGTAGAAGGCCAAGAATGCGATTACAACTGTTTCAGTTGCCGACGGGAGAAGGTGGTCTGGCAATTCCTGAACTACAAGCATATGCCTTGGCAGGGCAGTTTAAAAAACGGCTTGGACTGGAGTAAATCTCAATTTTATAATTCTGTTTTGAGCTGCCTATATAAAAATGTTACTTCTACTGGAATATGCCAGATACTAGAAGCTGGTATACACCTGCATCCCCAGTTTAATAAATCCCCTACCATGAAATTAATGTATAAAACATGGCAAGCTATTAGACAATTATGGGAAAAGATAGATTATTACGATGATACACTGCTTTGGGGAAATTATTACTTAGAAGAACTATTAGGTATTGATAAGAGGTCCTGGCAGATACATGGAATCAGTTCTCTTGGCCAGATATGGGGAAATGGAGAAATAATGGGGTTTGAAGATCTTAAATGTAAAAATAGTCTTGTAGATAAAGATTACTTTCAACTTAGAGCAGCTGTTAAACAATCATTGTTGGGGAAAAGAAAGCTACCTCACGCCCTTCACCAGTCAAGGTAATTTCAAAAATGATTAATGGTAGGAGAAGAATATCAAATATGTACAATATCTTGTCAAAAAAAAATGAGGGAAAAACAATACGTAATGATTAATATGGGAAAATGCAATGGGAGAGTGGAACAGATAAATTCCAAAGGGTGGAGTAAAATATTTAAAGTAATAAACAAGACCTCCCAGAACCCAGCACATAGGCTTATTCAATTTTTTGTTGTGCATCGTTTATATTACTCCCCTGCCACACAAGAACAAGGTATTTAGATGTTTAAAATGTGGCGAGATTGGAGTTGAGGATGTGCATTTACTGTGGGAGTGCCAATCTCTCCAAAATTTTTGGAATGAAGTGCTTGGTTATATCAAGGTATTTCATAAGGTGGACATCCCAACTTTTGGGGAATGTGTACTGGGTTTGGTGGAGGATATAGGGGATTCCGGGAAATCTTCAATAATAACTAAATTGTTATTTCAGGCTAGGAGGTGTATTGCAAGAAAATGGATAGAGAAAACCGTACCAACAATAAACATGTGGTTCAGCCTGGTCTATTGCTCGTTGGCTTGAGAGAGACTACACATAGCTACAAATGCTAAAAGGTGGAGGTTTGAGAGTATGTGGGCAGAATGTTTAAAAAACTGATTAAGATGGAAATTGGATTGGGTTATGGGGGAGGAGCTGGGGATGGAGAGAGATGAGAGTCTTTTTTATTTATTTTTTATTTTTTGGGTGGGATGGGGGTAGGAAAACTATAAATTGTGATGTAGATTTGGTGATATACAATTCTGGAAAGATAGATGTATTGATTTTTAATGTAGCTACGATATGTATGTCCTTTTTGTATTGTAAAATATAAAAATAATAGTAAAAAAATGTTTTTTTTTTCAAGGAATGATTTAAAATGGCTGCCAGTAATCTGTCCTAGAACGTAAGTAGGACTGGTTGGCTCCGCTTGCAGAGCTGCCTAAGGGAGTCTCACTACACACTATGCTCTGTCACTTGCATATACTACATATTGGTGAGTGCTCCTGTCAGGTATGAAACAGATAAGCTGTATCATGCCTGATAAAGCCAGTATTTACAATGGGATTCATAGAATACCAAGCACCCTTTGTCATGTGTCACCCCCTTTGGCCCCACATCGTTTTGGCCAAAGTGTTTCTTTAAAAAGTCTAAAGACCCAGGAGACAGCTGAAATTCTGGAAAAACATGATTTATATGGTCACCAGAAATCTTTATAGGACTATTCCAATCTCAGACATTGATGGTATGTCACTGGCATATGCGATCAATGTCAGATAGGTGCAGGTCCCACCTCCGGGACCTGCTCTTATCTTCAGAATGTGGCCTGCAAAGTGAAGGAGAGGACCCTGCATTAGAGTGGCATTCCATTCACTGCTATATGACCGAGCGAGCCTGCTGTGCTATTTTCAGAAGTCCCATAGAGGTGAATGGAGAGCACACCACACATGCACGGCCATCTTTCCATTCACCATTATGGGACTGTTGAAAATCTGGAAAGAACTCCAATAGCTGTTTACAGAGGGTGGCCGCAAGTGCACGGCTGCTCTCCCTTCACTTCACGGGCCTGATTTGGAGATAGAAACAGGTTGCAGAGGTGAGACCTCCACCTATCTGAAATTGATGCCATATCCTAGTAACATACCATCAACGTCTGAGATGGGAACACCCCTACACCCCTTTAATGACATGTTCATTTCTTCGTTACTGTCTGTCTGTCTTCTTGCTGGTCTTCTTCTGGCTCATTAAGTATAATTGTGATGTCAATTAGCTGTGTATTCTCTGAAATCAGATACTTTCATTCTAATACTTGATGTGTCAAGTAAAACCCAATAACAAATGACCAGACCGCAGAGAATTTAAATACACTTTATTAATAGAATAAATATAATCAATACATGAAAACAGGTGCAGGGAAAAGGCAGCATCCACTAGAGAAAGACACAGAGTGATGAGGCTCATATTGTAATAATAATAAAAGTGCAAGTGCAAAGTGCAATGGTATTCAAATATATAACAAAAGATCCATTATCCATACTGTGCTTCCTCTGGGATGGCTCCAGCCCCAACGCGCGTTTCGGCGAACCTTGGTCTGGGGGTTCGCCAGAACACACGTCGGGGCTGGCGCCATCCCAGAGGAAGCACAGTATGGGTAATGGATCTTTTGTTATAAACTATTTTTTAGGGTTCCTTTGGGAAATGAAAGATGGAATCTGATCTCCTCCAGAGTCTTTACAAATTTTTACGTCAGGTAATGTTCTATAAAATGGAGGCACGGTCCTTGAACAGTTACATTGCTGAGACTGAATTACTGGGTCCACTCCAGGAGGTCCCCACAGAGAAGCCCTTTCATAGGAACTGTTTTATGCTTCCCAATTTAGCCAAGGGGTTTGTCACATGCGGTGCAGACTCTTCCTAAAGTAGCAGGAATATGTACAGGGGCCTGATACCTTTACAATATACCTAAATGAGTGCAACAGTTCTGGGTATGATCAGAGACAATGACCTTTAGACCTGGCCAAGTGCTGTAAAGTCTATAGTCTTGTGCATTACCTTCACAGATTCTCATGCACACCATCTTGTTATGGTTGCTCAACATTCTTATGGTGCTGTCTGCCATCAGACTCTAGGGTGCCTTGTGACCACCTCCCTGAGTCCCTATGTGCTCACTGTACCTTCTACAGGACCGCATAAACTGAAAGCTGCTTACACTTCAACTAACTGACTCAGACTAAGTCAGACTATCTCCATGAGATCGAAATACATCCTATAATTCAGCTTTACATTGCATACAAACTGCAGAATACTAGAATAAAATAATGCCACAAAACATCAGAAACCTATCAGATGACATGTCTGACACTGTCTTCGGTCATTTAGTAGTGGTCCACTGGGTCACTGCAGATGTGCAAATCACTATACAGATTAAACACCAGGGGGCACCATTATAATGAAGACTAAAGAATTTCTTGTGCATGGAGCATTTTTGTAAAGGAAAGTAAGTTACAAAAGTAATTAGTTTTTCATGCTTAATTATATTAAATAACATTTAATGTTGGAACAGCTCCTTAAAGGCAGCAATGATGAAGCTAGAAATAACAGTTTTGGCTGTTATTTAAAAAATACTAACATCAAAGAGAATAACCCATGCCCACTAAACCTCTTTCCTCTTGTTGTGTACATGTAACAGGGGAATCAAATGGAACAAGACAATGAAAAAAACTAAAGCAAACTACTCTGAAGCTATCCACATCATCTTCCCTTGCCTTTTTTTTTTTTTGCAAATTGTAGTATGCTCTAAGTGTGATTTTTTTTCAGGCGGTTTTCTATAGATTTCTCTATAGGAAAAAAAAGTATGAAAAATGCAAATTAAATGTCAAGAAAGAAATGTAGTGTGGCAGCACCCTTAGGTTCCATAAAATGTTTTCTGGAGCCATAATTAGGCACCCATAAATATTTATGGGGCCCCATGATATCCTGCATGCTGCTAATTTAATATGGAGACAAATATAATATGGAGTTGTGATAGGGCACAACACCATGTATAGCAAGGTATCAATATACGGCTGCCATGTGTCCCTGGATCCACACGCCAAACACAGGAGTGGGTGAAATCGGCACGGTAATAGGATGATCTGTTATCCTGACCATGCTGCCAGGAATGATCCCTTTGTCAGGTCCAGGTTTTTCAATATGATTGGACCTGATGAAGGGAGCATTCCACCCCCGTAACGTGTGGTCCGTATTTCCTGGCAGCACTGTTACGATACCGGATCATCCTTTCGCTGTAAGCAGGGGCGGACTGAGAACCCTCAGGGCCCCCGGGCAAAATAAATCAAGGGCCCCCTTACAGGCCCCACCCATGTTCTGCTGCAAGCCCCACCCTTGTCCCGGCCCCATGCCCCGCCTCCAGCCACACCCTACACAATCTTTAATAAGATTTCAAAGTTAAAGCGACACAAAAGGCACCCAGACCACTTCAGCTCATTGAAGTGGTCTGGGTACAGTGTCCCTTTTGCAAATCGAGCTGCAATGTTCTAGAGAAACTGCATTGTTTACGTTCCAGCAATAAGTCAGCCTCTAGTGGCTGGCAGCCACCTGAGGGCTTCCTGGATTAAAACACTTCGGTGCGCAATCCCATCCTGCGGCGCGTGATCCCGCGAGACCCGTGACCTACAGCGGCGGGTCTTGCGGGATCACGCGCTGCAGGACGGGATTGCGCACCGAAGTGACTGAACTCATTCCCGCGCAGCCCACAAGTAGCAGAACAATTGCAAGAGGTGTGGGGAATAGCCAAATTAAAAAATATTTTGAACCAAAAGGTGTGCTTTTGGTGGGTTTTGAACTAATGGTGGTCTGTGGATGGCACTGTTGTGGGGGCTCTGTGGATGGCACTGTTTTGGGGCCTCTGTGGATGGCACTGTTGTGGGGGCTCTGTGGATGGCACTGTCGTGGGGGCTCTGTGGATGGCACTGTCGTGGGGGCTCTGTGGATGGCACTGTCGTGGGGGCTCTGTGGATGGCACTGTTATGGGGGCTCTGTGGATGGCACTGTTATGGGGGCTCTGTGGATGGCACTTATGTGGGGGCTCTGTGGATGGCACTGTTGTGGGGGCTCTGTGGATGGCACTGTTGTGGGGGCTCTGTGGATGACACTGTTGTGGGGGGGGATCTGTGGGTGACACATATATAGCACCTTATGCTATATATGTGTCATCCACAGATCCCCCCATAACAGTGTCCCTGTGAGTGAATGATCCCCAATACAGGGTCTGGGGGCCGGCATCTGGTGTTGTAATGGCAGCGGGGCCCGGTGCAGTCACTGTATTCTATTACACCGGGCCCCGCTCACTGTAATACTAATATTCATATGTGAACAACTTGAAATCCTCTGCGATCCTCTCCCTCTGAGCATCTGTACTCACAAACTCAGTAGCAGGCAGGCCGGGCGGCAGCGCAACTCACTGACATCACGCGCCTGCTCCTCCTACTTCATTCATAAAGTGGGAGGAGCAAGCGCGTGACATCACTGAGTTGCGCTGCCGCCCGGCCTGCTACTGAGTTTGTGAGTACAGAGCTCAGAGGGAGAGGATCGCAGAGGATTTCAAGTTGTTCACATATGAATATTAGTATTACAGTGAGCGGGGCTCGGTGTAATAGAATACAGTGACTGCACCGGGCCCCGCTGCCATTACCAGGCCAGCATAGCATTCGGAATCGGGGTGCTGGGCATAACATTAACACATAATGTTATTCTGCGGCGGGCCCCCATCCCGGCCGGGCCCTCGGACCATGTTCGAAGTGCCCGACCGGTCAGTACGCCCCTGGCTGTAAGGATGTCTATTTCCTGGCAGCAAAAGTCATGAAATGTCATGCACTAATTACCTACACTAAAGGGGTACAACTATAAAATCGGTGAGGTTCCGAAATGCGTGTGTCATTCCATTATTTTTTATGGGAGTGCTGGAGATAGCTGAATACAGTGCTGGGCTATATGCGGCCCTCCCATAGAAATGCGTATAGGGGATAACTTGTTATTACTGGAATACCCCTTTAAAGGCATGACATGCTGCATAATGGAGCTATAATTCCTCAACATAGAACTCTGTGGAGCACCGTATGGTGATATATGGAATGCCTGTGGCTCGTTAGAATGAAGCTGAAGTGACTCCCATGTGCCTCCTCTTGCACATGACCTTGTGAGTGAAGCCTTAAGGCTTCAGTGCCAGTAATAATAACAACCATTTGTAATAGGGACTCAAAGCACGGGGAGAGTTGCATGGCTAATCAACATACAAACTCCATGACGATGTTGTCCCTGATCAGATTCAAACTCAGAACCCCAGTGCTGTAAGGCACCAGTGCTAACCAATAAGCCACCAAGCTTGTATGTGGCAACACACAAACCTTAAAATTAAGTTCAGGGTGCTATTTCCCCAGAATAAATTCTTCAGCAATCAAGTGTGGAGCCCAACTAGTAAACTTTTCATTAATGCTTTTGTGTGGAGTCAAAAATCCCTTCCCCTACTGCATATGTCTCACTAGTATAATTATAATAAATCATTGAAATTATAGCTATTGTTCAAAACAAATGTGCACTATACATTAAAGTGAATTATTTCAACCATATGTCATTACGGCATCTTAGTTCATTATATTAAATATTTTTTGCTTATCTGTGTCACTGTGGTGCTGTAATGGCTGGCTGTACAGAATAATCACACACTATTTCTTTGTACTCATTTTAGGTGAAATATATTATTTTATACTGGAATAAATAATCTTATTTATATGTTTCACAAAGAAAATTAAATTGTAGCATAAAATGTGGCAGATTCTAATTTGTATTATTATTATGTTTAATAATTTTTCTACCTAAATACATTGTTATGAGTGGATTGGAAGGATTAAAGGGATTATGGAAAATTTGGAAGTTATCTCCTATGCACAGGGAAGGGCATAACTGATCTCTGGGGGTCCAACTGCGTGACCCCCATTGATCCTGAGAACAGGGGTCTCATTTCCTCCATACAATGTAGTGGCAGGTCGAGTATGTGCTCATTCTCAACGGGATTGCCTGAGATAACTGAGTACAGCGCCACTTTGGTACAGAAATATTATTTTATTTTATTATTGTCTTTACAATTGGAATGATACCATATATGTGGATTTTTTAACACAACTTTTTTTTATTGAAAATATGTTTTATTTATTACTATAAGAGCTTTTTTAAACCTAAGTGCACATTATTAGTTTTTATTAGGGCACTTTACAATGTGGTCTGTTGATCTCTTATATAGTCCTTTGGTATACTCAGTACCCCAAAGCATTATTGTCATTTTTTATCTCTTAGGACTTAACTTTGGCACTGTAGCCATTGGATGGCCTGGGGCCCTTTGTTAAATCCCTGGCTGTCAGTGCAACTGATTGGCACCCTGCGATCACATTGTGGGGTGCTAGTGGAGTGACAGAGGAAACCCCCTCCCTATGTCTAAACACCTAGAAGTCATGATTGCTATTGGCATCCTGCAATTCAGCTGCCTTACTAAAGAGTTAAGATCCTACCGCTGTGATGTATAAAGTTGTTCAGTGGTACACAAGGGGTTAATATGGGTCCTTCAATAATCTAATACAATTTACAGCGCTGAGGTTTTCAAAATTATCATATTTGTGTACCAAAAACATAATATTTTGTCATTACAATGGCATCTTGGGTCAAAAGGAAAGGTAAGGAAGGGCATATGTTGACAAAAGGGGAAAGGTAACGAAGGACACATATTGAAAAAATAAGCGAGGTAAGAAAGGACAAATATCAAGAAAAGAGAAAAAGTAAGGAAGGACACGTCATTAAAAGAAGAAAGGACAAATATTAAGGAAAGGAAGATTGGTAAGGAAGGACACGTTGAGCAAAAAAAGAAAGGTAAGAAAGAAAACACTAAGAAAAGGGGAAAGGTAAGGAAGGACACATGTCAAGAAAAGTAGAAAAGACCCAAATATCTAGAATGAAAGGATACATGTTGACAAAAAAAGAAAAATAAGAAATGACAAATTTCGATAATAGAGAAAAGGTAAGGAAGGACACAAGTCATGTTAAGAGGAAAGGTAAGGAAGGTCACATACTGAGAATAGAGAAAAGGTAATGAAGTATACAAATCAAGAAAAGAGGTAAGGTAAGGAAGGTAACATATCAAGAACAGAGGAAGGGTAAGGAAGCATATAAATCAAGAAAAGAGAAAACATAAGGAAAGACATGTCTAGAAAATAGGAAAGGTATGGAAGGGCACATATTGAGAATAGAGTAAAGGTAAGGAAGTATACAAATCAAGAAAAGAAGAAATGTAAGGAAGGTCACATATCAAGTACAGAGAAAAGGTAAGCAAGCATAGAAATTGAGAAAAGAGGACAGGTAAGGAAGGACACAAATCAAGAAAAGAGAAAAGGTAAAGAATACATCTATAAATTGGTGCATTAAACTTTTCTAAAAAGTTATACACTTTCCACAACTCTAGTTATTTACTGCTTACCACAAAAAAATCTCAGAGCATCAAAAAGGCTTTGATATTCGATTTTATCCATATATTGCTTATCTGGTGATGGTGTTTTTTAAAGTTACTGCTATGAAATGTGGATATGTTTTCACAGTTTATGTGAGCATTTAGATAAGCCCATGTTTTAGAAGGTGGGTCATGTTTGGAAAGCAATTATAAATGGATAAATTACATTGGCTTTGATTCAACATGGCATACCTTATGTGATCTATTACTATGTATAAATGAATTCAAGGTCAGTATAAAGTAACATTGGGGGAGCTTTTAATGCCGCTGTCTGTATAGATCACAAAAAGATATCCCTTGAGATTATAGAAAAGAATAGCCTTTTATATTACAAAGAGTAAAGATATGGAATTCATTACCACAGGAGACTGTGTTTGGAGATAAAGTTAATATCTTCAATAAATGGTTGGATACCTTTTTGGTAAAGGTGGATGTACAGGGTTTATCAATATAATTTAAACACAGGTCAGATGACGGACTGGGAGGAAATGTAGTTGCTTTCCTAGCATCGGAAATTGAAATAGTTTGTCTGAGAATAAACAAATAAGCTGACCAAGTGATGGTCTGGCAGGTGGTTTTTCATTTAGAAGACATCAACTAAACATCAAGGGGAGATTTATGAAACTTTCCAAAAGAAAAACTCTTTGATGTCCATACCGTAGCAGCCAATCATAGTGCAGCTTTCATTTCTTATAGTGATCTTCAAAATGAAAGCTGTTCTGAGATTGGTTTCTCTGGGCATCAAAGGAAAGGTTTTTCTTTCAATCAGTTTTCATAAGAAGAGATGGATTTTTTGGTTTCGATGTTATTGTCTCTGCACCCAGGTACTGACGATTGGTAAATGACTTTCCATCTCATAAATTATTTTTAAAATGTACAGTGTAAAAATAATACAGCTTTTATTGGGAATTTGGAACATTTTTCTACAGCCCTACATGTGTATAATCAGAACACCACAGTGATAAAAATAATAACAATCATAATCCAATACTTTCAACTAGTGATGGGCAGCATAGGCAATATTCGAATTCGCAAAAAATTCACAAATTTGAAAATTCGCGATTGCAAAAATCAGCAATGCAATATGCACATGCAATTTCATTAACTATAACAAACAACCACACAAATGCTATATGCTAAAAGCTGGGTATGTGTAAGCCAACAATCTATCCATGAGACAGGTAGTCAGCATACCTTACAATCAGGGGCGTATCGATCGCGGTCGCAGGGGGTGCGACGGGGCCCTGCGCGGGGAGGGGGCCCGCTGTACTAACATGTAATGAAGCGCTGTGATGGGGCCCGGCACGAAGTACAGTGACAATGCCGGGCCCCGCCAGGGCGCTCCATTACATGTTTAAAATGAGGCGAGGTGGGGGAGGTTTGCGCAGAGGGGGGAGGAAGAAGAGGGCTGACGCGCGCACTCACTCACATACACTCGGCCCGGTAGTTCTTGTCACTGCCGGTCTGTCTTCAGATCATCAATAAAGCAGGAGCTCTAGCGCTCCCTCTGCTGGCCGCACATCGCGCTGCTGGCTGTGGGAGGAGCTCTGAAGGCCCGGGAAACTGCCTTCAGTACAGCCAGCAGCGCGATGTGAGTGTGGCAGCGCAACATCAGGGAAGAGGGTAAGTATGTGTTTTTATTCTCCTAACACTGCAGACTGGGGGCAAAGGGGAAGGGGGGGGGGTTGATGGGCACAACTAGAGTGAGGGGGCACAAAAGTGGGCATCTCTACTGAAGT
This sequence comes from Bufo bufo, assembly GCF_905171765.1. NCBI lineage: Eukaryota > Metazoa > Chordata > Amphibia > Anura > Bufonidae > Bufo > Bufo bufo. The sequence goes on from NC_053395.1 coordinate 56,173,772, forward strand.
GGCACCTAATCTGCCATAGCTACTGTGAGGGGGGCACATATAAAGGCATAACTATGAGGGGGCACATATATCAACTACTGTGAGGGGGGCACATAATCTGGCATAACCACTGTGAGGGGCACATATGTGGGCATATCTAATGTGAGGGGCACATAATCTCGTATAACCACTGTAGGGGGCACATATCTGGCATAACTACTGTGAGGGGGGCACATATAAAGGCATAACTATGAGAGGGCACATATGAAGGCATAACTACTGTGAGGGGGGCACATAATCTGGCATAACCACTGTGAGGGGCACATATGTGGGCATATTTATTGTGAGGGGCACATAATCTGGCATAACCACTGTAGGGGGGCACATATCTGGTCATAACTACTGTGAGGGGAACATAATCTGGCATAACTACTGTGAGGGGGCACATATCTGGCCATAACTACTGTAAGGGGGAACATATCTTGCCATAACTACTGTGAGGGGGCACATATCTGGCCATATCCACTGTGAGGGGCACATATCTGGGCATAACTACTGTGAGCGGGCACATATCTGCGCATAACCACTGTGAGCGGGCACATATCTGGGCATATCCACTGTGAGGGGCACATATCTGGGCATAACTACTGTGAGGGGGAACATATCTGGCATAAATACCGTGAGGGGGCACATATTTGGCATAACTACTGTTAGGGGGCACATACAGTCAGGTCCATAAATCCATAAATATTGGGACATCGACACAATTCTAACATTTTTGGCTCTATACACCACCATAATGGATTTGAAATGAAATGCCTTAACTGCAGACTGTCAGCTTTAATTTGAGGGTATTTACATCCAAATCAGGTGACTGGTGTAGGAATTACTACAGTTTGCATATGTGCCTCCCACTTGTTAAGGGACCAAAAGTAATGGGACAATCGGCTTCTCAGCTGTTCCATGGCCAGGTGTGTGTTATTCCCTCATTATCCCAATTACAGTGAGCAGATAAAAGGTCCAGAGTTCATTTCAAGTGTGCTATTTGCATTTGGAATCTGTTGCTGTCAACTCTCAAGATGAGATCCAAAGAGCTGTCACTATCAATGAAACAAGCCATCATTAGGCGGAAAAAACAAAACAAACCCATCAGATACATAGCAAAAACATTAGGCATGGCCAAAACAACTGTTTGGAACATTCTTAAAAAGAAGGAACGCACCGGTGAGCTCAGCAACACCAAAAGACCTGGAAGACCACGGAAAACAACTGTGGTGGATGACCGAAGAATTATTTCCCTGGTGAAGAAAACACCCTTCACAACAGTTGGCCAGATCAAGAACACTCTCCAGGAGGTAGGTGCATGTGTGTCAAAGTCAACAATCAAGAGAAGACTTCACCAGAGTGAATACAGAGGGTTCACCACGAGATGTAAACTATTGGTGAGCCTCAAAAACAGGAATGCCAGATTAGAGTTTGCCAAACGACATCTAAAAAAGCCTTCACAGTTCTGGAACAACATCCTATGGACAGATGAGACCAGAAGATTATAGAGAAGGAAAGGAACTGCTCAGGATCCTAAGCATACCACCTTATCAGTGAAGCATTGTGGTGGTAGTGTCATGGCATGGGCATGTATGGCTGCCAATGGAACTGGTTCTCTTGTATTTATTGATGATGTGACTGCTGACAAAAGCAGCAGGAAGAATTCTGAAGTGTTTCGGGCAATATTATCTGCTCATATTCAGCCAAATGCTTCAGTGCAGATGGACAATGACCCAAAGCATACTGCAAAAGCAACCAAAGAGTTTTTCAAGGGAAAGAAGTGGAATCCTATGCAATGGCCAAGTCAATCACCTGACCTGAATCCAATTGAGCATGTATTTCACTTGCTGAAGACAAAACTGAAGGGAAAATGCCCCCAAGAACAAGCAGGAACTGAAGACAGTTGCAGTAGAGGCCTGGCAGAGCATCACCAGGGATGGAACCCAGCATCTGGTGATGTCTATGCGTTTCAGACTTCAGGCTGTAGTTGACTGCAAAGGATTTGCAACTAAGTATTAAAAAGTGAAAGTTTGATTTATGATTATTATTCTGTCCCAATACTTTTGGTCCCTTAACAAGTGGGAGGCACATATGCAAACTGTTGTAATTCCTACACCGTTCTCCTGATTTGGATGTAAATACCCTCAAATTAAAGCTGACAGTCTTCAGTTAAAGCACATCTTGTTTGTTTCATTTCAAATCCATTGTGGTGGTGTATAGAGCCAAAAATGTTAGAATTGTGTCGATGTTCCAATATTTATGGACCTGACTGTATCTGGGCATAACTACTGTGACAGGAACAAAGGTGGGCATAACTGCTGTGAAAGGCCACAAGGTGGGAATTAGTACTGTGAGGGGCCACAATGTGGACATTATTACTGTGTGGTAGCACTTAGGGGAAATGTCCTAAATCACCCTGCTATACATTGGCATAGCTCAGTCTACCAGGCCAGCACAGCGCCCCCCTGCTGGTAATTTCATAGGGGCAGTCACCATCCCTTCCTTATGTGATTATTCTTTTTTTCTCTATCACCACAGGGACCTTGTTCTGGATCCAGCGGACATCAGGCTGATGCCAGCGACCCCCTGGATGAGGTAGGACCAGATTTTATTAGGACTGGGTTAGTGTATCCATGCATTGGGCTCTTTAACACAAGCAGATCCCGTGTGGCTAATCCGCTCTGTGAAAGAGCCAAGCCACGCTCCAGACAGCAGAGACACGGAGCAGTAACATAATTGATAACGCTCTTTGCCTCTCTATGATCGTTTTGCTACAAAATCACTGTGACAACTTTATCTCACTGTGATTTTGTAGTAAAAAGGTCACAGAGAGGCACGGAGCATTATCAATCATGTTACTGCTCCGTGTCTCTGCTGTCCAGAATGGGGCCTGGCCCTCATTCACACAGCGGACTAGCCGCACGGAAAAGAGCCCTTAGTAAGAAAATCTGCCGCTTCTTTGTAAAAATGGGGGGGGGGGGCCGATCCAAAGTTTGCACTGGGGCCCATAACACTCTAGTTACGCCACTGCTTACAATGGCAGCCTTGTGTGCAATGAGACATTCAAGACCAGCTTTCATCTGACTGAGAGCCAGTAAGCCTCAACGTTATCATTATCATTAGGGTGACAAAAATTGTAAATAGTTTTTTGGATGCCAGCTAATTCTTCTCTCACTGCTTAGGAGGGCTGCATAAAAATTTTCAGTTTTCTAATTGTCCTAACATTTATATTCAATAACCTTTCTATACTGTTTTGTTATGTAACCTTATTTACATAAACATGGGCATATGGGAAAGATATGTGAATTAGCAGAATCTGCCTTGTTGTTCAGCTGAAACACTATTTGCATGTCTTTCCCATATGCCCATGTTTATGCAAATGAGTTTACATGACAAAACAGTATAGAAAGGTTATTGAATAAAATACGTTAGGACATATAGCACTATATTCTAGAATTTCGCGAATTCTCAAAGTGCTGATATTCGAGATAAAAATTTGCAATTAGAATATTCGCGCTCAACACTACTTTTAACTTGTATAAGAAAAAGTTCCAGCACTGGATAAATTCTCGGTTGGGTCGTCTTTATTTTTCATGTTGCACATTACATCCTGTGGACATCACCTCCTACCACCACCGGTTGATATGTTTTGAACTGAAGTGTTCTTAGTCGTAACCTTTCAACTTGCACCGAGAGAACTTTCAGCCTTTCCTATTCATACACCACCTTCTCATCACACCCTCTCTCTGTTGGTGTCCCTCAAGGCTCTCTCCTTGGTCCCCTACTTTCTTCCATTTATACATTTGGTCTGGGACAGCTCATAGTGTCCCATGGCTTTCAATGCCACCTTTATACTCTATAGAACTCAAATCGACCTCTCTGGCCCAGATGTCACTTCCCTTCTATCTAGCTATATCAATGTGTCTACCAGCTATATTTTCATTCTCCTTCTCCAGCTTCTTGAAGCACAATCCAAGCATTACTTCCATCTGCAGCTTTCAACTCAAGAATGTATTCACTCTTTCTTTGCCCTTGAGTCAACTAAAATGCTAGTGCATGCCCTTTTCATCTCCCACCTGGACTACTGCAACATCCTCCTTTGTGGCCTCCCTTCTAGCACTCTTGCACCCCTTCAATCTATCCTCAATTCTGCTGCCCGGTTAATCCACCTCTCCCTTTGTTTCTTCTCCGTCTCTCCCCTTTGCCAATCTCTTCACTGGCTCCCCACTGTTCAGTGAATGCAGTTCAAGAAACTAACAACTACATATCAGGTCATCCACTATCTGTCCCCTCCTTATATCTCTGACCTGCCTTTCTGATATATCTCCAGAAGTAATTTCTGATCCTCACAAGACTTACTTCTTTGTTATCATCTAGTCTGTTCCTCATACAATTGCCTAAAAGATTTGTATGCATCCCTCATATTCTAGAACTCACTACCCCAGTGCATACGACTCTTCCCCAACATACAAACCTTCAAAAGCAATCAGAAAACTCAACTCTTCAAGAAAGCCAACCACCTGCAATAAGCATGCTGCCACCACACAGCTAGTTAAGCAGCTTTTACCCTCATCTACTGTGTCCTTCCCCATCTCTTGTAGATTGTAAGCTCTAGTGGGCAGGGTTGTCTCTCTCTCTGTACCAGTCTATTACTATGTTCATGCGCATTGTAATTGTATTGTTTTATGTTATGTATGCGAGCCCTCTCTTAGATGTACAGCGCCATGGAATTAATGGTGCTTTCAAATAAATAATAATATGGGGGTCCACCATATGTAGTCTTATTCCATCCGGAAAAAAATTACAGGGGAGATTTTTCAAATCTGGTGTAAAGGAAAACTGGCTTAGTTACTCATAGCAACCAATCAGATTCCACCTTTTTCAGAGCTTCTTTGGAAAATGAAAGGTGAAATCTGATTCGTTGCAATGGGCAAGTCAGTTCAACTTTACACCAGTTTTGATAAATCTCCCCCAATATGTTTAAACTGCTAAGGATGATCACAAAAGACTAAGGCTGCATCCGTGATGTACTGAAAACAACAATAATAATAATAAAAACCTTTTAGGCACAGTGGCATACTGTCATAGAAGTATACCTCGTATCAGCCTCAAGGGGGAGGAGGCCCAGAGCTGAACTGCTCCTCTTGTTCCCGACAAAGATTTGTGCTAAGGAGAGCTCAGCGCAAAAAGATTTTTACAGAGTACATTGAGGTCAATGGTAACTGTATAAATTCCTATGCACCAAGCTCCCCTAGTGGTAAGTTGGACAGTTTTATAATACAGTGTATAAGGGAAACAGGTGTATTGATACAAGCTGTGTGGTGAAAATACAATGGAAAATACAGCCAGAATGTGTGCCACATTTATGAAGCACCTCCTCATAGAAGTCAGTGGCGGAGGACGACTTATATTTATTAAAAAAAATTTTTAAATTCATTACAATTTATAAAAAATTTCCGCCATTAAGAAAAAATCATAAATTCATCAGAAATCTGAGGTGAGTTAAGCTTTGAGTTTTTTCATGGTTAGGGAGTGATGCATGCATAATGGGAGTTGGGGGGTGGGGTGGAGACTTTTGGGCATTATGACATCTGTTTCCGCCTGTTTACAAACATCCAAAAACCATCCCTAATTCCTGATCATCATTAATAAGGTATCTTACAATCTTTATCTTCTAACAGGATGATGCATGAGTAGTATTATGTTAGAAATAGGTTTTTCTTTCCTAACATAGCCCCAATCTTTTCAGTGGGTTGTGCCAGAGAATGGGATAGAGCTGCAATACCTGACACAGCCCATAGGCAAGAGTGGCACTGTTTATTGCAATAGAAAATATATTTTTTCCTAATGTCATTTAGTAATGCAACTCTGGTTGCAGGGTAACAAAAAACATATGTCTTGAATTTGAGGTATCTCATGGGTACAGTATAATAATTGTGACTCTTGTGCAATGAAAACTCAGAGGAGCACCCAAAATCCAAGACTGTATCCCTGTCTCCATCTACAAGTCTAAAAAGCCAAAACCACAAAATGGATTTTATGGGGCACATTTATTAAGACCGGCGTTTTAGAAGCCGGTCTTAACAAAGCCCCATTGCTGGTGGAGGATCCACCACAGCTTCCAAACTGTCTTACATTTAGACCATTTTCTACGCCTAAAACAAGCTAGAAAATTATGAATGAGACAGGCCCACAGGCGCGTCCCCTTCCCCGCCCATGCAACACCCACAATTTTAGACCTGGCGTGAGCGGAGAAAAGTTGCAGATAGATGGCTACTTGCACCACCATCTGCACCTGAAATACACCTAATTTAGGCATATATCAGATTAATAAATGACCCCCTATGTCTCAGCCATCAATTCCCTACTATAGTGTTCCTCAACCTGCTGCTCTCCAGTTGTTGCAAAACTCCCAACCACCACTGATGGTATCAAGTCATTTTCCATCAGACACCACTTTGGGGGAGCTCAGTGCAAAGAAATCATTTACAGCTTCCACTGAGGTCAATGGTAACTGCATAACTTACTATGTACTGAGCTCCCCTAATGGTAACTAGTGGTAGTGGTAAATTCTTACATCCAATAAAAGTTAAAGTTAAATATTTATCCATCAAGAAGAGCAGTGTGCCGTGTTTTGATCTTCTCCTGATCTAGTGGTAACTGATGAGATTTGTAATTTTAAAAAAGCACAGGTTGGGGCACTTTTTACTTACTTTTTAATTTTGAAAGAATAGTCTTCGCTGTTCCTTTATTGGTCTAATTGTGTTGTCTGACCCATCGCACAGCTCCATACTTCACCTTGTCTTTCTTTTGTGTTGGACTGCACACAATTTCATTTATTTTTCATGGGTGTAGGCTTTTTTTCCCCTATATTTAATCCCATGGGTTCAGAAAAAGCATTAAAGACAATACTACACACAAGAAGGCTCTGCTGGTGCCTCCTGCAGGGAATTCCCTTTATTTGTATGTGCTTCATTGTAACCTTTAGACCTACAACTGTATTATGAGCAATTCCCATTACCTGCTCGCTAAATGGCAGCACAGTCGAGACTGGCAAGAGAGAGCCTGGCAGAAAGGAATAATGGAAAGAACGGCCTCGCAAGAGAGATTGTTTTAAGTCTTTCACAGTGCGGTTGCCGAAAAAGATCAACACTATAGAATCTGTTTTGATGGAAAATGGTATTTTTAACACATGAGTGGCTGGCTGTTTAGAGCATAGAAGCCGTATCAAAGGAAAAAGAAACCTTCATTCTTCAGAGGCGAGACACAACACATCCACTCTGCTGAAATGACACGGGTGTCCACGTTTGAATTAATGTAACGGATGATAAATTAGGTCCATGCCGGAGAATTTTCATTTGCCCATTTTGGAATACTATTGTAGCGCTGCAATAACCTGTCATGCTGCCACTGCAATGTGACAGTGTATGACAGGCAGTAAAATGCATCTACCACTGTAATACAGTGCCAGCTCTTAACACAATGCATTAGGATCACACTCGGGTAGGACTAAAATAAAACACATAGTTTAGGGGTACATATAACTTACTGATTACCTTTTATGAACTCTTTTTAGATAGGGATAGAGAAAAAACAGCAATACTGAGTTTTTCTGTAAAAATTTTTGGGGCATTCATTGTTTGTCATAATTAACATGATAACTTTATTCGCTGGAGCCCAATCACATTCTTGATGACTTCATGTCCAGATTCCGACACGGAAGGGGTACTGAGACCGCTCTGGTCAATGTCCAGGACGATCTACTGATGGCATTAGACCAGAACGACTCTATGGTCCTAGTCCTTCTGGACCTATCATCCGCTTTTGACACTATTGACCATCAAGTGTTACTGAACCGGTTGAAAGTGGTAGCCAGATAAGATGGAAAGACCTTGGCATGGATGGTCTAATTTCTCCAGGACAGGGTACAAGTGAAGCTGGGGGTATTTCACTCAGCCGATCTCCTACTGTCTTGTGGAGTACCACAAGGCTCGGCACTATCTCCAGTCTTGTTCAACATCTATCTGAGACCATTGGCCGACATCATCAGGAGCCACAATCTTCAGTTTCATGTTTATGCGGATGATACACAACTGTACTTTAGGCTTGCCAAAGGAACAGTTGATCAAGTTGATCTGGCCGGATGTCTCTTGGAGATCGATCACTGGGTGAGTGCCAATCATCTAAAGCTTAATGGCACCAAAACTGAATCTATTACATTCAGTGACCAGAAAATTACACCCTCAGCACCCCAATGGTCATTGTCTTTTGGACCTGTCCCTGAGACAACCATCCCGATCAGCAGTCGGTTGGACTATTGTAATGCCTTGTACATGGTACTCCCTAAGAAGAACTTGCATAGACTTCAACTTGTGAAGAATGCCGCAGCAAGGCTACTAACGGGTGTTGCCCGCCGAGAGCATATCACTCCCTTTCTTAAGGCCTTGCATTGGCTCCCCGTCCAACAACGGGTGATGTTCAAGATTGGATGCTTCATGCATAGGGTATTCCATGGTGTGGGGCCCTTGTACCTGCGATGTAAATTCACCAGGTACGCCCCGTTGAGGACATTGAGGTCTAGTAACTCTGCGAATTTTAACATCCCGCAAGTTAATAAGATCAGACGTGGAGGTAGATCCTTTTCGGCTCAAGGGGCCAGATTTTGGTACCACCTACCTCTGGCCCTGAAAATGATTCCCAGTCTTCTTTCATTCAGACGTGCACTGAAAACCTTACTTTTCAAACAAGCGTTTAATCTTCCTATATAACACTTATTTTTGGTTCATATCTTAGTCTATAAATTCACCGTTGGTAATGTCCCTTTTCTTTTAAAGATACCTTTTTTTTTTACGTTTATTAATTTTGTTCTCTTCACATTCTTTATATCTCGTCCGAACCCTTTGAACCTTGAGATCCCCCTACCTTCCCTCGCTTTTTCTTGATTCTCCATTTGATAAGTGCTAGGAAATTGGTCTCTGGAATAGGTGCCTTATTCTCTAGGCCTTTGCGGCCCATGGCAAAGTGTCATGCCTTCTTCTTTTTTCTCCCTTGTTGAATCAGCTAGCTAAGCGCGTTGAGGCCCTAAGGGTAAGACTGCGTGTACACAAGACTATACATCATCATCATCATATTTTAATTTTGATGCAATACAGCAGCACAAATAGTTGCACATATGTAAATTTAGGATTACTTAATCTGTAAAACTTTGCTAATAGTTACTCAAAAGAACAGTTTTTACATTGCCTTGAAGGCAGCTAGGTACTCTGTAACTGGCTAGAGAGTAGCAGGCTTGGGAGCTGTGATTGGGCCAATACTTAGGACTGATCAAGGACTATGTTGTCAGGCACCTGAAGAATGGTGTGATACAGTGAGTGTGCAGAAGAAGAGGAGAGGAAGGTGAAGCCTATATGAAGGGTGAACAGAGTAATGGTAGACCCACAGAAGCCACTGTAGGCCTAACAAAGAAGGTCTAAATTTAAACTTTTGCTATAGGACACAATGATTGCATGTGCATATTGTGTTACAGCTGCTCAGAGTGGGCCCTTTAACCATCAAAATTGAATTTTTAATACAAACTTTACTTTTCCGACTTGTAAAACATTTTCATAAACATCTCTCAAGTAGACTATCAAAGATATGATGTTGTCATGTATTTACTTAACACATTTCCATATATGTATGACTCCAGAGTCTTGGCATGGCATTTCAGCAGGGGGCACAGAGTGTAATCCCAGCAGGAGTTGGATTACTAATCCCAGCTGCAGGAGTTAGAATCACTTTGTAGTTTATAGCAGCAGGCTCCATACTGCAGTCTTCCCAGAGCTGTGAAGCAAAGCGGTGAGCAGACAAAATCTGAAACTTACTGAAAAATGTCAAGACAGAATCTGCATATTTATTGCCATAAACACCTACTTTAAAGGGAATTTGTCACCTTTGACAAGCCCAAGTCCAAAATACATGTATAGAACACCTGCCACTGACTCCAGATTAGAAATGTGAATGTAGATGCTCAACCCCATTCCCCTGTTATGCGCCTATAAACTGCCCGTGGAATGTCTTTTGGAGTCCTCTCCATTATGTGGGCATGCACAGGAGTCCTCTCAGTGCATTCAATGGCTGGTTGTGAGAACGCAGCGAGGTGAATGGGGGGGGGGGGGGGGGGGGGGGTATACAAATTACTGATCTGAGCTAAGTGCCAGATGTTCTATACATGTATTACTGTACTTGAGGTGACAGGTTCTCTTTAGGGGGAATCTGTCAGCCCCAAAACACCCCTAAACTAGAGTAACCAGTGTTTAGTGTAAGTGACGCCGAGTCCTGTTATGTAATTTTTATCTTCATACTCACTTGCATTCTGACACTGTGTTCCCACGAACCTGCAGTAAAATGCTTTGAGAGGACTCCTTTTTGAGTCCTCTCCATTATCCACATGAGTTTAGGAGTCCTCCCAATGCATTTTACTGCTGGTTTGTCGGGACACAGTGTCAAAACGCAAGTGAGTATGAAGATAGAAATGACATAACTAGAATCTGCATCACTTACACTATACACCGCTTACTCAAGTTTGGGGGGTGTTTCGGAGCTGACAGATTCCCTTTAAGCCTCTCTCTTGCACTGTGGAAAGCTAATTATGAAGCAATTTGCAGAAAGGTAGATGGAAATGTGTGTTATGTATGTATGTACTGTACAGTATGTAGCATTTTTATACTGTATATGTATTTCTTTCTTTATATGCATGGATTGTTTATGTTTGTATAAGCATGTATATGACATTTCGTTATAAGTTGCAGCAATCCTTAGCTTGACACTTAAAGCTTTAAATAAACAATGACAGCAAACATAAAATTGACACTTAAAGGGGTTGTCCAATGAAAAATATTCAGCAGTTTTCAAACCAGCACCTGGATATGAATACTTTTGTAAATGCATGCAATTAAAAATATAGTACAGCCAGTAAGTTATTCAATAAAATGTATCTGTATAGCGCCACCTACTGTTTATTCTTTTTCTGAATTCCTTGTCCACCTCGCTGAGGTGGACTCACATGTTCAGTTCCATCCTTCAACTGCCTCTTGAGCGGTGATAGGGAGAGCATGGACACACCTCCTGAGCTGTGATAGGGAGAGCATAGACACGCCTCCTGAGCTGTGATAGGGAGAGCTGCACCATAAAAGACACAACCCCTTAGCTGCATCAGAAAGACCCCCCCCCCCCCAAGCTGCAATGAATTGGTGCAATGAATGGGCAGATATCTTGATCCATGTGAGTTACAGGGCTGGTTCTAGATTTGTTAGAATGAGATCGCCATGTACTACATGATGTCTGATTTTTATTATTTACATTAATCGTGGGAGAACCCCTTTAACACAACAAAAGTCATTGAGAGTCAAGATATCATCTGCTGCAACTGTTTATATAATGTGCTGCGTCAAGGTAACCAACGATTTTATGTGCATTTATATAAGGCCTCATGCACACGACCGTTCCGTTTTTTGCGGTCCACAAACCGCGGATCCGTAAAAAACGGAAGCCGCCCGTGTGCCTTCCGCAATTTGCGGAACGGAATGAGCAGCCTATTGTAGAAATGCCTATTCTTGTCCGCAAAACGGACAAGAATAGGACATGTTATATTTTTTTTGCGGGGCTACGGAACGGAGCAACTGATGCCGACAGCACACGGAGTGCTGTTCGCATCTTTTGCGGCCCCATTGAAGTGAATGGGTCCGCATCCGAGCCGCCAAAACTGCGGCTCGGGTGCGGACCCGAACAACGGTCGTGTGCATGAGGCCTAAGTATAACATTTTGGTCAGTCAATTGGTGGGTAAGATTAAAGGGACACTACCATCAACATTTTTGCAGAACATATTAAGAGCTTACCTTTAAATATTCTATGTAATTTTTTTAAACAAAAATGGTTTTCTGGATTTAATATTTTGAAGTCACACCTTGTATATCCCTTCCTGTTCTGGCCTTTTAACTTTCTCCATTGTTTGTTTGGACTTTTAACATAGCCAACAGCCTCGCTTGACTTTCTCAGTCTCACCATTCACTGTGGCCTGAGAGGGAAGGGGGATGAATGACTCAAGAGATCACACATTACACATACAGTCAGGTCCATAAATATTGGGACATCTACACAATTCTAACATTTTTGGTCCCATACACCACCACAATGGATTTGAAATGAAATGAACAAGATGTGCTTTAACTGCAGACTGTCAGCTTTAATTTGAGAGTATTTACATCCAAATCAGGTGAACGGTGTAGTAATTACAACAGTTTGCATGTGTGCCTCCCACTTGTTAAGGGACCAAAAGTAATGGGACAGAATAATAATCATTAATCAAATTTTCACTTTTTAATACTTGGTTGCAAATCCTTTGCAGTCAATTACAGCCTGAAGTCTGGAACGCATAGACATCACCAGACGCTGGGTTTCATCCCTGGTGATGCTCTGCCAGGCCTCTACTGCAACTGTCTTCAGTTCCTGCTTGCTCTTGGGGCATTTTCCCTTCAGTTTTGTCTTCAGCAAGTGAAATGCATGCTCAATCGGATTCAGGTCAGGTGATTGACTTGGCCATTGCATAACATTCCACTTCTTTCCCTTAAAAAACTCTTTGGTTGATTTTGCAGTATGCTTTGGGTCATTGTCCATCTGCACTGTGAAGCGCCGTCCAATGAGTTCTGAAGCATTTGGCTGAATATGAGCAGATAATATTGCCCGAAAACACTTCTGAATTCATCCTGCTGCTTTTGTCAGCAGTCACATTTTCAATAAATACACAGAGAACCAGTTCCATTGGCAGTCATACATGCCCACGCCATGACACTACCATCACCATGCCTCACTGATGAGGTGGTATGCTTAGAATAATGAGCAGTTCCTTTCCTTCTCCATACTCTTCTCTTCCCATCACTCTGGTACAAGTTGATCTTGGTCTCATCTGGCCATAGAATGTTGTTCCAGAACTGTGAAGGCTTTTTTAGATGACGTTTGGTAAACTCTAATCTGGCCTTCCTGTTTTTGAGTCTCACCAATGGTTTACATCTTGTGGTGAACCCTCTGTATTCACTCTGGTGAAGTCTTTTCTTGATTGTTAACTTTGACACACATACACCTACCTCCTGAAGAGTGTTCTTGATCTGGCCAACTGTTGTGAAGGGTGTTTTCTTCACCAGGGAAAGAATTCTTTGGTCATCCACCACAGTTGTTTTCCGTGGTCTTCCCGGTCTTTTCGTGTTGCTGAGCTCACCGGTGCATTACTTCTTTTGAAGAATGTTCTAAACAGTTGTTTTGGTCACGCTAATATTTTTTGCTATCTCTCTAATGGGTTTGTTTTGTTTGTTCAGCCTAATGATGGCTTGCTTCACTGATAGTGACAGCTCTTTGGATCTCATCTTGAGAGTTGACAGCAACAGATTCCAAATACAAATAGCACACTTGAAATGAACTCTGGACCTTTTATCTGCTCATTGTAATTGGGATAATGAGGGAATAACACACACCTGGCCATGGAACAGCTGAGAAGCCAATTGTCCCATTACTTTTGGTCCCTTAACAAGTGGGAGGCACATATGCAAACTGTTGTAATTCCTACACCGTTCACCTGATTTGGATGTAAATACCCTCAAATTAAAGCTGACAGTCTGCAGTTAAAGCACATCTTGTTCGTTTCATTTCAAATCCATTGTGGTGGTGTATAGAGCCAAAAATGTTAGAATTGTGTTGATGTCCAAATATTTATGGACCTGACTGTATATGCTCTTCTGTGGACATCTTGTCATACTGTTATCCCAATTCTACTATTATATGAACATAACATATTTCCCTCACAGCAGAAGTAAACTGACAATGGGCTACCTATTTACATAGGAGTCTAGGCTTTCTGTGCTGTAGAAGGACAACATTTCATTTGCAATGGTACAATACTGCCAACATGAAAAATAAAACCAATGGCTAATAATACCGCCTTTAAATGCTGCAGTATATAATAACCTGCCTGTTATTGTGAAGCCCGGGTGTATGGCTCAACTTACACAGACTACTGCGTATTATGAGAAAATACAGCTAGCTGTACTATTTCTCACATTTTTTATAGAACGTCTGAAGATAAAACTGCAATCTGAAAGGTCTATGAATCAGAAAAATAGCTCATCAGAAAATTAGCCATAGTATACATTATATTATTCTGTTTATCTGTTATGCGCTCTGAAAGGTCCGGACTCAGAGGAATGTGAATGGTGTTTTTTGATAAGTATTGGGCTTGATTGTACGTGGGTGGAAAATGAAGGGTCACTGGGCAGGTTCCTCTCCGTTCTTCCAGATTGGGTCACACATTAATATTGATGAGTTTATCAGCTTCCACTGGGGAAAGAAGCTTTTTCCATCTTGAAATAAAGCATTAGAAGAGGAGACTATTATAATCTGAATCTGCTCAATAGGAACGAGGAGGATATTTAATTGGCTTTACGTTTTCCATGATGTATCCTCATTATAGTTAACTGAGATACATTGATTACAATGGCTTGAGACCCCTTAACATAAGACAATTAGAGGAAGGATTTCATTAATTTATTTCAGAGAGCTGAGGGCACGTTCACTTCTACATTGAAGGTTGCGTCCAAGTTTCTGTGTCGGATTCCGGCAAAAAGAATAGACAAAAAAGTCCTGCAAGCAGGACATTTTTCCTGCTACAAATGTGGACACCCGAACGACAATGGAACGGACCCGATTATAGTCAATGAGGTCTGTTTGGCTCTGTTGGTTTCACTTATGTGCCGAATTCAGCACTTCCGTTTTTTCATTGTTCTGCTACTGTAATGGAGCGGAACAACGGAAATAACTGGCAGTGATGTGAACGCGGCCTAGCTTTGCTTGAATTATTCTGCAGTGTTGATATAAGAAAACCAATATATGGTAACCCAAAGGAATGATGCATCAAAATATAGGATAGCCTATAAGAGAAGGTGCATAAACTGATCTCATTCACTACAAATGGTTCCCCAAAATTGGCATTACATTATTGGTATACATTTTAATAACTTAAAAGGGTTGACCACTTCAGAAGAGTATTTCAGTGTACGCTGTGGCATAGCAAACTCTCACCTGACCTCCTGTTATGAAGTCCCCTGGTTCCCTGTCTATGGCCTATGTTAACAGCACAGTGTTGCAGCCGCCCCGTCCATGGAAAGCAAAATGACTGGGGTCACGTTGTTTACTCATGTGAATGATTTCTTTGTAATCCATGGCTGCACACTGTTCTGTGCAGGAGATAGACAGAAGCTTAACCAGTCTAGATATATAGGGGCACATTTATTAGGTCTTAATAAGCCCTATAGCTGGAGATGTATTGCCGAAGTTATGTAGAGGCGCTGGCCTGTACATAACTTCGGCGTATCCAGCGCTGATTCTAAATGTAAGACAGATTCCTTGCTGTCTTACATTTAGACCATTTTCTATGCCTAAACCAGACATAAATAATTTGGAATGAGACCTGCCTGTCGACCACGCCATGCCCACTTTTTTAGACCTTGCGTGAGTGGGGAAGAAGTTGAAGGGGCTGTCGCAACATTGTGTGCAACAGAATGTGCGCCAGATATACAACACAAAAGTTGCATATATCTGGTCATAAATGAACCCCATCAATTATTTTCAAGCTAAGACAGAATCTATTCCCATAAAACTATGGGAAAAGATTCTGTCTTAGCTTGTAAATAATTGATTTTATTTCCTTATGGGTTTAGGAGTCCAGTGTATGGTTCTACTCAGTGATTGACAGCCTTTTTTGTAAAAGTGTACATACAGAGATAGTTGTCAACCAGTGAGTAGAACCACCCACTGGACTCCTAAGCCCAGAATGAGCTGGAATTTAAATGAAAAAGTTCTGTTATACTGAATATTTTCCCAGGTCTATGACATTCCTGCCCACAGATTGAATTATACGTTTAACATGATGGGGTCCTTTAAAGTAGTAATATCTTAATCTAATAACTATATTAATTTACACATGTATTGTACAGGGTGGGCCATTTATATGGATACACCTTAATAAAATGGGAATGGTTGGTGATATTAACTTCCTGTTTCTGGCACATTAGTATATGTGAGGGGGGAAACTTTTTAAGATGGGTGTGACCATGGCGGCCATTTTGAAGTCGGCCATTTTGAATCCAACTTTTGTTTTTTCAATAGGAAGAGGGTCATATGACACGTCAAACTTATTGGGAATTTCACAAGAAAAACAATGGTGTGCTTGGTTTTAACGTAACTTTATTCTTTCATGAGTTATTTACAAGTTTCTGACCACTTATAAAATGTGTTCAATGTGCTGCCCATTGTGTTGGATTGTCAATGCAACCCTCTTCTCCCACTCTTCACACACTGATAGCAACACCGCAGGAGAAATGCTAGCACAGGCTTCCAGTATCCGTAGTTTCAGGTGCTGCACAACTCGTATAATTGTAGCATAGACAATTGCCTTCAGATGACCCCAAAGATAAAAGTCTAAGGGGGTCAGATCGGGAGACCTTGGGGGCCATTCAACTGGCCCACGACGACCAATCCACTTTCCAGGAAACTGTTCATCTAGGAATGCTCGGACCTGACACCCATAATGTGGTGGTGCACCATCTTGCTGGAAAAACTCAGGGAACGTGCCAGCTTCAGTGCATAAAGAGGGAAACACATCATCATGTAGCAATTTCGCATATCCAGTGGCCTTGAGGTTTCCATTGATGAAGAATGGCCCCACTATCTTTGTACCCCATATACCACACCATACCATCAATTTTTTTGTTCCAACAGTCTTGGCGGGATCTATCCAATGTGGGTTAGTGTCAGACCAATAGCGGTGGTTTTGTTTGTTAACTTCACCATTCACATAAAAGTTTGCCTCATCACTGAACAAAATCTTCTGCGTAAACTGAGGGTCCTGTTCCAGCTTTTGTTTTGCCCATTCTGCAAATTTAGTGCGCCGATCTGGGTCATCTTCGTTGAGATGCTGCAGTAGCTGGAGTTTGTAAGGGTGCCATTTGTGATTAGCTAATATCTGCCAAATGGATTTGCGACTAATGCCACTCTCCAGTGACATGCGGCGAGTGCTACGCTGTGGGCTCTTGCTGAATGAAGCTAGAACAGCCACTGATGTTTCTTCATTAGAGACAGATTTCATGCGTCCACATTTTGGCAATTCCAACACTGAACCAGTTTCACGAAAATTAGCAAGCAGTTTGCTAACTGTAGCATGGGAGATGGGTGGTCTCGTAGGGTGTCTTGCATTGAAATCTGCTGCAATGACCCGGTTACTGCGTTCACCAGACATCAACACAATTTCTATCCGCTCCTCACGTGCTAACCTCAGCGACATGTCAATGGCTGTAAACAAAGAGAAACTTGTAAATAACTCATGAAAGAATAAAGTTACGTTAAAACCAAGCACACCATTGTTTTTCTTGTGAAATTCCCAATAAGTTTGACGTGTCACATGACCCTCTTCCTATTGAAAAAACAAAAGTTGGATTCAAAATGGCTGACTTCAAAATGTCCGCCATGGTCACCACCCATCTTGAAAAGTTTCCCCCCTCACATATACTAATGTGCCACAAACAGGAAGTTAATATCACCAACCATTCCCATTTTATTAAGGTGTATCCATATAAATGGCCCACCCTGTACTTAATTTCTTAATTGAGTCTGTTAAGGCTCTCATTCAAATTAGTGTATTGTAGGTCCAACCCGCCAAGAATGGTGGGTGTGGCTGACAGTCTAATGTATATGGAGAACTCCTGACTCTCTCCATGGATTAGGTTGAGCAAACTCAAATTTTCACCCAATCCTTTTGTTATCCATGGAGATAAGCTGCCTCCAAGAGTGTCTGGCAGCAGCTCTGTCATCTCCTCACAATAACAACACATACATGCTTGGCCTAAATGAACATGGTAGAGTTCGGAGAGATAGCTGTTGGCCATATAGCTTGTTTGTCCTACAGCTATTGACTATGTATGGCCACCTTTTGAGAGGTGAAGAAGCCAAATTGGTCTTCTGGAAGCTGTCTCCAATAATAGTGTTCAGTAAATTAGAAATAACTAAAACATCAGGTTATTTGCTCTTGGAAATGGTGTTTGTCTAAAAGGGGTTATCCAGGAAAAAATATTTATAACTTAACCTCAGGATAGGTCTTCAGTATCAGATCTGTGGATGTGCAACACCCGGGATCCCCACCGATCAGCTGTTAGAAGAGTCCTTGAGTGCTGAAACCTTTTCCTAGGCCAGGGACATCACTGTACATCGGTCACATGGCCTAGTTGCAGTTCAGGCCTATTCAAGTCAATAGGAGTGAGCTGCAATACCAAGCACTGCCACTATACAATGTATGGTGCTGTCCTTGGAACGTTACTGGGAACCTGCATCGCTCACCAGAGCTTTGGGGAGTGTAGCAGCTATCTGAAACAGCTGATTGGCAGGGATGCTGGAACTTAAACCCCCGCTGATGTGATAATGATCACCTATCCTGAGGATAAGTCATACATTATCTTTTCCAGGATAACCCCTTTAACTATGTTCAATTAGAAAATCAAAAGGAACTTCCTCTCATATGTTGGCTCTTCAGGTCAACTCTGTATCGTCATTGGCAGCCCTGTCCTGAAAAACCAGCTTGAAAAAAAAATCTGATATGCTTGCTCCATAGGAAATTCCAAAATTGACTGGAAAATTTGTCGATTTTACAATAGACCATACATAATATGTTCTCAGTGTTATTTTTCTCTGATCTTGTCTGTAATACTATGGGCACCAATGCCTCTTCTCTATGTTTTCCTGGTTTAAACAATTCAACCACTTCATAGTGGAAAATGGCACCTGGTACGAAATGAGATCAGAAAGTAATTTTGCTCTGTATCTGTATAACTTACCGTCTTCTAACGCCATTCAGATGGCTTTATTTGAAGTCTTACAACCTACAGTAGTTCTGAATGCACGATAATTAGGTAAGTGCATATAATTACAAAATTGCCACAATTGCGTTCCTTATGCACATTCTGCTGGAGCAATTAGTACTAATTGGCAAAACAGATAACTTCATTTTCTCAATGAGATGCAGAAAACTAATGTTTAAATGTTATTTTCTTGTAAATCACTTACAGGAATGTAGACATTAATTTTAAATTATAGGGTAAAATGTATCTACACCATAGTTTATAATGAATTGTGTTGTATGACAAAGAAGTCTAGCTTTATGCAATACTAAAAATTTAATTGAAAACGATTATTGCATTGGAATATTGGAAAGCATATTCATTAATTAGGAGTTTGGAAAAACTTGGTGGATATCCATTTGGAGTCTAAAACTTTTCCAGGAATAGAAACTGTGGGGGGAGAGTCATCAAAACAGGTGTAAAGGAAAAATGGCATAGTTGCCCAAAGCAACCAATCAGATTCTACCTTTAATTTTTCAGAGCTCCTTTGGAAAATGAAAGGTGGAATCTGATTGGTTGCCATGGGCAACTAAAACAGTTTTCCTTTACACCAGTTTTGATAAATCTACCCTTGGGTATCTAGAATGTCTATCAGTTTGGGAGAGAAAATGACTCAGAGACTTACTACACGTTATTCTAGCAGCCCTCCTGTTATCTTGTTATCCTGGCAGTCCCCTGGAAGGGGTACAGGGATCTGGACTTTGTTGCAAAGGGAAACCACCAAGCCACTACCTCCTGAAATAGTATCTGTCTAATAAATAGTCTCAGGTCAGGATGGACATCTCAAGGTCACTATGGAGATCAAGCAGAGGTCAGGTCAGGCAGTAAAGAGTCGTCTGGAAAACAGACAGAAGTCGGTACACAGGCAACAGACAGAACTATGGCGCAACTTTGCAGAGAACTAGCAAGATAGACAACCTATTGCTCAGGCACAGTTCCA
Source organism: Bufo bufo (assembly GCF_905171765.1). Lineage (NCBI taxonomy): Eukaryota > Metazoa > Chordata > Amphibia > Anura > Bufonidae > Bufo > Bufo bufo. Next base: position 56,193,708 of record NC_053395.1, read on the forward strand.
TAGGGGATTTGCCTTAAGTACCCCAAGGTGGCCAACCATTTGCTGGTGTGAATTGCGTTGCACACGCTGGCCCCTCAAGAGTCAGAGGGAAGGTGAGCCAACTGCGTGAAAAGACAGAGCTACCCTTGTGGCTGGACCCCCCAAGAAGAAGAGAAGAGTGGGAGGTGGGTCTGCTCCACTGGGAACGGGAACACAGGGGCAGGTGAGCAGAGCAGAGGCGGCTACGGACCATCACTGTCACAGAAAAAATCAGGTGGAAGAGAGGTGCATTGACCTTGAAGCTGCGAGGAGCTTTCTATAGGTTCTGAGGTTTGATTTTGTTATTGTTCAATTAGCTCATTATCCCCTTTCATAATCTTAATTTTCCTTAGGGTCGTTGGGATCTATAATATTACTTTCTGCTTTCATTGCCTGTTGGTATGATTCAGGACAGGAATTTTATTTCATGACAGCAACAAGCACCATGTGAAATGAACTCTGGAACCTTGCAATTCCCTTTTTACACTATAATATATAACAGATATGAACATTGTGATACAAGCCATACACTCTGCTGGTTATCAGAGCACACAGGGCATACCTTACAAGTGTTTCCTTGCAGATAGCAGAAAACACCTTGCCTGACAGCTAATAATGTGCTTGGATATCGTGACCCTGATATTCTAATACTAATTGGTAGATCTTGTAAAATAATTGATTATTTACTTGAACGTTTGTGATTCTGAGCATGCTCGTAAAGTCTTGCTTTCTTACTATGCTTAAAAAGAAGTGTAAATATAGGGGCTGCAGAAAGAACAGCCACGCCGAGGCTTTTGTGCATAAGGAGGCACAACAGCCACCGTGACACATAAGGAAATACCAGTGTTTATTCTGTACACTGTAAGTAAACCACAAAACGCAGGGCAATCTGCAGGCGGTCTGCCATAGAGCAGGAGAAGTGGAGCATATTGATATATAGTTTTGTGGTAAAAGATTCAGCAAAACATGTAAATTTTACATTTGAAGGCTATGTACATCTTTGGGGCAATTTTTTATGATTGCATTTTACTCATTTGGGACCAAATTATTTTTTTCCAATTGGTCCTAATTTAAAATGTTCAGCCGTTTCTGAGATACAAGGGTTATAAATCTGTCTGCAAGCTGTCACAGTCTGTTTTCTTTGAATCCTGTCAGCTGACAGCTAACGTGAAGATTTTTTTTAATGATCCCCTTACCTCATAAACACTGATTATAGCCAATTCTAATCAAAATGATGAGAATATGGCTTAAATAAGTGTTTATGAGGTCAGGAGATCAGAGATAAGGCTTCACATGAGCCGTCAGCTGACAGGATTAAAAGAAAACAGACTGTGACAGATTTTTAAGCTTTGTAAAAAAAAATATTTTTTAGCCCAAAATGAGTAAAGTGCAATCATAAAATAACTGACACCGAAGGTGTACATATCCCTTAAATTTCTTCTCTTTCTGAGCTCAGTTATACATAAGAAGGTCAGTGACTGACAGCTATCTCTGTATACATACAGAGAATGCTATCAATCACTGATAACACCTCCCCCATGTACAACTATCAGTGACTGACAGCTAGGTATACACATTTACACAGCAAATGCTATCAATCACTGATACCATCTCCCCCTACGTACAGCTATCAGTGACTGACAGCTAGGTATACACACTTACACAGAGAATGCTATCAATAACTGATAACACCTCCCCTATGTATGGCTATCAGTGACTGACAGCTATCTCTGTATACACACTTACACAAAAAATGCTATCAATCACTGATAACACCTCCCCTGTGTACACCTATCAGTGACCGACAGCTATCTCTATACACACGTACACAGAGAATGCTATCAGTTACTGATAACACCTCCCCTATGTACAGCTATCAGTGACCGACAGCTATCTATGTATACACACTTGTACAGCGAATGCTATCAATCACTGATAACACCTCCCCTATGTACGGCTATCAGTGACTGACAGCTATCTCTGTATACACACTTACACAGAGAATGCTATCAATCACTCATAACACCTCCCCCATGTACAGCCAAACTCAGAAAGAGCAGACACTTAAAGGGCATCTGTCAGCAGATTTTTACTTATGACACTGTCTGACCTGTTGCATGTGCACTTGGCAGCTAAAGGCATCTGTGTTGGTCCCATCCTCATCTGTGCCTGCATTTCGGAGAAAAATGATGTTTTCACTGCCTGGTCCTGTCAATCAAAGTGGAGAAGGTGCGTCAGTTGCAGAGAGAGAAGATCTCATTTGCTTATATTAAAACATCATTTTCTCAAGAATGCGGGCACATGGGACCAACACAGATGCCTTCAGCTGCCAAGCGCAGAAGTAACAGGTCAGCCGGTTTCATAGGTACAAACCTGCTGACAGTGTCATTGTACCTTAAAATTGTTTTGATTGGTGGGAGTCTGAATAAAAAAAACATTTATAATTAATGTCCCTTGATTCAGTCTTTTAACTACGAGTGCTGCAAAATCCTCACGTGGAGGTGTATATGTGCAACCTTTGCAGCTTCACATGGGTCCACCGGGTAGGGGTGCTCACTGATACCCTAGGTGCAGTTTTAACTATATTTTAGATTGCATGTAAGGTTCCAAGCTCATGAATTTCATTGTGTACATTCAGTAGCAGATTGATAGAGAAAATTAGGGTGGGATGCTATATGATGAGCTATTGGGGAGCAATTACTGTTCTTGCACAGGGGTCCTCTGTGGTGTCTGCCCCGGGACATGACTGGTATTATATGGTAACATGCATCGTGGCAGCTTCAATGATGCATTATTATACAGGAAACTATACAGGGAAATAATTTTGGGGGTCCACCTGTCTATAAAATGCATGTACCTATACATTTATGGGTATTTTTAATTGCATTATTACATTTATTGTCATTATTGAACATATAGGATATATCATTAATGAGGTCTGATAGATTACTTGCGAGGTAACCCATTGACTAGTGGCGAGCCTCCAACATCAGATCCAAATTAGGTATTTATTATGTCAGTGCCTGAGAGCATGATAGGATCCTCTGCTGTTCTGGTGCCCCAATCCAACCATGCACTGAGGGTATACACTCTTATATACTCAGCTGCAGTACACTAGTGTGCCTGCGGGGGAGCTGCAGGAAGTATGGACTTTATCAACATTTATGACAATACACAGAGAGTTGCTATTTTATCAATTTTCTAGTCTTGATATTTGAATGTCTCATATATTTTGCCTACTATCAGTAACAAAGTGGCTCTTATATATAATGGATGCATGCACCCTAATTATTTAATGCTATTCAACATCACTATCACATTAGCAAAGTGAGTGTTTTGGGGCTAAAGACCACAGCGCAATTCAGAAAACTGCAGAATCTTTTATGCCCGGGGTGGCTGCTACTTACCCCTAAAAGACCAGTCCTTTGTATGAAATTGTCTTATTCATTGTGACTCATGTGTCAAGTTGTGTTGCGTTTTATTAAATCATGAAATGTGGCTTATTGAAATAACTTAATACAATATGACAGATGCATTGTTTTGTGTTGGAAATATCTAAAAACAATTACGTTTGCTTATAAAATTGGGTCAGAACAAATTACATGAATGATGTGCAATAGTGATTATAGGATAATGTCAAAACAAGCTATATTATATGTGCTCTTATTACATTTTAATTATGATCAGATTTTTTTTATATTGGTTTACCCTGTAAAACCTCTCAGCAATAAATAAAAAAAGATGTAAATGTTCCCCAAAGGTTTTGTAGGGTGGGGGGGGGGGGGGGGGGCAAAGTATAAAAAAAATAAAAATATGAAGACAAAATAAAAAATAGAATAAAAAATATAAAAAAAATACCATCACACACACCACACCAAAACTTCTAGCCCCGCCCCCAGTGACCACATCACATATATGAAAATGGACATCATTTAAAATATGGAGTAAGGGGCTTAGAAGATGGGAAGCAGGCCACAGCACCAGACCAGTCCTATCTTCAGCTTGCTGCCTGGACTTCGCCTAGTAATTACACCTGTAGTGCCTCCAGTGGTATATTGCCCAAGTTGTCAAGGAAAGTGTTGTTCCAAGTTGTCGTCTCCAGTGCAGGTCACAAGCCTTTTCCAGTCTTTGGCCTGAGATACCTGTGTCCTTTGTACACTGCTTCATATAATGCCTTGTGGCTTACGAGAGTGAGCAGTAGGGCAGGGAGCCCATGCCCTGCCACAGTATTGAACTTTATCACCATTCTGCATTCTGAGAAGATAAGTACCTGATACCGACAGCGTTAAATACTACTGAGTGCATCAGATCATTGTGCACCCAGCCGGTGGCAGTGAGGAGGGTTTGGGCGGCCCCCAGGGCATTGGCCCACCAGGACATTTCCGTGTGAGGTTTATGGCCAGTTCACCCTTATACTATGCTTCTGCCAAGTGGGCTGAAACAGAATCCTGCTCCAGGAAAACACTATTCCTATGAGTAAAAGCTGCCAGTAAAGCAACTTACACTAGGCTATGATAATGCTATAAGGATGCTGCTCCTGATTTATGATGAGGTGTATGCCTCATTATAAATTAGATGCAGCATTTAGCAGTCCATATCCCTTCTGGCGCACAATTCAGTGTTCTTCTACGCCATTTTCTTGGGAAATTGATGAAGCTGGCAGAGAAACGGCACTTGCAAAAAATCTTTTGCACAAGTGCTATTGGAAAAGTTGCAAATGTGCAGTTTGCGACAATTTCACACCACAAAGGTGGTGTATTTTAATGATAAATGTGTATATACTATATATATATATATATATATATATATATATATATACAGTACAGACTAAAAGTTTGGACACACCTTCTCATTCAAGGAGTTTTCTTTATTTTCATGACTATGAAAATTGTAGATTCACACTGAAGGCATCAAAACTATGAATTAACACATGTGGAATTATAAACATAACAAACAAGTGTGAAACAACTGAAAATATGTCATATTCTAGGTTCTTCAAAGTAGCCACCTTTTGCTTTGATTACTGCTTTGCACACTCTTGGCATTCTCTTGATGAACTTCAAGAGGTAGTCCCCTGAAATAGTTTTCACTTCACAGGTGTGCCCTGTCAGGTTTAATAAGTGGGATTTCTTGCCTTATAAATGGGGTTGGGATCATCAGTGGCGTTGAGGAGAAGTCAGGTGGATACACAGCTGATAGTCCTACTGAATAGACTGTTATAATTTGTATTATGGCAAGAAAAAAGCAGCTAAGTAAAGAAAAACGAGTGGCCATCATTACTTTAAGAAATGAAGGTCAGTCAGCCGAAAAATTGGGAAAACTTTGAAAGTAAGGGCTATTTGACCATGAAGGAGAGTGATGGGGTGCTGCGCCAGATGACCTGGCCTCCACAGTCACCGGACCTGAACCCAATCGAGATGGTTTGGGGTGAGCTGGACCGCAGAGTGAAGGCAAAAGGGCCAACAAGTGCTAAGCATCTCTGGGAACTCCTTCAAGACTGTTGGAAGACCATTTCAGGGGACTACCTCTTGAAGCTCATCAAGAGAATGCCAAGAGTGTGCAAAGCAGTGATCAAAGCAAAAGGTGGCTACTTTGAAGAACCTAGAATATGACATATTGTCAGTTGTTTCACACTTGTTTGTTATGTATAAAATTCCACATGTGTTAATTCATAGTTTTGATGCCTTCATAGTCATGAAAATAAAGAAAACTCTGTGAATGAGAAGGTGTGTCCAAACTTTTGGTCTGTACTGTATATATATATATATATATATATATATATATATATATACACGGTATATAATATATTTAATGCCAGCCATTCAAATGCATAGTTGTCCAAGTAATATATGCTCATGCTAAGGTCTTCATTTCTGTTCAAGTGTAGGTCTCAACTTGGGCACCGTGCCCCCCATTTATAATGACCACCATTTACACAAATACAGCAGGCAACGGCAAATCCCTGTATTGGGATAGATGTTGCTGTATATATTGACATTGCTTTTTATCTAACTTGACTTTTGACTCCATGTTTCATAGCAGTACTAATGTGAGTATAACTTTCCTTCTCTTCTCAGGGCTCTTGCTGACGTGATGAGACAAGGTCACTGCTCGACAGACCCCATGGAGAGAGATGCCAACCTCATCGTTCACATGCAGCACTATGAAACCATGCAGTCCCGACCATCTGCAAATAACTTACGTGAGTCTTATCACATGAGCGCAAGTATTTGGTTACAGTCCCGCAGCAGGACGTATAACTAGATAACCACTTTATGAATGTTGTAATATGGGGTCATTTATCTCCCGCTGGAGGTTACGTAATTGCTTGGTCAGAAAAATGTGTACTTCTGTAACATCGTGCTATAGTGGCCTGGTGGTCCAGGGAGTGTGACATTGACTGGGGCCATCTTCATATTGACATCTGCAAACAGGTTTGTGGCTTCTTTCCCCTGGAATGGATTTTGGACAAATCTGTATGTTTTCTCCTTCATCTTGACCATGAAAGTCCGTAGTTTTGCTGATTTGACCCATTAAAGCCTCATTGGGATTGTATTAGGAATCAGGCTAGTTCTTGTCTGAGTTGTCACAAGTGTTGCATTAAGATTTGTACAATGGTGGGATTAACCCTCGTCTATGTTGATTCCTGTAAGTAAGTGCATCTGAAATGTATCTGGTTCCTTTTTGCCCTTGGCATGTGGTGATCACAGGATACATACACAATTTTATAAAATAAAATAAAAGTGGATATGGCACTAAATTATGTATCTATCTATCTATCTATCTATCTATCTATCTATCTATCTCTATTATATCTATCTATCTATCTATCTATCTATCTATCTATCTATCTATCTATCTATCTATCTATCTATCTATCTCTATTATATCTATCTATCTATCTATCTATCTATCTATCTATCTATCTATCTATCTATCTATCATCTATCTATATATTATGTATCTATCTATCTATCTCTATTATATCTATCTATCTATCTATCTATCTATCTATCTATCTATCTATCTATCGGCACAATTGTATATGGCTCCTGTTGGCATGAATTGCGTTTGCATGAAGATTGCCCCCTAGTGGAGGCAGGGCATGGCTAAAGTTTTTGTATGTACTGTATATGTGAAGGAGCAGTGCTTTGTGAGAAGGAACTTGTGTTTTATATCATTTATGCTGTTTCATTTAAGCTGTAATATTTTGTCACACTATATGACCAGAAAGGTGACCATTCCTATATGTAACTAGGTTTTTGCATTTAAAGGGGTTTTCCGGAAGTTCAATATTAATGGGCTATCGTCAGGATAGGCCATCAATATCTGATCAGCAGGGGTCCGAATCCCGGCATCCCCAGTGTTCAGCTGTTCGAAGAGGTTATGGCACTCCATCGCGTGCCATGGCCTCTTCCTAGGCCAGCGATGTCACATTCATTGGTCATATGGCCTATTTGCAGCTCAGTCCGATTCAAGTGAATGGGCCTGAGCTGCCATACCACACAGCTGCTATATAATGTATAGCACTGTCTGTGCTTGGTAAGCTGAGAAGAGGTTGCACCACTCATTGGAGTGCCACGGCCTCTTCAAACAACTAATCGGGAGTTGTCCCCCTACTGATCAGATATTGATGACGTATCAATATTGAACTCCCGAAATCCCCCGTAGCAATAATATTGTTAATTAGATGAAATTATGATTGTCAGTAATTAATATCACATGGTAAGGACATGTTCACCCTACTGGTCTGTACTATGGACTCCTAAGGCACCATATGGGCAACCTTTTTCCGCTAGAGGAAATGCTTTTAAATGGTTATTGCCCCATAAAACCACATGCCACAGTATTTTTCTTATAGATTCCATATAAATCAGAGGCTTATAGCGGTACAATTTTGACTCCAGTGCATTGATAGCACCACATTATGAATAACAGTGAAGTCACAGTGTTTTAGAATCATCTGTACATGAACTTATCTGTTAAAAGTATTTCCTAATTTGAAAAGTTTTAGCACATGAAATCTAAAAGTTGGAAGTACAATAATAGTAGGCGAAGGCTAGAACTTGTCTGTTTTGTGCGAAATTCCCTTTTCTGCTAAACCTTTGTTGAGGACTCCTTTTACCAGGAATCTTTGCCCATAAAGGACAAAGCATTTTAATTAGCGTCAACACATTTCTGCGAGAAATTTCACAAATTTGTTGAAATTACATCAACACCTAAAAAGCATTAATTTTGCTATTGTGAATCACAATAATTAGGCTGTGGGCCTTACGCATCGCCAACATGCAAAATGCCACATAAAACGACTGAATAGAGATTTAACAGCTTGATAGAAGACAAGTGCAGGACTTTTATTACCATGGTTCTTATGATCATTTTGTCCTCCACTGTTTCCTATGTCTCGTTTTTTCCTTTCCTTGATTTCCTAGCTCACTAACTGAATTTTTTTTCAGCACCTTTTACTTTTGAAGTGCATGTTGCTTATGAATCGTGGCGACCACAGGGACCTGCAGAGGCGCAGTGTAATCTCCATACTTGACGCTATTGTCTGTAAAGCGCTGCAGAATATAACAGCGCTATATAAATGTGTAAAATAAATACATAAATACTAAGCGCCTGGTGCATCATCATATGTCGTGTACCTTCCTTGTCTATTCTGATAATATGTCGCTCACCACTCCATCTTTTACCATTGGTTGGCTCCTGGGCAGATGTGAATTGTGGGACCCCTGTCCTTGACATACAGTTATTACACCGTCAACAGGAGCGATGATCTGTCCTTCAGATATACAGTAAATAAATGTACCTCTGCTATATCTGCGTGTGCTAGATCATCTTTCCTTTTAGGCCTCATGCACACGACCGTTCCGTTTTTCGCGGTCCGCAAACCGCGGATCCGCAAAAAAAAAACGGAAGCCGCCCGTGTGCCTTCCGCAATTTTTCGGAACGGAACGGGGGCGGCCCATTGTAGAAATGCCTATTCTTGTCCGCAAAACGGACAAGAATAGGACATGCCATCTTTTTTTTGCGGGCCCACGAAACGGAGCACGCGGAGTGCTGTCCGCATCTTTCGCGGCCCTGTTGAAAAAATGCGGCTCGGATGCGGACCACAACAACGGTCGTGTGCATGAGGCCTTAGGCAGTGTGTCCTCCCAAAGTCAAGAAGGATCCAGGCATGGGAGGAGGTTGGGTCTCCAACAAGGGGCTGGAGAGCAGGTGTTTTCTCTTATTCGCTTCAAAAAGTTGCAGGTCCCAAAGTTCAAAGCCTTATCTATCAGAAACGTATGACATATTCTCTGCACTGCCTTAATATAATGCTTTTAACTATGTACTGAACGTTGCCCAATAAACGGTCATTTGATAGCATACTTTAATGACATGACAATCATTTTGGTATTGCAGGTTGTAGGTTTTTATAACTCCTGGTGATTTTTACCAGGAGCGCAAATGAGTAGTGGAGCGTACGTGACAATTATTGGATGTATGATTTATACGTCATTTATGTATATTACTGGACCACTGTTCTAATCTGACCCTGATCTATAAATAATGGCTCATTCTGCACCAAGATGTGACAAAAGCTTGTCTGTAGGTTAGCGGCTGAAGATTCATCGTTTTGCGACAGAACTGTGCGATCCATCTATGACACAGACAGAGGTCATACATTATGTCTGGCATTACTGGAAAGGACATGAGACAGGACATGCATCTAACTGCATCTTTTCATTACGCTCTTTCCTGTTTGTGATGTATGTATAGCTTGCAGCAAGTGGATAAGATTGGTAGGCACTGGTTGGATTTATAAATCGGATGATTCTCTGCTATAGGCAGCGTCTACTATCTGTATGTGTCTGAATGTCAGTGTTAACAGATCAGTGTCACATTGATGACTACTGCAGAGAATAAAACATACAGTACCAATATAACCATATAGTGGAATGTATTTTTTTTTACCTAGCTCCTTAGGGTACGACCACATGGCATGGTCATGATCTGCTTGGTTGCTGCGGTCAAGAACCGTATGGCCAATTAGCCCACAGCTGCCTTTCATTTAACTAACTAGTTGGTCTTCATTGTTAATGGCTGCACGGTATTGAAGTTGCTGCTCGGCCATTAACGATGAAGACTGACTATGTCGTGTGGCCTTCATTAGTTAAAGGGGTGATCCCATGACCAATGTAAAAAATAAAAATCAGACATCATATAGGACATGACAACCTCTTGAACCAGCCCTGTACCTCACATGGATCCAGAGATCTCCACATTCATTGCTCTGCTAGATTTATATCAAGCTGGCGGCTCAAGGGGAGAGTCTTTTCTGCTGCAGCTCAGGAGGCGTGTCCATGCTCTCCCTATCACAGCTCAGGGGGCGTGTCCATGCTCTCCCTATCACAGCTCAGGAGGTGTGTCCATGCTCTCCCTATCACAGCTCAGGAGGTGTGTCCATGCTCACCCTATCACAGCTCAGGAGGCAGTTGAAGGATTAAACTGAGCATGTGCGGCCATCTCAGTGAGCAGGTCAAAGAAATAAAAAACAAACAAATTATATTGAATAACTAAGTTGCTATGCTAAATTTTATTATGTGCAATTACAAAAGAATTTAGATCCAGGTGCTGGTTTGAAAACTATAGAATATTTTTCATTGGACAATCCCTTTAAATAAAAGGCAGCTGCAGCAGCTGCTTGCCATGTGGTCGTAGCCTTAGGCCTCTTTCACACGGGCGAGTTTTCCGCGCGGGTGCAATGCGTGAAGTGAACGCATTGCACCTGCACTGAATCCGGACCCATTCATCTCTATGGGGCTGTGCACATGAGCGGTGATTTTCACGCATCACTTGTGCGTTGCGTGAAAATCGCAGCATGTTCTATATTCAGCGTTTTTCACGCAACGCAGGCCCCATAGAAGTGAATAGGGCTGCGTGAAAATCACATCCGCAAGCAAGTGCGGATGCGGCGTGATTTTCACGCACAGTTGCTAGGAGACGATCGGGATGGAGACCCGATCATTATTATTTCCCCTTGTAACATGGTTATAAGGGAAAATAATAGCATTCTGAATACAGAATGCATACTACAATAGGGCTGGAGAGGTTAAAAAAAAAGAAAAAATAATCCACTTGTTCGCGCAGCCGTCATCTCTTCTGTCTTGTTCTGTGAGCAATAGGACCTTTGATGACGTCACTGCGTTCATCACATGATCCATCACCATGGTGATGGATCATGTGATGGACCATGTGATGAGCGTAGTGACGTCATCAAAGGTCCTATTGCTCACAGAACAAGACAGAAGAGATGCCGGCTGCGCGAACAAGTGGATTAAGGCGAGTTAAATTATTATTATTTTTTTAACCCCTCCAGCCCTATTTTACTATGCATTCTGTATTCAGAATTTATTTATTTTTCCTTATAACCATGTTATAAGGGGAAATAATACAATCTACACTACAACTAACCCAAACCTGAACTTCTGTGAAGAAGTTCGGGTCTGGGTACCACAGTCAGTTTTTTATCACGCGCGTGCAAAACGCATTGCACCCGCGCGATAAAAACTGGACATCGGAACGCAATCACAGTCAAAAATGAATTCAATTGGGTACCTACTCGCGCGGGTTTGCCACAATGCACCGGGACGCCTTAGCCTCTATGTCTGTGATTATTGTCAATTGGTAGTCTGGTTAAACACCTGGCATTGTCGGATACTGCGCCTGCCTGCCGGTCCCCATTGCCTAAGACAGGGTCCAGCACAGATCTGGACAATACCCAGCTGGCCGGAGATATGAAAGTAGCCACCCACATCAACCAGCATTAGCCACTGTGGTGAATCTGGCACATCTGCGGAGTGTCTAGACTAATTTTACACTGTCTAAATCTTAGAAAGTATTATGGCATAAAATCAATGGCCATATGAATCAAAATGTTTGTCAATGAATTGTCTAGTATATGTGCCAACCGTTTGTGCATTCATGTTCAATTTTGTAATATACTGGTGCTTACTGTATCAACATTTGAATTGAGGGATTGAATCAGAGCAGGACTGGCCCATCAGGGGATTCTTTGGTGGGCCCTGACGTTCAAACCATGGTGGGTCCCAAAGGTTCAAAGGGAAAAAAAATATTTGGAGCTCACTTTGGAGCTAACCACTTACCGCTAGGGTCAATTTCATTGGTTCAAAACCTACTAGACTGCATTGATGATATAAGGTGGGCCCAAGGAACCCCAGTCCAGCACTGTATTACATGTCCCCAAATTTACCATAAATGGCACCATGCTCTCATCCACTTATCCTACAGAGTGATCCAAAGACCTCCATACACAGGTAATACTGGGACTCATTTATCTAAACTGAAAAACTGTCCCATGGTAACCAACCAGAGCTGAACTTTCATTAGGTTCTGTTCACATCTGTGTTGTACCTTCTGTTCATGATGCAAGCCACAGTGCTATGCGGAGCCATCATGAGATCGATCCAGCTGTAACCCAAAGGACCCTATTGATTTATTGGGGGTCTGTTGTAGTTACACTCCATCGTCTATAGTTTTTATGGTAAAAACAGTACAGTATGAACAAAGCCTTATAAAGGGAATCTGCAAGCAGATTTTACATGAATTGAGCGTTGGGGAAAGTAGTCTGAACATGCCCATGTTAGCTGGGTTGAAGGGGTATTTTTGGGGAAGTTATGTGAAGTTATCCACTATGCACAAAATAGGGGAAAACTACTAGATTCGTGGGGGTCTTACTGCTGGGACCGCCACTGATCACAATAATGCGGACCCTCTACCTTGTGGAGCCCTCTTAAATGAACAGAGCGGCTAGTCGGGCATGCATGCAGCCACTCCATTCTTTTCTATGGGAGTTCTGGTGTATAGCATTCGGCTATCTCTGGAACTCCCATACAACTGAGTGGAGCAGCTGTGCACATGCCCAACCGGTCACTCCATACCCCCACCGATCTAATGCTGATCCCCTTTCCACATAACTGGAACACCCCTTAATGCCGCCTGCACACATTGTGGACTACGCACGTTTTTTCTTTGCAGATTCTCATATGGAAAGACCACAGTGTAATACAGTACCAGCAAAGTGTATGGGATTTCACAAGTCTCATATACACTTTGCTTTTTCATTCCATATTAAAATTGACCCGCAGCATGTCAATTCTTTGTCCGGTATTTTTGTGCGGATTTCACCCTTTTCAATGCATGCATGAGATCTGCTGCAAAACTGCATCAAAGTAATGAATGCGGTTTTTGGTGAGGATTTGGTGCGGAAATGCATAGAAATCTACATAGAAATGTGTATTTTGTTAGTAAGCCTGCACATGTGCCCGCGCAGGTATCCTTGAGGCAAATATACCGGAAAAAATGATTTACTGCCCTGGCTTATCAGTGGCCAACTGAAGAATGAACGTCCAATGAATGCTTTAGACAGCATTATTATACAACGCCTGCATGTATAACACATTGTTTTCTCAGGTAGGCATATATTATCATGGCAAATGCTTTCTACAAGATCTATTTAGCATTATTCAAGGGGCTTTTCCTGGACTTGATGGTCTAGATCTGGTCTGGATATTGATGGTCTATCTTCAGGATAGGTTATCAATATCAAACTGGTGGGGTCCAACACAACTGTAATCCCAACCGATCACCTGTTTCCGGCAGCCTTTAGGTCCCAAAACTATACAGTGGATGACAGGCTAAGTCCACCGTGTAGTTTCTGGCTCCAGCATACGGCATCTTACCTACCATGCAAACAAAGGGAGGACATACAAACTCCATGCGGAGGTTGACCTTGTTTAGATTTGAGCCTAGAACCCCAACGCTGCAAGGCACCAATGCCAACCACTAAGCCATCTATAGCTGTAGATCATATGCCCATATGTTTACAATCTTCCCATGCCAACTGGTTTCTCACCTAGACCACCTCTATAAAATACCTGTTCACTTGTATGTATTTTCTACTCTGTACTTTAACACTTTATGTGCCTGGGACACACCTCCAGAGCAGAAAGGACATTTACATTGTGTGAATATTATAAAATTCAGTACAATGTCATGCAGCTGAGTTTATTGATGTTGGAGGTCTGCGAGTTGGATAGCTCAAGTATATTGTCAGAAATACTCAGGGAAAGTCTGTGTGACATGACATTTGCTCGGGCCATAAGAGTCACCTTTGATTCGATCCGAATTTATTTACGGCGAATCGCGTTAAAAAACAGCTATTTCCTGGCTGAAGAGAGCCTGTATAGTGGTGTAGAACACTGTGCCTTGCAGTAACATGCATAGGGAGTCTGCTGTGGTGGTGAAACAATACTGTGAGTCAGTATGACAGGCATCGCTGTTAGAATCACTGCACACTTCACTTATTTGGGCAGTTACGGGGCCAGAACTGACCAAATAACTCAAGTGGGAACTCAGCCTTACAGGTCGATGTAAGCTAGTGTTGACCGAGCATGCTCGGCCGAACACCAGTCTGAACTCTGTGATGTGCTTAGCATAGCGATGCTCGAGTCAGTGTATTTAAATGTAATTTAGCATCTATTTCTGAAAAGTTTCTGCAGGGATTTGAACTCCCAACTGCTTGTACATTAGAGGCAAGGACCAGAGTTCCTTGCTCCATGTCCTGACATGTGCAGCAGCCATTTTAGGAAAAAATGTGATTCGTTACCACGAAGAGTAAGGAAATTTGGATTTGGTGCGAATAGAATAATTCATGAAATTCGGATCGAATTCCACTTCGTCAGCTTCAATTCACTCATCTCTAGTAAGAATATTGTGTTTCCGCAAGAGTTGAGATTTTCTAATGCATCCACATCCCTAAGTAATGAGGCCATTTAAGGCTAGTTTCACATCTGTGGCAGAGCTCTCCGGCAGAGAACGGTTTGACTGAGTTCTCCAGACCTGACATTGCTGGATACTGCTCCTTGACAACCAGACCTTATTGACTATAATGGGGTCCAGCAGAGATCTGGCTACTCACCGGCTGGCCGCAGATGTGAAAGTAGCCAGCCACATTCATCATCCAGCATCAGCCATTGTGATGAATATGGCACATCTGTAGATTGTCTAGGCTAATTTCACACTGTCTATTTGGTATGGAAGAACTTGACTGGGCTACACAGAGTCCTGACCTCTACCCCAGCCAACACCTTTGACATGAACTAGAATGGAGATTGTGAACCAGACCCTCTCATCCATCAATGTCTGACCTCATAAGTGCTCTTCTTGATGAATGGTGGCTACAAATTCCCACAGACACAATCCAAAATCTTGTAGAAATTGTTGTACAATCCAAAATCTTGTAGGAAGAGATTTAGAATGGAATGTCATAAAAGCTCCTGTAGGTGTAATGTGTATTTCATGAATATAATTAATGTGATTTGTCACAGCTACGTTCTAGTTAAGAAGATATTCCCATCTTGGACCCCCAACAATTCTGCCACACTCTGAACAGTGAGAGATTAAAGGGGTTCAACGCTGAATCAGCACTACTGTCCCTCCATTCTCAGGATCAGTGAGAGTCCCTTAGGTCTTATCACTAGTGATCATATAGTGAGGACTAGTGTTGAGCAAGCATGCTCGGCTGAACACAATGTGTGCTTGAGCTCGATGCTTGAGTCAGTGTATTTAAATGTAATTTAGCAGCTATTTCTGTAAATTTTCAGGTGGGATTTGAACTCACAACCCCTTATACATTAGAGGCAAGGACCTTATCCACTCCGCTATAAAGCTGAATGCTAAACTGAAGACTTATTTTATATTTATGTGCAGGATAACATGTAGCTGTATGGTGTAGTGGTTAACATCCTTGCATCTAATGTACAAGTTTGGGAGTTTGAATCCTGGCAGAAACAGAGATTACATTTATGTATTTTATATTTTTTTAGTAATTGTAAAAAATGCATGCCACAAAATAAATGTGTAATTACTAAAAAAAATAATATATATATATAATAATATATATATATATATATATATATATATATATATATATATAAAAAATCATACTTCTGATATATATGAATGCATAACATGTGGGAAACTACTACTGATGTTTTTAGATATTCATATTATATATTCTAACTATATAATAATATATGTAAATATATTATGGCTAAAAACTTAAATATATAAACAGAATTCTGAAATGTTTCTGCCGGGATTCAAACTCCCAAGCTTGTACATTAGACATTAACCACTACACTATACAGCAACATGTTAACATGCACAGAAATATAAAATAAGTCTTCTGATGAATAGGAATACTCACTAAATCAGAAACTACTATGAGGTTTTTCTGACTCAGTTTAGCATTCAGCTTTATAGCTGAGTAGATAAGGTGCTAGCCTCTAATGAGCAATATTGGGAGTTCAAATCCTGGAAGAAACTTTTCAGAAATTAGATTTAAATACAAGAACTGACTCCATATATGGATATAGCTATATATGGAGTCAGAGCAGGGACTCCTTAGCCAAACTAGAGTCCCGACACCCTCCCCTCTTCAGAGCAGGGGGTGCCTGGGGTTCTCCAATTTACTTCCATTGTGCTTGGGTGCTCTGTAGAACACCCGAGCATCGCAAAGTGTTCTACTCAAGCACCTGAGCATTTTGGTGCTCGCTCAACACTAGTGATGACATGTCTTAGTGAGATGCCATCACTTGAAGAGGTGGAAATTGCCCTTTAATTATCTCACAAATGAGGTGTTGTCATAAGCTGTGCAGTGTGTAATATGGAATGATTTCAAGTTTACTATCTCTTTAAATGACTTTTGTCACAAGAAAATGTTCTTGAGATTGACATAATTCTCTTATTAATTGTAAATCATATATAGAATTACATTCATCCCTACTGATTCTCATGAATGCGTTTATGGGAAAATTGCAGACAACTACGATACATCTATTGCCAGAAATACAGCTGCTCCATGCAACCCAATATAAGCCTTCAAAATATGGGTTTCATAATTATGGCTGCTGGAAAACCCTCTGTGGCCAAAAGTTAATTACAATGACAAATATTTGTAACACGTTTTTCTAACAGGGCCTCGAAGACTGATCCTAAGGCTATGGTTATGAAGGCTATTCAGAAGCAGCGTCCATGTGTATCCAGACTATGGAGCCGTAGTCACAAGGTGCACCTCTGTCATGTGCCATAGGGTTACTCTCCTCTAGAAACTTTGCTACTCCTCTACAATACAATGTCCAATAGAACATGCCATATGCTACATATTAAATTGGTGACATACTTTAGGACATCATATGAACCCCATATGACTCTATATAACCTGAACCACCAAGTGAACTTATGGGGTCATTTACTATTCTGAAATATGCCCCAATTAGGTGTATTTCAGATGCAGATGGCGGTGCAAAGGTTAGTTGCGCTGCTATCTGCGACTTCGCCCCGCTCGCACCAGGTCTAAAATTGTAGGCGTGATGTGGGAAGGGAAGAGGACGGGTCGGCAATTAGGCATAGAAAATGGCCTGAAAGTAAGACAGCTCAGAAGCTGTCTTACTTTTAGAACTGGCGCTGGATGCGCCAAAGTTATGGAGAGGCCGGCGCCTCTTCATAACTTCGGCAGATCCACCGCCAGATATAGGTATTATTAAGACTGTCTTAGTGCTTTTTAGTAACAATGTAGTAGTGCACAATCATATCACATGCATATGCCTCATATAGATATATAGCATAAGATATATTTTTATATAAGAAATGAAAGGGAATCTCTTGAAGCATAGACTGCAAAACAGGATAGCTGTACTACGGTTTTCTAGGACAGGCAATGTGCTGAAACCATGATGAAAAAGTGGGGATTCAATTACTGCAGAAAGATGGATTAAAAACTGGCAGCCAATCCATCATTCCTGCAGTGGTAAATCGAGAACTTTGTTTTCTTTCTGAGAAACACAAGCACACATGTTCAGCAGTTTGCGCTTATGGAGACATGCATATCTCACATGTCACAATGTTTACAGCACAAATATAGGGACAATATGAAGCACTGCACAAATATAACAAGCAGTGCTGCCCGCACAAATGCTGCACAGATTGCCGTTTATTCTTTACATACATACGGTCCATGTCCTGTTGGTGGAGTCAATTGGTTATTGCAGGAAGAAATTGTATAACTAATATTAATTAATTTGTTTATTTATTTAGTAGGATATGATTTTGTATTTATTTTAACCCTTTCTACCCCGGGCCAGTTTTTACCTTCCTGCCCAGCCAATTTTTGCAAATCCGACATGTGTCACTTTATGTGGTAACAACTTTAAAACGCTTTTACTTATCCAGGCCATTTTGCGATTGTTTTTTTGTCACATATTGTACTTTATGAGAGTGGAAAAATCGAGTAATAAAAAAAATACCCAAATTTACCCAAAATTTTGAAAAATTTGCAAATTTCCAAATTTCAATTTCTCTACTTTTAAAATAGATAGTAATATCTCTAAAAATAGTTATTACTTTACATTCCCCATATGTCTACTTCATGTTTGGATCATTTTGTGAGTGCCATTTTATTTTTTGAGGATGTTAGAAGGCTTAGAAGTTTAGAAGCAAATCTTAAAATTTTTCAGAATATTTCTGAATAATTTTTTAAATAGAAACCACCCAAAATCGACCCCAATTTTAGAAACTACACCCCTCAAGGTATTCAAAACTGATTTTACAAACTTTGTTGACCCTTTAGGTGTTCCACAAGAATTAATGGAAAATGGTGATGAATTTTCAGAATTTCACTTTTCTTGCAGATTTTCCATTTTAATCCATTTTTTCTGCTAACAAAGCAAGGGTTAACAGCCAAAAAAAACTACATTTTTATTGCCCTGATTCTGTAGTTTACAGAAACACCCCATATGTGGTCGGTATGGGCACACGGTAGGGCGCAGAAGGAAAGGAACGCCATATGGTTTTTGGAAGGCAGATTTCACAGAGATAATTGTAAGCTGCCATGTCACATTTGAAGACGTCCTGATGCACCACTAGAGTAGAAACTCCCCAAAAATGACCCCATTTTGGAAACTATGGGATAAGGTGGCAGTTTTGTTGGTACTATTTTACGGTACATATGATTTCTGGTTGCTCTATATTACACTTTTTGTGAGGCAAGGTAACAAAAAATAGCTGTTTTGGCACCGTTTTTATTTTTTGTTATTTACAGTGTTCATCTGACAGGTTAGATCATGAGCTATTTTTATAGAGCAGGTTGTTACGGATGCGACAATACCAAATATGATGACTTTTTTGGATGTTTGTTTCAGTTTTACATAATAAAGCATTTTTGAAAAAAAAATATTTTTTAGTGTCTCCATATTCTGAAAGCTGTAGTTTTTTTAAAACTTTGGGTGACTGTCTTATGTAGGGGCTCTTTTTATTCGGTATGAGATGATGGTTTGATTGGTACTATTTTAGGGTGCATATGACTTTTTGATCGCTTGGTATTACACTTTTTGTGATGTTAGGTGAAAAAAAAATGGCTTTTTTGACATTTTTTTTTTTTACGGTGTTCATCTGAGGGGTTAGGTCATGTGATATTTTTATACAGCAGATTCTTACGGATGCGGCGATACCTAATATGTATACTTTTTTTTATTTATTTAAGTTTTACACAGTAACAGCATTTTTTAAACCAAAAAATCACTTTTTGGTGTCTCCTTATTCTGAGAGCCATAGTTTTTTTTTATTTTTTGGGAGAGTGTCTTAGGTAGGGTCTCACTTTTTGTGGTATGAGATGATGGTTTGATTGGTATGATTTTGGGGTGCGTATGACTTTTTGATCGCTTGCTATTACACTTTTTGTGATGTAAGGTGACAAAAAAATGGCTTTTTGACACCGTTTTTATTTTATCTTTTTTACGGTGTTCATCCGAAGGGTTAGATCATGTGGTATTTTTATAGAGCAGGTTGTTACGAATGCCACGATACCTAATATGTTTACTTTTTTTTTTTTTTTTTACATTTCACAAAAATAAAAGAATTTCTGAAACAAAAAAAATCTATTTTAGTGTCTCCATAGTCTGAGAGCCACAGTTTATTTTTTATTTTTTGGGCGATTGTCTTAGGTAGGGGCTCATTTTTTGCTTGATGAGGTGACGGTTAGATTGGTACTATTTTGGGGGGCATACGCCTTTTTGATCGCTTCGGTGTTGCACTTTAAGTGATGTAAGGTGACAAAAAAATGTTTTTTTTACCACAGTTTTTATTTTATTTTTTTGACGGTGTTCACCTGAGGGGTTAGGTCATGTAACATTTTTATAGAGCAGGTTGATATTGACGCGGAGATACCTAATATGTCTACTTTTCTTTTTTCCCTATTTTTTTTTTTTTTACAAAATGTTACTTTATTTTGGGAAAAGCATGCTTTTTTTTTGCTTCAAACTTTATTTTTTTCACTTTATTTTTTTATCCCACTCTGGGACTTTAACTTTTGGGGGTCTGATCCCCTTTTCAATGCATAACAATACTTCTGTATTGTGATGCAGTGGCTGTAAGTGTATTACACACTGTAATACACTTACAGCCTGCTTGCCTGTGAGATGCAGGGGGCTGGATCTCACAGGCTGTCATGGATGGCAGCCACAATGCCTAAGTAAGGCATCGGGCTGCCTTCCCTGCCATCGGGTCCACATCACAGCAGCGCGGGGACCTGATGGAAGCTCTCTTCCTCTCCACACATCGTATGTGCCAGGGTCAGCGCTGACCGCGGCACATCAAGGGTTAATGCGCCAGCTTTCACCGATGCTGGCGCATACAGCAGGAGTCTGGCTATCAGTCACTGCCGGACCCCGCCACTGATCGGGTGGGCGCATCTCCTGTACCCGCCCGATCAGCGCACCGTAATAGTACGGTGCTGGGCGGCAAGTCACGTCCCGCTGCACCATACTATTATCCCGCTGGTCGGGAAGGGGTTAAATCTTGGATAGCAAACTCCTAATTTGCCCCAGCAACTAATTAGCTTTTTTTTGCATTAGTTCTGGGCTCTGATGACTTCCTATAGACAACAACATCCATTTGTTTTCTGTGACAGTTTGGATACAAGGGTCTACTCATTTGTGGACTGTTGTTGGATAATGAACAGTATAATGGACTCTAATGTTATGACTTTCTGTGCATAATGTTGGTTGACATTAGAGTTGCCAACAGTCCAGAAAGTTTTGGACAGTTTGTAAAAAAATAGGTGACTTTTTTCCTGTGTCCTTGATTTTTTTTGAAGTTGGTGGGACTTGACTAGATTATTTTGGTGGCAATTATCATCATTTTACAGTTCACAGTAGATAATTGGTTCTTACCAGTATATTGAGCTATAGAAATGTATTACCTTTATTCATTATGGTTTTCCAATTTGTCCATAAAAATATTGTCTGTCTATGATTTTGAGATACATTTTCCAGAAAAAAATTATATTCTGGTTGACAACCCTGATTGACATGTACAGTAACAATAGCATTCAATAGTAATTTTCAAATTTACCTTTTGCTATAACTTTTTTTTAAGCTACTGCTTATGAGAGGAGTCAGTGTTTTAAGAGTTATCTGGTTTAAATGATCCATTTTCAGATTCTCTGTAAGAAATTCTAGTGTTGGGAGGTGCCCCATACCATCATCCACTAGCCTAAGCATCCTTTACTCTGGAGGACTTGTCTGATTCTTGCATGATCATTGGGAAGTAGGTAATGCTTAATCTCCCCTGTGGGGGTGCTGCAGAACAATGCCATACCTGCTCTCTGTTTCTCTCAGAAAGCAGCTCATCACTGAGGGTCCCACCAAAATCTCGCAAGACTTCAGGAATAACTGACTTCACCTCGTCAGACACCGTACATTTTAATGCTGTATCGAAGTGTTGAGCTAAGCGACTTCGGATCTAGGATCCAAAGCTAGCTTTCCTCATCACTAGAGATAACCAAGCACCGAGTGTAGTGTTTTTTTTTTAACCGAAGCTCTATTCACTTATTCCTAGCTATCTCCATCAGGTCCATAGAGCTTGAATAGAGCAGCAGCATGCATGTCCGAACACCGCTCCATTCAAACTGGAAACACATGACCATATAATTGTTGAGTTCCCTGCAGTGGGGCCCTCATGATGTGGAGGGGTGATAAGTATTGTCCATAGGGAAAAAAAAATCTTTTGGGTAGAATTTATTATGAAGGTAATATTTGAAGTGAGCTTTTCTTTGCTGGAGTACTTTGCATCAAATTTATTAAACGGCGCATGTTGTTTATTAAATTTAGCGCATCTTTAAATCTAACACTTTTGTCTACAAATGCTACTCCAGTTTTTGTACACCCCCCTGCTGTAGTGGCTTGGAGTTTTTTTTTAAAGTCCCAGTGATATATTTATAATGCAAGTCATTAACATGCTAACCCGACCTACTTTTCAAAACTGAGAGAAAGGTGAAAAAATGTAAGAACTCTGAATCAAGGCATAATAAAAAAAAAACAGAAAAAAAGTTTCACAAAAAGGAACAAATGGTAAAGAAAATTTAAATGTTAGTTATGACATACATTTTTTTAAAATCAAATTTACTTAAAAATTAGGCACAACATACAGTATGAAATTAGTATTTTAGGCACAAGTTCATCAACTCAACCCCCAAAGTTAAACTTACCTAGTTCCTGCCAATTCCTGGGCCATTATATATACAGTAGATGGCTCCGTCAGCATGACTGAAGGCTCAGTTCCTGGATAAAGGATGTTATGACCCACCAGGAACCTGTAAGGAAAAAATACCTATCATTTAAGTTTCAATAATATACCATACATTATCATATAACTACATCCCATATTAGTATTTTTAATATTCACGTATAATATATACTATTATACTCTGTTAAAGGGTTTTCCATAACTAACATTTATCACCTATCCATAGAATAGGTGATAAATATATAAATGCTGGGGGTCTGAATGTTGATACCAACACCAATCCTGAGAATGGGGGCCCCTGAATCATATGCTTGAATTTTGCAGGGGTCTGCATGTGTGACCTCTGCTTTATTCACTGACGGAGATAGTCGAATGCTGGACTCCATCAGTCCCTTAGAAAAGAATCTGGTGGTCATCACAAATGCACACCACCACTTTATTTACATAGGGGATTCAGGAACCCTTTAAGGGGATATCCCGTGATTAATGTAAAAATAAAAACCTGACATTATATAGTACATGACAATACTTTTCTAACAAAGCTAGAACCAGCCCTGTACCTCACATTGATCTTCAGATCTCCCCATTCATTGATCCAATTGCTCTGCTAGATTTATTTCAAGCTAGCAGCTCAGGGGGGTATGTCCTTTCTTCTGCAGCTCTCTCTGTAACTGCCATAACTTCTAACAGAAGAATTGGCTGGCTGCTGTTAAATGATGGAATAGAGCATGTGTGCCTACCTCAGTGAGGTGGACAGAGAAATAAAGAAAGGAACAAAGAGCAGTCGTGCTATACATATAGATTTTATCGGATAACTTCATGGCTATACTACATTTTTAGTTACATGGAATTACAAAAGTATTGAGATCCAGGTGCTGGTTTGAAAAATGTGGAATATAAGACAACCTAATTGCACATTATCAGAATACTTTACAAAAACTTTTATTTCAGTGATCCTTCAGGCTTGACATTTTTCACATTGAGATTGTCTCTGCAGATTGTAAGAACTTTATTTTGAAGATGTCAAGAATAGAAACTCAGTTCATTTCTGAATCTCTGGCACTGTGAAGTTTAAATGCAAATTAATAAATGTTCCAATTTTTGAATAAGAGGAATTTATTAAGATATAGTCCTTAATCTGATTTCCCCTGGCTAGTAAGGATAGCTCCTTGTCCTTTTTACACTGGAAGTTCCTTGACAATTTCTTTTATGTGTCCTACCTTATAACTATAACTTATAAAGTAATAATAACTGATAGTATATTATAATATATTACATAGAATATATATATATATGATACACTACCGTATTATACGAAAAATATTTTAATAGCTGTTAAATGCAGTTAAATGGTAAGACTGAAAGAAGACATACAGTATGTCCATACAATGTATGCTATTAAGACAAACTAGTCCTTAGAGGGGTTGTCCTAGGAAAAATCTTCTACATTTTTGAAACCAGTGCCTGGATCTGAATATAATTAAGCATTTACTACAGCCACTAAGTTATTCAATAAAATATATCTGTATGGCTCTATCTGCTGTTTGTTCATTTGCTCATCTCTCTGTCCACCTTGCTGAGGTGGACGCACCTGCTCGGTTCCATCCTTAAACTGCCTCTGGCCGTGAAAGTTACATTACACGCCCCCCGATTAAGGACATGCGCCATGGGCTGCCAGCCTGAAATAATTCTAGCAGAGCAATGACTGGGTGAGCTCTAGATCCATGTGAGGTACAGGGCTGGTTCTAGCTTTGTTAGAAAGAGTTTTTTATGTGCTATATGATGTCTGATTTTCATTTTTTCCATTAATCATGGGATAACCCCTTCAAAGAAAATCTGCCCACACATTTTGGCACCACTATGGTATAGCTGTAAGAGTCCCGATTCTGAAAATGTAGTTAATCACCTCATAACCCTGACTGTAATTCTGTAATCATTCTTCTTGAGTCCCAATAAGTCCTCCTAATGGTATGCACAGGTTCAGCAGTCCTGTTATGGAAATAGGAAACATCAAAACCCACCTATCTGCTCTGATATACAGGTGAAACTCGAAAAATTTGAATATCGTGCAAAAGTCCATTTATTAAACTAAAATTAATTGCATTAATGCAGCTTAAAATTAGAATTTTGTGAAAAGGTTCAATATTCTAGGCTCAAAGTGTCACACTCTAGTCAGCTAATTAATCCATACCCCCTGAGCAAAGGGGACCTCAAAATTGTGACTTTGGGGTTTCATAAGCTGTAAGCCATAATCGTCCAAATTATAACAAATGAAGGCTTGAAATATCTCGCTTTGCATGTAATGAGTCTATGTCTTATATTAGTTTCACCTTTTAAGTTGCATTACTGAAATAAATGAACTTTGCACGATATTCTAATTTTTCAAGTTTCACCTGTATACCATCCCATGCATTGTATATTGTGAGAAGCCCTGACCAGCCACACTACTGGGCTAGCATAGGGGGCCTGACAGAGTGTGATAAAGACTTCCTGCCATGATAAAAACCCACACAAGAGGATGTCGTACAGTATACAGTAGTGACTTCAAAAGCCTATATCCAGAAATCTACCTATGTTTTATAAAAAAAATTGTAAAAATACATAGAATATTCACATGTAGGTTGTTAATATATGCTAAACCATTTTGATGGACGTTTCATGGGTATTTTCCTTTCCATTGAGGCACTGGACTAAATATCAAATTTAGGCTGCAGCCAAACTTACATCACAGAGTAATTTAATTAGGATTCAAATATTTGCTACAGACTTCTGGAAAATGGATCTGCAATTTCTCCTCCAAAGAGAAGAAAGCAATAGCCTTTGCTCCTCAAAAGAGCGTTTTCCTTAATCAAAGAGACATATAAGCCAATTACTGTCCCATAAACATTAGTAAAAACTTTACCTTGGAGTTACATATAATAATATATGATTCCTATCTCACAAAAGCATTTTTTTTGCCCAGTCTTAGATACTGCACTGTACTGTAAGCATCTGCACTATGTATAGAAGTGAAGTCCAAGCTGTGGAATCCTTCGTCAAAGTCATCATGGTGGGACATAGCGTGAAAACTCATTGGATTCACAAATGTGAACTGATTGGAGATCATTAAATATCTAATGACCATGAAAACGTGATATGTAAGTCACTTATTTGGATTAAAACATCATTTTAGACCACAAACCACAAAAGTAATAGAGATGCAAAAATATCTCCAGTGTTCTGGCAAAGCCCAGCGCAGAATGATTTCCATGAGGAGATCTGTAAGTTCAAATCTGATGTCCCAAAATTCGACCTACATTTACATTTTGTTATATACTGCACTTGTGTTATTGGAGCCAAGTCTTTTATGAATAGCTGTGATATGATTATAGTACAAGACCTACTTGTGGAGCAGGTGCTGTAAAACAGTAGGTACATCTTAAACATTTATGGCATATTTACAGGATATGCCATACATTAAGTGTCTGATTGACGCGGGTACTATCTCTGGGACCAGCAGCTATCTCCAAAATGGAGAAATGTTCAGATATGTCACTTGAACCTTCAACTAGCTCCAGCTCAAGACTTGATTGCACAACCTTCCACATCAATGAACGTTTTGAAAGCAACATATAAAACGGCCGATAGAGCTGTTCAGATTTAGAAGTCAATTTTATTGATTTGTTGACACTTTAAGATCGACAGACCCGATTTTTTGTGCTTTTACTCTTTGCTAAGGAAAAAAAAACTAATGAGTAATTGAGTTCTTGGATTAGCTGATCAATCCTTCAAGCATCCTTTCATCAATGAATCTCATAACTGATCTATCAATTAGTTTGCACAGGGATTAAATGTACAGAAATATGTTATAAATTAGGTTTAGTACAGTACAGTCTTTCTTCTGCCTGATGCACCCTACCAAGGGGTACAAGAAATGATTGAATAAAAATAAAACATACATATATAAAAAAGCACCTATTCCAGTAGGTCCCATAGTTTGTGGCAACATTGATTACATTGGCAATATTCATATTTCTTTCCAAATTATATCACATTTTCCAATATTTTCCCCTCCCTCTGCAGGGTTGGTCCAGGAATATAATTTAGAACTACATTGAACACTGACATACAAGCAGGCAATACGAGGGAGGAAACAAGCAGCATAGTCTTTTTTTGTTTTTGGTGGAACATCTGATTTTGACCTTTGGCACAATATACTGTAGTGTGACAATCTACCAACCAGGGTTCTGTGTTGTCGTAGAAAACAAACGGAGCAATCCAAAAAAAGCACATGTAGGTCTTCTACATCTATATGGACCGATATAGACCGTGTTGATGAACCTGGGTACAGTAAGCCTGGTGAGGTAGTGACTGATGCATCATTCGTATAGTGCACCATTAATTCATCTACTATGTCTGAGGAATATGAAATTATGGGGGAAATTTACAGGATTATTGCAATTACACCACAATTCTGGTGTTGAAAGATCACAAATTATTGTGCAAATATTTATTGCTTTTATATGCTTCTCTTGCCACTTCTCAAAAGTGATGCACAAACAGTTTAGGGTTTAACGGGTGGGGTGTGGGCTCCTGGAAACCAATGGATTTACAATAATTTGCACCTGAAATTGGTGAAAATATAAGTTACTAGCTGATAGTAGGTGTAGATTTCAATTTCTGGTGAGCTGACAATCAAAGATTTACCAAATATATGAAAGGCGTGCTCCTCTTAAAGCAACCCCTCTAAAC
This sequence comes from Bufo bufo, assembly GCF_905171765.1. Taxonomy (NCBI): domain Eukaryota; kingdom Metazoa; phylum Chordata; class Amphibia; order Anura; family Bufonidae; genus Bufo; species Bufo bufo. The sequence goes on from NC_053395.1 coordinate 56,221,104, forward strand.
TTTATTTAGGGAATGTTCAGTAAAGTTAGCTGGTGCCCTCCTTTTCATTCACTGTGCTGCCGACCTGCCGATTCCTGAACCCCTCTGCTTTCCCCTCCAGCATGGCCATTGTGCTTCTCAGACTAAATGATGCACCATCATGTGAGTAGAGCTGGCAATTCCAAGAACAATAAGATGTCTTAAATCACCGATGCACAGTGTGCATTGTGTAATTGGAAAAGTGAGCAGTGAGCCCGCAGGGGAGAGCTGGGAGGAGGACAGGAGTTGTAGTGGCAACCAGAATAGGGTTGGCAGTGCTCAAAGTGGCTGTCCTCCCTCTGGTGCTCCCTGGGCCAAGCAGTTAATGGAGGGGCGCACCTTTTCTTCCCCCCGGGGAACACCCTGGTCTCCTGCATGGTGGAGGCTGGGATATAAGATGTGTAACAGGGTGCAAGGCAGGAGGACAGTGAATGGTGGAGGCAAAGACCAGGCCCAACTTAGTTATAACAAAGAATAGTCTCCTTACTGAGGGTGATGGGTGATGCAATACAGACATATAACAGGCACAGTTCTAAGGTATATTGCAAGGCAGATTTCTCTCAATGGCTGTGTATAAGGAATAGACACTATGATGCAGCTCCCTAAATCTTTCTACATATATATCATGTAGATTGTAAGCCCTCACATGCAGGGCCTTCTCTACTTCTGTACCAGTTTCTAACTTGTCTTGTTTATGATTAATGCAATTGTCTGTATTATGTATGTATACCCCTTTTCATAAGTACAGCGCTATGGAATGAATAGCGCTTTAATTATAATAATAATAATAATACAAATAATATTAATATATCCTGCAATGATCTCAATTTGACCACAGGCATGTAAATCCGTTCTCATTAAGGGGTCCTGTACATGACTGTATCTATTTTGTGGTCCACAAATCGTGGATATGCAAAATACGGATACCAGCCGAGAGCCTGCCGATTTTTTAAATTTACTCCTTAACAAATGTCCTATCCTTGTCCACAAACGGACAAGAATAGGACATGTTCTGTTTTTTTTGTGGGGCCGTGGAAATGACTTATGGATGCGAACAGCACACGGTGTGCTGTAAACATCTTTTGCAACTCAATAGAGATGAATGGGTCCACATCCTATCCGCAAAAAATGCAGATTGGATGCGGACCAAAACTACGACCGTGTGCATGAGCCCAAACTCTGCAGTTCCCAATATGCGGGGTGCAAATCTTAGATCCAATGGCGAGTCCATCTGGGAAGTGTGGTGGGAACTGAAGCAATATACCATAGCCACATGCAGCAAAGTCTGTTGCCATAAACGTGCATTTACCTTTACTATCCACGCACTATCCCTTTAGTGGTCCTAAACCATCTGTAAATATCTGTTCCCTTTCTCTCAGGGGTAGTCTTGGTCCAGTTGATTTTCTGGCAGCTTTCAATCTCAGGGATGAAGGTTCCCTGAACTAGGCCTAGTTGTCAACAGTTCACACATAAAGATCCTCACTCTAGCAAAGACTTCTTAACCAGGGGGTTGGGCCAGTCCATCACCCTGGCAACTGCACTAAAGCGCTGCCAATTAACTATTTGCTGTCTATACACAACCGTCCACCATTCACAGTGCACAATAAAAAGAATACTATTTAATTAATTTGGCAATGAATCACATTATTAACTCTTTAGCAGTGATCCACCTCGTCACTGCAAGTGTTGTGGCAGATTGGTGGCACAATAAATGAAAAGGAAAGGCATCATGTACTTTACTAGGCATTCCCTATATTTTGTTAATGTTATATAACTTAAAAATGGCACTCCTTCCTCCAACCCAGTTTATTTTATGACTGGTGTATGAAATGTTGGTTTAAATAATTCACTTCATAAGTCCACTCACCACCTCTATGAGTGGGTACCTACTCTAATTTGGCAAAGCACCACAAGTTTACCACCTCCGCCGCAGCACCGTGCCAGCAGGCATCATGACCCAGCACTCCAACAGACTAAGCCCCCTTGGCATTGCCCCACCAACCCACAGACACAACACCACAGCAACAATAGCAACTATGAGGAACTGCACCATGTGAACAGATGTCAGAAGCTCACCTTTTTATGGGTCCGCACTCCTCCCATTTGGCCCAGGTGTTTTTAATTGGAAGGAAACTGCATATGGGTGGATTCCCACTTGGTTTCAGTTAGCTTCTGAAACCACATGGAGAGGAGAGTTTTTGAGATCTGTTCACAAGGTGCAGTGCTAAATGGTGGCCGTTGTTGCTGTGATGCTGTGCCTGTGGTTTGGTGTGGCCCCGCACCATGGTAGGTTTAGCCTGATAGCAGGGGTGTTGCTGGGCTGTTGAGTTGTGCTGTCTGCAGCAGTGGTTGTCTTCTGGTGCTGCACCAATTTTGAGTAGGGACCCACTCAAAAGAGGCAACCTTGACATGGTTAGTGGGCTTATGTATTTTGATCAAAAAGTATACAAAGTATCTCACGTACAGTTTATATATTATGCTGAGAAGCAATAGATCAATGCGTGGCATCAGGATATGTGATCCATACTAATGAATATTTTTAGTTAAAGGGGTTGTCTCATCTGAGACAATGGGGGCATATCGCTATTACTTTTATTTGTGCACATTGCAGCAGATTATTTAATCCATTTGCAATTGTTTTGAAACAACATTTCTATATGCTTAGTGAAGCGGGGACGGAGTCTATAATCTGTTATACTGTAGTCAAACTGGGAAGAAAACGAAAACATAAAACATTTTTGTTAATGTGAAGTACAGAGGCGTTACCTGGCGTTAAAGGTAGAGGGTGGTATGTTTATAGGGTAGTTATTCTGCTGTTTCTCTGTTCCATTTCTAACAGGCAAATCATCTCTCAGCAGATTTATACTTGTGAAACCGGCTGACCTGTTACATGTGCACTTGGCACTGTGTTGGTCCCATGTTCATATGTGCCCGCATTGCAGTTTAAATATATGCAAATGAGCCTCTAGGAGCAATGGATGCGTTGTGGTTACACCTAGAGGCTCTGCTCTCTCTGCACCTGCCGCGCCCCCTACACTTTGACTGACAGGGCCAGGCAGTGAAAACATTATCACACCTGGCCCTGTCATTTAAAGTGGAGAGGGGGCGCAGCAGTTGCAGAGAGAGCTGAGCCTCTCAGTGTAATGACAACGCCCCCGTTGCTCCTAGAGGCTCATTTGCACATATTAAAACTTAATTTTTCTCAGCAATATGGGCACATATGAACTATTTATCTATCTACAGTATCTTTTTTTTAATTTTATGCACTTATATAGCACTACTATATTCTGCAACACTTTACAGACATTAGCATCAAGCTGTCCCCAATGGGGCTCACAATCTAAGGTCCCTATCAGAATGTCTCTGGAGTGTGGGAGGAAACGGAAGAACCCGGAGGAAACCCACGCAAACACAGGGAGAACATACAAACTCCGCGCAGACGTTGTCCTTGGTCGGTGCACGGCACCAGTGCTAACCACTGAGCCACCGTGCTGCTATCTATCTATTATCTTTTTCCTGTCTATATTGAACCAAAAAGACAAATCTGCTATAGAAATGTAAGCGTTTGAAAAGCCGATGACAATTTTATCTGCAGGAAATACGCATTAATATTTGATGGGGCTATGAAAATGATTTACAGAATTAGATTTGAAATATCAAATCGTGTTTGCTAAGCTTTTGTCTTTTGTGTACAGAATCAATAGATCAAAGGCATTTCATTTTAAAAACCTCTCAACAAATTGATGGAGGACATTGAAATCAGAAGCAGCCAGTTAATACATGGAAATAATTAGGTTTCCATACAGGGTTCGGCTAAAGGTGACACATTAGTGCAGGAGGGGCTCTCCATGGTGCTGAAACATTGTGTCACTTGTGATTAATTCATAAAGCTTGCTAGTAAATTAGAGGGACCCGTAGTTTACGACAGCAGCAATTGTGTAATTATCATTGAACAGGCCTAAATGAGCTGAAGGGTACATTCTCATGAAAAAAGGGCCATCAAAAACTGATACACTGTTACGTTTTCATGGCCATTTTGCCTCAGTGTGTACATCTATTTTCTGACCGTCTATCCGTTTTCAATGGACGTTTTGCATCCATTTTTAACCGTCATTGAAAATGGAGGGATGCAATTATTTTTGCCATCCCAACCCCTGCAGTGCCCTCACACTATACATAATATCCCAGATAGCATACCCTGGACATCAAATGGCCCCATTAGTGCCCTAGTATGATTAATGCCCCCATTAGTGCTCCCCAGTATGATTTATGCCCCCATTAGTGCTCCCCAGTATGATTTATGTCCCTTTTGTGCTCCGTAGTAGGAATAATACCCCCCATAGTGGGCCCTATTCTGCTTGTACCGAAAAAAAATACTCACCTCATCTTCTTGCATATGTGGGGACACTCGCTCCTCATTGCAGGCGGAAAGATCTGATGCACCCAGTGTGATCATGTGACGTAACCATTTGGGGAGCGTCAGTGTAACCCCCAAGAGTGGTGTTACCACTCCTGCACCCTGCTACTATCTCTAATGGTCTAACCCGTATGTCATCTTGTGTATTTGTGTCCAGGTCCTCCACACTGTGCATTCCTAATCTTTTTGCAACTGTTATGTTCATGTAATATGTGTGGGTTCACCAGCAGGTGGCAGCAAATATGGCAGAGCTGTACTTTCCATTCCATTCTAACCCCCCTCTGGAGTGGAGTGGGCTAGTCCTACTTCCTGCAGGAAGGGTGGGGACCAGTTAGTTCCAGTTTAGGTCTTCCTTAGCTAGGGAAAGTGTGTGCAGGGGCTTAAAGCTTAAAGCTTTAGGAGCCAGGAGGAAAATTCCCTGGCATAACCTAGAGTCAGACTACAGAGAAGATGTGCAGCATACAGAAGAAGCTGAGTTATACAGCCAGCCTGTCAGTACAGCAGAGCCAGAGAGAAACAGAGACATAGCAGTGTTTAGTTTGACTGCCAGTGTAATGCTAAAGCCTGCTGGAACCAAGACAAAGCCTGTAACTATTGGAAGAAAAGTTTATTCAAGTAAAGCTGCCATTGAACTTCATCTCGAGGTCTGGACTCAAGTTCAAATCCCTAAATTTTTCCCCATTTTTATTGCTTTGGAGCCAAAGCCTGGGTTCCAGCAGTATCCAGGTAGGAGCACCGTAACACACAATAAGAGACATTAAGCCGCACTATACCACTGGGCTTTCCTGCTTTCCTACACCTGGGAAGCGATATAGGAGGGCTCTGGGGAGAGCCGCCCGTTGGATCAGGCTGTGCTGTTGCTTCCCCACGCATGCAACTGGTTCCTGCAGATCAGTTACATTCACTTTGTTCCTGACCATTCTGAAAATTGGTTTATTCTCAGGGCTTTGTGTTGTGAGATTCACAAATCTTTCCCTGGCAAAACCCCCCTCCTCACCAACATTGCTGCAAAGTATCCCAAAGGTAGCACTGAGATTTCAACCATATAGGAAAAGGCTATACATATACTGTATAATAAGCTTTATGGGTTGAATAGAGTGTCATATACATACAGTACATAAAAAAAATGCAACATAGGCACATCACATTTTCGCCACCAAGTCTCCATCATCCAACCATTATCCACTTTCTCTCCCATTAGGACCCGTGCACACAGTCATATTATAGATATGTGAAAATAATATAATACGCATTCTCAAGTTACCATGTGATAAATAAAGAATTTCTAAAATATATTATTAATAAAAACGATTGAAATAATACATAGACAAAAAATCTAATATGTATATGTTGACTTAGGGATATGGGGCCTTCACAATCACTCTAGGCACAAATGCACACAATTAATGCGATACCATACTTGTAGATATTTTATTGATGCCATTGTCTTTATATAATGTGATATTAGTCGCTGTGTGATTAATTATATAGTCATAATTGATTATTCCTGATGGCTGTAGCTGATAAGATCATAGCGCTGATATGTAGTCCAAAGCTGTTGCACACTGCCCAAAAAAAAAATATATAAAATACATTGGGGCCACAAAAGATGCCGACAGCACACTGTGTTCTGTTCGCATCTGTTCCGTTCCGTGGCCCCCTGGGAAAAAAAAACGAACATGTCCTACTCTTGTCCGTTTTGTGGGCAAGAATAGACAGTTCTAAGAGAGAGCAGGACGTATCGTTCTGCAAAATGCAGAATGCACATCGACGGTATCCAAGGTTTGGCGATGCAAAATTTGTGGACCGCAAAAACGGCAACGGTCATGTGCATGATCTCTTATATATGGGGAATAGTTGGTAAATGAATGTGTTTCCGCGCTTCTCACCACCCCGAAGATTCACCAGATCGTAGCTGTAATTTTCTTACTGATCGAGCCGGCAAGTTCTTCTTCAACATGCGCTGTGGATGTGCATACCCTGACGATTCACCGGATCGTGGCTACGTGGTTTCTCTTAAATATACACTGCTCCCGGGCGTCTGTAGATGTACACTGTGCATTTGGCTTATAGCAACTATGGTGAAACAAAGATATAATGTGCGATAATAGGTGTTATATGGACTTAAAACATATAGTCAGTATAATAAGATGGTAGGACACTTTGTGGGATCATCTTGATTGCCAGAAGTCTTTCGGAGCTGTCTAGGCCCCAGAAGACATATTTGTGCTCCTATCTCCTAAGTATATATAGTTTAGCTCGTCATAAATAAAATCTGGACTCCATTTGTGATCAGATGCACTTAAAATAGTATGTCCCATATTAAGGGGGCATTGATATGACCATTTGAATTTTTAAGCAACTGGTGGATCCGTCCATGTGTAATCCATATATATATTTTTTGGACCCATTGACTTCAGTGGGTCCGTGGTCTGCATTTGTGTGCAGACAGGAGTGCACCCGTCTAAAGGCCATTAAAGATGGGTAAAATAATGCAATATGGCCATTTAGGAGTTAAAATAAATAAATCACCTCATCCACTTGCACGCGCAGAAGCAGTCGCTCTTCTTATGGTTCTGAAGGAGCTGTGCCATTGTGCTGGGAGTGGCCATGAAAAACGGATGCAAAACGGCTATAAAAGATGGTCAGACAGCCAGAAAATGGATGCAAAAAAATGATAGAAAACATGAAAAACTGACAGTGTGTGTATTTCTCAAGGCCATTTTTTTTCAATGTCATATGATTGTAGCCTTATTGAGCAGTTCATGGAAAATGCCACTTACCTTTATAATTTACATAACAGTATTGCTGTTGGGAGGGAAGAGATGCAAATGAGCTCTTATGGTCTGTGTAGAGTACAGACTGGCTGGGTCCTCCAGGGCAAGAGAGGTATTCTTTTTATCTTCTCTGTGCTCTGGATAATTGATGGAGGTCACTGAATTAAATAGATAAAGGGAAGTATTCTAAAATGAATATTGAACAATGAATATTTTTTTTTAGCTATATAAACCCTTTAATGGAGTTTGTCTTCAGGAAATCCACTGTTAAGCCAGGTATAATTTATTATAGAGCTGGCTGCTGGCAGATGAGTAGATAAAGGGGTTGTCTCATTTCAGACAATGGGGGCAGATCGCTATATTGAGAACGGAGTCCTGAAAGTGGTGGAGGGTGCACTGCGCATGCGCAGCCGACCTCCATTCATTTTCTATGGGGCTGCAGAAAATAGCCAAGCACTAACTCGCCAAATTCTGTCGGGCACATAGAAGTGAATAGGAGAAGTGGCCGGTCATGTGCGGTGTGCTCCCGTTCACTTCTATGCGGAGAGCGCTTGGTGGTGGCCAGACCGGTGTGTTCCAGCCACCAATTTGCGGGGCTCCATTGCCACCGCTGGGACCCGCACCTATAAGACAATGGGGGCATATCCTAGCAATATGCCCCCATTGTCTGAGATGAGACAACCCATTTAAGTGCACTGAGGGCAGACCCAAGCCACTCTGTGCACTCTTGCTCCTCCTGTTTCCTCAGTCAGCCCCTCCCTATCCTGCCTTATTGACAGGAACAGGTCCCTGCATAGTCATCTTACCTAAGCCCTGTCAGTCAAGAAGAAGGGTGCAGAGAGTTGCTTGGGTCCACCCTTGGTGCACCTAACTGCTCATTTGCATATGGATTAAAGTTATATTTTCTCCAGAATGGAGCTATTGATCCCTGAGTGCAAGGTACCATTACATTCAGCTAAGTTAGCCCTACAAGGCGGGGTGTCTGGTTAAACAGTGAATTTTCTGGTGAACGGCTCCCTTTAAGGTGCTTATATCATTATGACCAGCACTTGGCCATTGTCCAAGATCTCTGATCCTGTACATACATCATGCATTACCTGGAGACTCTGACCATACATGTACACAGTGGGATGACAAGGACAATGCAGCTACATCATCGCTAGGACATGTCCGCACATTTTACCCAGTCTTTGACCTTTTTAAAGGGCACAGTTGCTTCACGCCTGCGATAAATAGTTGAAAAACTTTTATACCTTTGTGTCCGCATTTCACCTAAATATACACACACCTAAAGAACTATTAGGAACACCATACTAATACGGTGTTGGACCCCCTTTTGCCTTCAGAACTGCCTTAATTCTACATGGCATTGATTCAACAAGGTGTTGATAGCATTCTTTAAAAATGTTGGCCCATATTGATAGGATAGCATCTTGCAGTTGATGGAGATTTGAGGGATGCACATCCAGGGCACGAAGCTCCCGTTCCACCACATCCCAAAGATGCTCTATTGGGTTGAGATCTGGTGACTGTGGGGGCCATTTTAGTACAGTGAACTCATTGTCATGTTCAAGAAACCAATTTGAAATGATTCGAGCTTTGTGACATGGTGCATTATCCTGCTGGAAGTAGCCATCAGAGGATGGATACATGTTCTCATTCTGTTTACGCCAAATTTGGACTCTACCATTTGAATGTCTCAACAGAAATCGAGACTCATCAGACCAGGCAACATTTTTCCAGTCTTCAACAGTCCAATTTTGGTGAGCTCGGGCAAATTGTAGCCTCTTTTTCCTATTTGTAGTGGAAATGAGTGGTACCCGGTGGGGTCTTCTGCTGTTGTAGCCCATCCGCCTCAAGGTTGTGCGTGTTGTGGCTTCACAAATGCTTTGCTGCATACCTCGGTTGTAACGAGTGGTTATTTCAGTCAACGTTGCCCATTCTCCTCTGACCTCTAGCATCCACAAGGCATTTTTGCCCACAGGACTGCCGCATACTGGATGTTTTTCCCTTTTCACACCATTCTTTGTAAACCCTAGAAATGGTTGTGCGTGAAAATCCCAGTAACTGAGCAGATTGTGAAATACTCAGACCGGCCCGTCTGGCACCAACAACCATGCCACGCTCAAAATTGCTTAAATCACCTTTCTTTCCCATTCTGACATTCAGTTTGGAGTTCAGGAGATTGTCTTGACCAGGACCACACCCCTAAATGCATTGAAGAAACTGCCATGTGATTGGTTGACTAGATAATTGCATTAATGAGAAATAGAACAGGTGTTCCTAATAATTCTTTAGGTGAGTGTATGTAACTTCAAATTCATATATCTAAAAAATGGAAACACGGATGTATTAAATCAGTTGGCCTGAGAAGCAGAATAAAAATGCCAGTGTCAGCAAAGCATACTGGGAATCCAATAAGCTGCATGCACATCTGCTGCCTAACGTGGTTTTAAAAGGTATAATATATCCATGATAACGCCATACATTCCAATTTATGGAAATTGCTTGTGATTTATCATCACAGTTTGCTACAATTTTTCTATATTGCTATAGTTATTAACAATAATATTATTTTACTCTTTTTAAATATACAACTAACTGGTTCCACTTTGGAATACTATATTTTCATTATGATTTAAGCAATTCACATTTATCATGGAGTCATATTTACGGCAATTCTCTAACATACCTGGATTGCCTTACCTTACAGCTGCTTTCCCACAATATACATGCACCATTAATAGTACATGTTTTCTGAAACAGAAAATGTAATGGGGCCTCTGTATCAGCATTATTAGTGGCTTCAAGGCACTGTCCATCTCTACCGCTTACCCTACTTATTCTGTTCCCAAGAGAACAGGCTATCAACCAATCCTGCTGAAATGGGTGATTTAGCTTATTTTAATCTAATATGTATGGTCAGGGGTATTTCCATCTTTGGCCTTTATGGCATATCCACGGGATATACCATAAACAGATCATAGATGTAGGTCACTTTCATACTGGGAAAAGTCCTGGTAACTGCTGCTTGGCAATTACAAGCTGCATCATTCTGCACTTTAATAGACTGTGATTATGTTTGGCCCTCTCCATAGACGTTTAAAGGGGTTCTCTGGGAATGATTTAAATTGTCTGCCAGCAACCAGTCCAAAAATAAGACTAGTGGCCACCACTTGCAGAGCTGCCTAGGGGGGGTGAGGGGGCAGGGCCTTACTACATACTATGCTTTAGCACTTGCATATACTACATATTGCTGAGTGTTCCTGTCAGGCTGCTCAGCCATGATAGTATTTTGTAGGCAGGATCACATAATTACCATCTAATGTAGAGCAGTCCTTCTAATTCCATGTGAGGTTGCTGGTGACCATTTTAAATCATTCTCAGAGAACCCCTCTAAGGGAGTTACAACTGTAGATGTCATAGTTGCCAACAGACCCAAATTTGCAGGCATTGTCTATAATTTTCGGAGACAGCCCCTGCAAATCAGGCTATCCTGGACTGAAAATGGACAGGCTTATGTGAGCCCCCCTCCATAAATGGGTGGCCCTAGTGGGTTTAGGGTGTTCCCTGAGTGGGCTGTACTTAAATTAAGTGTAGTGTTCCACTTTGTCTCCTGTCACCACACATTTTTTTTCTCCGGTGTCCACATGGTTAGCCTCTTATGGTCAACAGCCAAAGAGTCACAGTGGTCAGACTCCCAAATATTGGACTAGTAAATATATTAGACTTATACTGCCATTTACATTGTCCTACCTACAGACAGCCAAGCATCATCTAAAAGTTTCTGCTGAATTTGGCTCAATGAAACATTAAGCATTTAGATGTCTACATTACACCAAAATGACTTTGCCTTTAAGGGGCTAATATGCACATAAGTGAAATAGATATGAGTGAAGTAATATCTGCTTGTTGCTAATCAGAGCATTGCAGCCTCTCTACCTTCACAAACCTACTGAAAAGCAAGACAATGACTTTCAGTCAATCTATTATTCTCCTGGAAGCGTGGCGGCCTCACAAGCCAGTGTACAAAGCGTTCATCTGCAGACTCTTAGACAAAATTTTCTTCCACATCCAAAGGACAAAATTTAATTGTAGAGCACCTATCAGCATTATCAACCCTATTAAACCTGGCATATTGCCTGGTAGGGATGAGCACACTGATTAAAACAATATCTTCCTTTTGTTTTTAGCTTCTGCTACTTCAGAGATATCATTACTTTTATAAACATGCAAATTAGTTGGAGCACTACTATAGCTTTGCCCCAGTGCTCATTGCACTCGTCCCTCCCGTTTGATTGTCCTGTATTCTGGCGCCTGTGCTATGCCTCACAAACTCTAGATCTGCTACTTGCTGATCTCCCCGATTCATAGGCCGCCACCAACGACGTCATTCCACCAGGAAGTGTTAGCACGAGTGATTTAAGAGACAGAGGAGAAATGCATCTGGGTGGAATTTTGTCATCGGCTTTATTCAAATTTGATGATTTCATTAAAGTGCAGGCACCGAATGAGGCACAGCTCAGATACCAGAACACGGGCAAGATGAGATGATCTGCCCTGTCAATTAAATGGAAGGGGGGAGTGTACTGAGCATTCGGGTGTAGCTGTAGTGTGCTCCTAGTAGTACAGCCAGCCCCTTGGTGCTCCATCAAATTTGCCTAAATATAAAAGTAATGATATCTCCGCAATGGTACAAGCTAAATATTAAAGAAATATATCATTGTAATCAGCATCATCAGCCCTATCAGGCAGTATGCATGGTTTAATTTCATTTAAATTCTATATTTTAGTTATCACTGTGCTGCTGCTTACTAGTCTGTCAATCTTTAATTCCATTTGACCATATTACAATGGTTGAGAATATGTAATATTTATGATAGTCTAGTTGCCATAGACACCAGAACATAATAGCACTAAACACTTGAGGATTGGTAGTAATGCTAGGAGTATAATTATCCTCTCATTATTGTTACTAACTTGATATCTGGTACATTACTAAACTATTAAATACCATTTTCAAACACATAAATAACCCACAAAGAATAAAACCTATGTATTATGTTCATAATCAGGAAGGTGGGATTATTATACAATTAACTCCATAATTGTGTTTTCCTTAACCTATGGGTGGGGATGACAATATTTAGAGTTTGGCAGTAATTTGTCTCTGTAGAAAGAGTAATTATTTTTTACAATATGGAAGACAACCCATGACAATGTCTAAGGTCTGCAGAGTAGTTGTTGCTAATATCTGTGTCCCACTGAATATAGAGAAGTATGTGTACATGCAACAGCCGGACAAATTCAGATCACGTGTATCCAGAATAATAATAAGATCATATTTACAAAGGTGTTTCAACTGTTCTCTAGTAGAGATGGGCAAATTTATTAAAATTCGTTCCAGGTTCGTTTAGTCCAGATTGATCATGTGATTCGATTCGGGTACAAATAGATTCTACCAGGATTGAAAGTACTATAAATGCCTGAAAAAGTTTTTCTCTCCCTTCATGGAAATCTTTGCCAGAAACCGTTCTTGTTATTGGGTTGCAAGTGCTGTTTGATACAGCCATTAACAGAGTTTATTACAAGGAAATATTTCTATGTCTTATTTGCCCTCGTGTGGTGCAGTTATATGGTCTAAAGCATTTTTGGGCTTTTATTATAGGGAAAAAAGGGCTTATTAGCTGTTGTATGGTGAAGTGAGAAAATTACAGCGCTTTTTGACGTGTGTTAGTGGCAAAAAAAATAAAAATTGCCGTTCAAGAGTGCAGTTATAGGTTCTAAAGCACTTTTTTGCGTGTGTTAGTGGCACAAAAAAAGTATTTGCCGTTGTGTGGTGAAATGAGAAAATAACAGCCCTTTTTGGAGTGTGTTAGTGGCAAAAAATATATATATTTGCTGTTCAGCCTTGCAGTTATATGTGCTAAAGCCCTTTTTGGTGTGGATTAGTGGCACAAAAATATATATTTGCTGTTCAGCGGTGCAGTTCTATGTTCTAAAGCCCTTTTTGGCGTGTATCAGTAAGAGAAAAAATAAGGGCTTTTTAGCCGTTGTGTGGTGAAGTGAGAGAATTACAGACTTTTTTGGGTGTTTTAATTTCCTTTTTATTTATTTATTTGATCTAACAGTATGTCAGACAGAGAAGTGCCAGGCCCTGCACAGGGGAGTGACAGAGGCCAAAATGCTTCTGGCGCAGGCACAGGTCTCAGCAGAGTAAGGGGGCGTGGCAGCAGGAGTCGCAGCCAGATGCCGGAGCTTCCGGTGTCATCTAGCGGTCGTGTCTTAACCAGCAACCCCGTGGTTCTTGAATGGTTGACTCGGTCATCCACTTCGTCCCAAGTGACATCAGACACCCCCAGCCAAGAGTCGGTGGGTTCGTCAGACACAACCCTGAGGCCTCTTTCACACGGGCGTTGCGGGAAAATGTGCGGGTGCGTTGCGGGAACACCTGCGATTTTTCCGCGCAAGTGCAAAACATTGTAATGCGTTTTGCACTCGCGTGAGAAAAATCACGCATGTTTGGTACCCAAACCTGAACTTCTTCACAGAAGTTCGGGCTTGGGTTAGGTGTTCTGTAGATTTTATTATTTTCCCTTATAACATGGTTATAAGGGAAAATAATAGCATTCTGAATACAGAATGCTTAGTAGGTGATCAATTGAGGGTTAAAAAAAAATAAAAAAATTAACTCACCTTCTCCGCTTGTTCGCGTAGTTCCCGGTCTCTTCTTTACTTCTTTAATGATGAGCTGTGGGCTAAAGGACCTTTGGTGACGTCAGATCACATGCTCCAATCACATGGTACATCACCGTGGTGATGGACCATGTGATTGGAGCATGTGATCTGACGTCACCACAGGTCCTAGCCGATAGTTCATCTTTTGAGAAGTAAAGAAGAGACCGGGAACTACGCGAACAAGAGGAGAAGGTGAGTTAATTTTTAAATATTTTTTAACCCTCAATTGATCACCTACTAAGCATTCTGTATTCAGAATGCTATTATTTTCCCTTATAACCATGTTATAAGGGAAAATAATACAGTGAATAGACTGTCACCTAGCAACCATGCGTGAAAATCGCACCGCATCCGCACTTGCTTACGGTTTTCACGCAACCCCATTCACTTCTATGGGGCCTGCGTTGCGTGATAAACGCAGAATATAGAGCATGCTGCGATTTTCACGCAACGCACAAGTGATGCGTGAAAATCCCCGCTCATGTGGACAGCCCCATAGAAATGAATGGGTCGGTATTCAGTGCGGGTGCAATGCGTTCACCTCACGCATCGCATCCGCGCAGAATACTCGCCCGTGTGAAAGGGGCCTTAGTTGGCATGGCCCGGAAGCAGGCTCTGTGCCCTCACCTGTCCTCAACCTGCCTCTGTCCTTTTCTGTTCCGTCAGCCAAAGAAGTATTTTATGCTGTGGGCTCAGCACCAGTGTACAGCGAGGCCGAGCTACTAGAGGACAGTCAGCAGCTACTGGCCAGCCAAGATGTGGAGGAGACATTCGCCGCTTCCTCTGCTAGGCAGGTAAGTAGTGATGAGGAGAGTGGTGTGGGAGCAAATATTGCGAGCGGTTAGGCTCCTAACCCAGAGACCGTTGAGGAGGACATCAGTGATATGCAGACAGTACTCAATGATGATGATGTAGCTGATCGCACTTGGGAGCTGGGTGAATTAAGGGCTTCATCATCATCGGGAGAAGAGAGTGGCAGCTTGCCCGTGAGGCAGAGGCGGAGCCAGAAAATCGCTAGCGTGGCCGGTAGTCAGCAGGGTGGCAGCAGTGGGAGGTCGGGAGCCAAACGTGCCCAGGGTAGATCATCCGCTTTGTAGGAGCCTACTTGCCCGCAAAGTAGTGGTGCAGGGGTTCACGGAAGCAGCGGCGGTAGCAGTCAGTCAGTGCGGAGTGTTGGGGGTAAAATCACCTACTCGGCGGTGTGGCAGCTTTTTGTTAAGCCAACTGTGGTTCCTGCACAGCTACACCAGAAACTTGGCCAGGTGACGCCGATTCCGCCTCCACGTTCTCACGCCGTTGGTTCTGTGACAATGTCCGCCTATGCCTCCTCATCCTCCACCGTGTCCTCAGCCTCCACTGAGCAGGGCACATGTACAGGGCACAGCGGTGTCATGCTGTTCTGCACCTAATTTGCCTGGGCAAACGGAGTCACAGAGGGGAGGAGCTGTTCTGTGTCCTTCATCAAGAAATCGAATCCTGGCTTTCTCCGCGACAACTCAAAATTCGAACCATGGTGACCGACAAGGTGCAATCTGGTTGTCAAGCTGTTCTTGAAGTCTTCCACCCATCTGCAAGACATCCTAAAAATGCCCTAAAACTTTGCATGCCCTTTCAGCCACTCGTACACCGCAAAACACACCCTCCTTGAGCTGCAGCAGCAGGACGGCATCCCCAACATTGGCTGATATGCAACGTTTCCACCCATTGGAATTCCACCCTCCATATGTTGGACCGACTATACGAACAGAGAAAGGCCGTAAACTATTTCTTGAAGATCCAAGCGGACATAAGTACTCCCCTGTGTAACTTTGATGTCAGCCAGTGGCAGCTCATGCATGACACCTGCCGTTTTCTCAGGCCCTTTGAGGAGGCCACATTATTTGTCAGTCGCCAGGACTATGGGATGAACAACGTCATTCCACTGCTACATGTCCTGGAACAGATGGTGGTAACAATGGCTGGTCAAGGGACTGGAGACGTGGCGCCTAGATCTCACGGCCACATGAGCCCTGTGGGGGCTGCACTGGAGGAGGAGGAGGACATTGGAGCACAAGCAATGTGTAGTGAAAAGGTTGACAGGAGAGGAGGAGCAGGAGCAGCCAGTGGAGCTACAGGGTGATGAGAAAGGCAAGGCAGAGGGCCCAGACACAACTTGGCAGTATGCAGTGGAGATGGAGGCAGGGAGTCCCTCCGAGTCACTTGCACAAATGGCCCGATGCATGCTCACCTGCTTGCGTAGTGACAGCCGAATTTTCACCATTTGGCAGAGGGATGACTTCTGGCTCTCCACCTTGTTGGACCCTCACTACCAGTCCAAAATGGGAGGCTTTTTTACACCCGCTGAGAGGGAGAACAAACTGAACTACTATAGAGACTTCCTATGTAGTCAGTTGGCCGCTGCCTATCTGCGCCATCGTCCATCCTCTCACAGGTCTGACCGGGGGGCCCACTGCGCTCACGTTCCTCTGCCATGGCTGCTGTGGCAGGGTGGGGGGGATAGGAGAAGTTCTAGCTCTATCAGCAGCAACTTGAGTCTAGAGTCACTGATAAGCAGCTTTCCTCACCCGCATAGTGAAGAAACTACTCACCAGCAGCAGCTAGACCTGGAGCAGGACCTGAACCAGCAGTTGGTGACATACTTGGACAGCACCCTGCCATCCCACATTGAAGATACGCTGGACTACTGGGCAGCCAAACTGGATTTGTGGCTGCAACTGGCAGAGTTTTCCCTGGCCAGTAGTGTGGCATCAGAGTGGGTGTTTAATGCGGCGGGGGCCATAGTTACCCCAAGAAGAACTTGCCTGTCCACCCGAAATGCGTAGAGACTAACCTTTGTCAAGATGAAAGCATGGATCAGCCAGGATTTCCACCCACCAATGACTGATGCATCAGACTAGATCATCCATGGTGCCTCACCAACACTTTGACAAAAGAGACCGGCTTCTTCTGGCTACCTGCCTCAGCTACTATTCTGATGCTGCCACCTGCCTGATTCCACACATCTGATGCAAAGTGCTCTTTCTTACACCCACCATCTTCAGCTGGTACTGGTATTGCCACCCACCTCCCCACTCCTTCACCGGGTCACTCTGAAGTCTCCTGATGCTACTGCCACCTCCACACTATGCAACCTTGCCATTATGTGGTCTCCTGATGCTGCTGCCACCTCCACACTATGTCACCTCCACACTATGTCACATTATGTCACCTGTGGTCTCCTCATGCTGCTGCAACCTTCACACTATGTAACCTTGCCAATCTGTGGTCTCCTGATGCTGCTGCCACCTCCACACTATGTCACTTTGCCACTCTGTGGTCTCCTGATGCTGCTGTCACCTCCACACTATGTCACCTTGCCACTCTGTGGTCTCCTGATGCTGCTGCTACCTCAACACTATGTCATTGTGCCACCCTGTGGCCTCCTCCTGATGCTGCTGCCAACTCCAGACTCTATTTGAGCCTTCTTCTGATCTGTCAGAAGGATGTAAAAGTGAGACGCACAACGGATCCTGTCTATGTAACAGCTGTAAGGCCTGCATGACATGGCCCCTATTTTGCATCAGAATTGGCTTATGACTTGGTAGCCAAAAGCAGGAGTGAGTACAAAACACAGAAGACATGCAAATATTCTATTCACATGTCATCTCTGTTTTGGATCCACTCCTGTTTTTTTTGGCTTTAGCATTACTGATGGATTACTGGCCGAGTGAAGGCGGATGCTCCACTGACAGGATCTGTTTTTTGGGGGCTATTGTTCTGACGGATCAGAGGAAGGGCAAAATATTCAGTGACGTCAACACACACATTTTCTGCTGACACCCTCTCCACTCTGTCGGGGGGGGGCTCCACTTGTATAAGCATTTCATAGAACAGGTTCTGTAGACATCTATGTGGAATCAGCTGCCGACTGTCTAAAAGGAGTGCGGTTTTTCTTGACGCTAACATGGACCTGTAAGGCTGAGTTCACACTGGAGTTATTTAGTCAGTTTTGGTCCCGTAACTGCCCAAATAAGTGAAGTGTGCAGTAATTCTAAGAGCAACGCCTGTCATCTGCTGCATGTCATACTGACTCACAGTATTGTTTCACTACCATAGCAGACTCCCTATGCATGTTACTGCAAGGCACAGTGTTCTACACCACTATAAAGGCTCTCTGGAAATAGCCGTAACGCGATTCGCCCCCAAAAATTCGGATCCAACCAATTTTTTTTTTTTTATTTGGCGAAGCGGCCGAATCGAATTTTTTAGAAATTTGCCCATCTCTAGTCACAATGTAATCCCTGAGGATGTTGCTCCATGGGGATTGGTGCAGTACTGAAGAATGAGGCCAGAATTAAGCATATAAAAGTCTCTTTTACAAAGTGCAACACAAAACATTGCAGCTGATTCCTATTGCAATTTTCTGCCACTAGAAAGGAATATGGTGGCTGGTTGGATGGCTGCAACTTTAGTGCTAGAGTTGTACTGGCCTAGTCGTATATTGGGTGATGAGTGTCTTAACTGTAGTCCCTCACCTTACCACCTCACAGCAGTGTCTTTAAAGGGAACCTGTCACCGGGATTTTGTGTATAGAGCTGAGGACATGGGTTGCTAGATGGCCGCTAGCACATCTGTGTGCTTTTATTGTGCAAAAAAAAAGATTTGATACATATGCAAATTAACCTGAAATGAGTCCTGTCCCTGAGATGAGTCAGGGACAGGACTCATCTCAGGTTAATTTGCATATGTATCAAATCGGGTTTTTTACTCAATAAAAACACACAAAGCTATGGGGACTGGATATTGCGGATGTGCTAGCGGCCATCTAGCAACACATGTCCTCAGCTCTATACACAAAATCCTGGTGACAGGTTCCCTTTAAGTGCTGGATGTAGCTGTTCACTCTGCTGTCTGTATTCTCAAGGATTCACTTAAGGCACAATCAAGTTAATCTCACTGGAGAACCTCTTTAGTTGCAGGAGCTCAGGTGTGTGCTTCCTCTACTCTGTCTTGGCAGGAGCTCACTCTCCTGGAAGGAAGCAGGACCAGCTATCTCCTACCAAGATGGGAGGAAAAGGGTGGTTAGCCCCATTCCTTGCCAACCATTCCCTACTGGTAATTACGGCGATAAAGATACAAAAATATATAACAGTATATTACATAAATTTATATACAGTTGTAGTACCCCAAGTCTGGGGTACTACAAAAAGACCCCGTTTAAATTGCTATGGGTGCTGAGGACTCTGTACAACATTCACCAATGTGCATGAATCTGATCCATGTTTAGTTAATGAAGACCTATGTATGGAAATATTTCCAATGAAACATGGATGATCCCTTGAAGGGAAGTATTTAATCTGGTTTAGATTCTGGTTCACATTTTTTATTAGCAATTGCTTATATCAGCCAAATATCTTCTAAAATCTCCAATGCAATGTTATTTTTAGTATTCATACACATATAGAGTTTGGAATTTGAGTTGTACTGTAGTTTGGAAACATTACATTTGGCCCTTCATACAACTGTTTAAAGCAAGGGTGCATAACCTGCGGCCCGGGGTCACATGTGGCCCTTGATACCATTCTGTGCGGCCCCCAATCATCTAGTAACAGACATATATGTCTATGTCTTGTGGCTGCTCACATGTATCTTTTATGTATTCTTCCATTAGATGGGAGTACGAGAAGTGTAACTAGACATTTATGATATATACTATATGTTCAATATGCCATAATTATAGTATTTCAGTTAGTAATACCCCTTTAAGTTTAATTTTCTGTCTTGCCACTCTATTCCCATTTAGGTTTAGGCCCCCGCACTTAGCTAAGAAGGGACTGTCGTCCAGTTGTGGGCCATCACTTAGGGGGTATCGTGCAAGTAGGTATGGATAGTGGTGTGGGTGGAGCACAGGATTGCACTATTCCCCACCCATTCATGACTGTTGCACACTCCTATAACTACAGGAGCAGACAGAGCCCTGAGATTTGTCTCCTGGTCGTCTGTGTCCAGCAGCAAGCCTTGCTCTGCTGCTCCTATAGTAATCAACAAGAGGTTTTCAGTAGAAACTCCCTGCTGGCTACCAATGCTAAACACAGAAATAGAGCGCAGGGATCTGTCTGCTGCTGTAGCTTAGCTGTCAGCTAGAGAAGTGTCTAGCATAGATGTCTGTGCTGCTGGAGCTCAGAAAAGAGAAGCACTGTGCTAATTAACGGAGAATACAAATGTGATAGCACTCTACATCCAGCATTCTACCCTGCCTCCATGCTGGATGAGGCATTGGTGTACATTTTGGCCAAAGCGTAATAAGCCACTCACCACATCAAGGTCGCCTCTATTTGAGTGGTCCCTAACACTAGGTCCTACCTGTTTACTGTGCTAATTAACCTTGAATGTTCTAGCATATAGTAAATACTTCAGGATATGATTTTTATTCATAACTGGCAGTGTGCGCCTTAAAGGGGTTGTCTCCCTTCAGAAAATCACAGTAGACAAAACTAATACAA
This sequence comes from Bufo bufo, assembly GCF_905171765.1. Lineage (NCBI taxonomy): Eukaryota > Metazoa > Chordata > Amphibia > Anura > Bufonidae > Bufo > Bufo bufo. The sequence continues at coordinate 56,241,536 of NC_053395.1, forward strand.
GGCACTTACTAATGTATTGTTATTGACCATATTGCCTAATTTTTCTATCACATTATACACTGCTCGCATCCAGAGGTTACGGCCACCACTGCAGCGCAGATACAAGATGGCTTGGGCAGTAGCTGCTGCGCGTGTGTGACTATGCATTCTGCCATGGTCGTGGCCACCAGAGAGGCTGGCGCTTTTTCCTATAGTGTGCAAGCACGACCACTGCTGCTGGACTGCAGGGTGGTCGTAACCCCTGGATATGAGCAGTGTATAATGTGATAGAAAAATGAATCCAGCCAGCAAAGGAAGCAATATGGACAATCATAATATATTAGTAAGTGCCTTGTATTAACTTTCTCTACATGATAAATGCCATTTGCTTGAGTGACACAACCCCTTTAAAAGTTATCATTACAATTATACGTCTCCTGCTGAAAGTATTTCTGGCAAGAAGGGTCGTATTCCAAGTTTTTCTACTGGATCCCACGGTTACTTGTTTCCCCTCTGCTCCAAAATATTGAGATACTCCTCATGTTAATGTGAGCAAAGAAGGTCATTTAGACCTTAAATAAGATTACATGATGTAGAAACAGAGGACAACTGTAAAGAGGCAATGCCTGTGTCATGCACCTCCCTCTCAGGCCCTGCACTAGGCATAGTGTAATAGTTATTCCTGGAGTGTTCCTTTAAGGAGGTGATATAATCTAAACACGCTGCAGTAAGGCAGGCTAAGACTAGCATTAACCAACTGATGGAAAGGTATCTGACCATTAAATCACATTTTAAATTAATTGAAAAACGACTTTGTGTTGTGCGTTCCGTAATCTAATTTATTCTGCCAATTGTAGAAATCTGTGCAATGATGAGGCTGCCGTGGATGGACTGCCCGCACAGATGAAGTGCACGGGGGATTTCTGTTAGAGGTGATTTGTACGCCTCTCCCATTACAATTTGTTTATTACGTTCTGAAGTGGAAATAGCAGAAAAGAGGCTTTTGAGCGGCAGCTTTAGGCTAATTTGATTGGCTACCACCGAACCTTTCTGCGGAGAGCACTTAACTTGTGTCATACTGGAGATTCTTCACTGAATGCCGTGTCAATAGATCAATGTACCCCACCAGCAATTACTTTTAATTATGTGTTGGCCTATTTAACCTACTTCCTTTGGGTATATATGATTTATTTCTGGTGGGATATTAAAGGCTTCATGTTGAGTGAAGAAAAGGTTCCGTCCTAAATGTAATTACTAATATTTTAATGTTAGTAACTCAGAAGGGAGTTTATCTATCTATCTATCTATCTATCGATCTACTGTATCTATCTATCTATCTATCTATCTATCTATCTATCTATCTATCTATCTATCTATCTATCTATCGATCTACTGTATCTATCTATCTATCTATCTATCTATCTACTGTATCTATCTATCTAAAGTATATACAAGGCAGCACTCCGGTCTTTCTTGAAAAAATTTGTGGATTCCTATACATATAATCAAAAAAAGGAACAGCACCTCCAGAGATAATCGCAGGTGCAAGCTACCAAGGCAACAATGTAGAAAAACAAAAAAAAGTAGCAGCACACCACTAAATGCACTAAGACTGGGTGAACAAGTGAATGTGTGAACAGGGTCAAATACATGACTCCCATACTTACTATTAAGCGGAGTAGAAGCTCTTAGCGCATATAATTGATCAAAAATATGTCGGGCCCATCTACCAGACGTCAAGGTGGCTTCTCATCAGATGGGACCTACTCTAGCACGGAGTGTCCAGCTCCATTGTTACTCTGATTAAAAGCACCAGGGGGTGGGCGGGGAGTGCTAAGTTCCATATCTATCTATCTATCTATCTATCTATCTATCTATCTATATACAGGAAGTGCAGAATTATTAGGCAAGTTGTATTTTTGAGGATTCATTTTATTATTGAACAACAACCATGTTCTCAATGAACCCAAAAAACTCATTAATATCAAAGCTGAATATTTTTGGAAGTAGTTTTTAGTTTGTTTTTAGTTTTAGCTATTTTAGGGGGATATCTGTGTGTGCAGGTGACTATTACTGTGCATAATTATTAGGCAACTTAACAAAAAACAAATATATACCCATTTCAATTATTTATTTTTACCAGTGAAACCAATATAACATCTCAACATTCACAAATATACATTTCTGACATTCAAAAACAAAACAAAAACAAATCAGTGACCAATATAGCCACCTTTCTTTGCAAGGACACTCAAAAGCCTGCCATCCATGGATTCTGTCAGTGTTTTGATCTGTTCACCATCAACATTGCGTGCAGCAGCAACCACAGCCTCCCAGACACTGTTCAGAGAGGTGTACTGTTTTCCCAACTTGTAAATCTCACATTTGATGATGGACCACAGGTTCTCAATGGGGTTCAGATCAGGTGAACAAGGAGGCCATGTCATTAGATTTTCTTCTTTTATACCCTTTCTTGCCAGCCACGCTGTGAAGTACTTGGACGCGTGTGATGGAGCATTGTCCTGCATGAAAATCATTTTTCTTGAAGGATGCAGACTTCTTCCTGTACCACTGCTTGAAGAAGGTGTCTTCCAGAAACTGGCAGTAGGACTGGGAGTTGAGCTTGACTCCATCCTCAACCCGAAAAGGCCCCACAAGCTCATCTTTGATGATACCAGCCCAAACCAGTACTCCACCTCCACCTTGCTGGCGTCTGAGTCGGACTGGATCTCTCTGCCCTTTACCAATCCAGCCACAGGCCCATCCATCTGGCCCATCAAGACTCACTCTCATTTCATCAGTCCATAAAACCTTAGAAAAATCAGTCTTGAGATATTTCTTGGCCCAGTCTTGACGTTTCAGCTTGTGTGTCTTGTTCAGTGGTGGTCGTCTTTCAGCCTTTCTTACCTTGGCCATATCTCTAAGTATTGCACACCTTGTGCTTTTGGGCACTCCAGTGATGTTGCAGCTCTGAAATATGGCCAAACTTGTGGCAAGTGGCATCTTGGCAGCTGCACGCTTGACTTTTCTCAGTTCATGGGCAGTTATTTTGCGCCTTGGTTTTTCCACACGCTTCTTGCGACCCTGTTGACTATTTTGAATGAAACGCTTGATTGTTCGATGATCACGCTTCAGAAGCTTTGCAATTTTAAGAGTGCTGCATCCCTCTGCAAGATATCTCACTATTTTTGACTTTTCTGAGCCTGTCAAGTCCTTCTTTTGACCCATTTTGCCAAAGGAAAGGAAGTTGCCTAATAATTATGCACACCTAATATAGGGTGTTGATGTCATTAGACCACACCCCTTCTCATTACAGAGATGCACATCACCTAATATGCTTAATTGGTAGTAGGCTTTCGAGCCTATACAGCTTGGAGTAAGACAACATGCATAAAGAGGATGATGTGGTCAAAATACTCATTTGCCTAATAATTCTGCACGCAGTGTATATATATATATATATATATATATATCTGCCTATCTATCTATTTATCTATCTATCTTCTATATATTCTATCTATCTAGCTGCCTATCTATCTATCTATCTATCTATCTATCTATGTATCTATCTTCTATATATTATCTATCTATCTATCTATCCATCCTCGCACTTACAGCGGTTATACAGTGGCTTAAAATGAACAGATAATGATTTTGTTATCCTATAGAAATGAAACTACTGATATACTTCTTTGCAAGATCCTTCCATTTTCCCATTCGTAACATTGTAATTTGTCATGTGTTCTTGGAAGTTTTGCAAATTCATCCAATATGGAGATGTGTCGACATAGTCTACATGACAGATAGCAGTCTGTATCTCCTTTTGATATCACCACATTGACAAATCACATGACCGGATGATGCAGAGGACACATTTATACAGGCTTGGGTATACATGAGAAGAGTGTAATAAAGGGGATGCTGGGACTTGTACCTTTTTGTAATTTCTTTATTGTACTTTAAAGGCTATGTACATCTTTTGGGGCAATTTTTTATTATTATTATTATTGCATTATACTCATTTTGAGCTGAAAATAATATTTTTCAATTGGTCTATTAAAAATTTGGAGCCTCTTTCTCTATGCAACCTTGAGATTCTCTAGTAGCAGGCTCTGTATTTTTACTTTGTTCCCTCAGGCAGCTTAGCTGACGGCTCCTTATCTCTGACCTCTGACCTCCTAAACACTCATCATAGATCAATTCCTATCTTACTGAAAATAATGTGGCTTAAATAAGTGTTTATGACCTCTTAGTAATTTAGAGATAAGGGTTATTAGATGACTGGCAGGAAGAGAAAATATAATTCAAACAGTGAGACAGTTAACCCTTTGTGACAAAACAGCTGAATATTTTTTAATAAAGACCAATTGAAGAAGTGATTTTTAGCCTAAAATTAGTATAATGCAATCTTAAAAAAAATTGCCTCTGAAAGTTTACATAGCCTTTAAATAGTCAGGGCCTACATACCATTCCTTCGGCACCTATGTAATTGCTATGCAGGAATTCCATGGTACCCAAGGTTTATTTAGGTGACAAATGGAATGGAAAAACCACTGTATTTGTGTGGGTTGTTTTTTTTTTTGTTTTGTTTTTTGGAAGGGGGGGGGGGGCAGTCTTACCAGCATCTGAAAGGGCAGTTGGTTTTAGAATGAAGGTGCAGTGTTATTTGGGCCTTTCCTTTCCGCTTGATATCTTTATCTAGCTATACAGTCTTTATATGAGCGTTGTTATTCATGCTTCTTTTCATTCACATCTGATTTTGTTATCAACATTGTAGGATCTTTCTGTTTTATTTTACAACAATAAATGCTGAAATTTCTGCAATTCAGTAATATGCTATTGGAATACAAAATTGTATCTGACAGCAGCATATGCCTCCAATCAACAAGAATGAATTAGCAGATGTTTGATTTTCACAAAAAAATGTATTTTGATGATAATTTGTTGTTCTGTAAATATTATCTACAATTTTATAACAAGGGAATGAAAATAAAATCCAAACATTTCACAAAACAGTAAATTATACGTTAAAGTCATAAGGATGTGTCCCCCTGATTTTTACAAATTCTACACAATTCTATAGTATTCCATTACCGTATAATATGAGCATTCACTATATTGGAGCATCCTATGTTCATTGTTTTAAAAGGGTTTTCCGGGAGTTCAATATTAGAGATGAGCGAATCGAATCCCACAAAGTGAAATTCGATCCGAGTTTCAGGATAAATTCGATTCGCCTCAAAGCCGAATTTCCTTCTGCTTCGTGTTAGCGAATCGATTTAACCTGAAATAGTGTAAAAAATAAAATAAAATCATTCTTACCTCCTCTATTTGCTAGCGACGGGCCGCCAGCCGCCATCTTGATTGAAGATCTTGGGCAAAATCCAGTGCGTGATGACGTAATCTTGTGCCGCGTGAAATTTCGCTCCAGATCTTCAAGCAAGATGGTGGCGGCCGACCCGTCGCGAGCAAATGGAGGCGGTAAGTTTGATAAAAAAAAAAATGTTGAGTTCATTTCACACTGTTTTTACACTCAGATGCCGCAATCATGTATAAACACGGCATCTGAGGGCTGAGGGGTAGAATGACAGGGGGGGGGGGGAGGTGCTATCGCAGCTCCCTTTCATTGCACCCGCTACTTACAAAAAAATGTGCCTCGTGACGAAGTAATTCTCTATTCAATATTGAAGGGGTTGTCCTTGTCATGTCATTAAAAATGTATTCTAGCTACTGAGTTATTTAATGGAATGTATCTGTATAGCGCCACCTGCTGTTTGCTCTTTTTCTAATTTCTCTGTACCAGTCACTGAGATGGAAGCACATGCTCATCCTTCCATCCTTCAACTGCAACTAGCTGCAGCAGAAAGGACACACTCCCTGAGAAAGTAAATGCACACTAAGCTGTAAACTTGAAATAAATCCAGCAAAACAATTGGAGCAATGAATGGGGAGATCTCTGGATCCACATTTTAGATTCATTAGAAAGAGGATGTCATTTACTAGATTATATATGAATTTAATTTTTTTTTACAGTATTCATGGGATAACCTCTTTAAAGGGGTTGTCCAGGTTCAGAGCTGAACCTGGACATACCCATAATTTCACCCATCTCATGCTCCGATGTGCTCCCTTGCCCTGCGCTAGATCCCGCAGAGCAAGGGCTCTTTTGTTTACAATAACACACTGCCGGGCGGAAGTGTGTTCGGTGATGTCATCGGCTCTGATGGGCGTGCTTTAGCACTGCCCTAGCCGTTTTACTGGCTAGGGCAGCGCTAAACCCTGCTGTGACGGTGGGGAGTGGGCAAAAACCCCCACCGTACAATGTGGGGAAGAAGGGGTAGCAGCTAGGCCTGGATGCCAGGAAAAGGGAGCTGATCACCTCCTACTGCAACCCTCATCCTAGCCCTGACCTCCTAACCGCATGAGCGAAACCAGATGGTAGGAGGGCTCATGCACAGGAACCTCAGACCCTAACTGGCCCTGATGATCCCTGGGATAAAGGTCAGTGAAAGGAGACGACCAGTTCATCCAGAACACGGATAAACCGGAGTCTCCAGCAGGCCTAACAGCAAGGAGAGGAGCAGACAGTAAGCAGAGGACAAACTCGACAGGTAAGTGTCCTGTGGCAGAATGACAACAGGCCACAGGACCACAAGGTCACTTACCTGCCCACCACAACTAAAAGGAAAGAGTCGTCTGCACCACAACCACTGGATCCTGTGAAGAGCACTACAGCCCAAACACACAAATCTGGACTCAGTACCAACACCAGACACAGGATCAGTAGTAACTGCCTTGAGCACCATGCAGCAAGATACATGGCGGAGTCAGACAGCACTGCTTAACTGAGTTGTAGTTCCCCCTCCGGGGAACACCAGGGACTCCCTTCTGGAGGTACAGACAAACAGAGGAAATGTCAAACAACCATGCTGGACTACAAACACCAAAAGACCAGACATGGATCACCAAATGACATACAAAAAGCACCCTGTACATCACACACCGTACTCAAAACAACAAGTGAGGATAGGTAAATGAATAGAAACAAAGGGAAGGCAAGGGGATGACATCACAGATGACATCGGTTTCAAACTAGGATGGCCTTCAGATAGCATCCAAGAAAGGAGCAAGCTTTTTCTCATACAAGGCAGACATAACAATGATCTCAGTCTCACAGCAACAGTTTATGAAGAGACCTGAGACCACACCCAGCTCCACCTTGCTCACACCTTAACCCTGTGCACACCAGAAAGAAAGGGAAAAAGCCTAAAAGGGAAAGCACTCATTCCACCGGCAACCAGCATGCGCGGCGAAAATGTCACGGCAAACTACCTCCAAGCAGTGACACCCACCCATCAGTGCCGGTTATGTCACCGGGCTTCCTGGAAGCCCCAAGGAGAGCCTGATACGTCACTGGAACTCTTGAAAATGCTTTTGCCCTGCGTGATTTATTGTGGGGTAAAGGAGAGCATCGGAGCATGAATTTCTCCGATGCTAAAGTCAGGGGGGCTGCCTGGGTGAAAATGGAGGTATGTCCGGGTTCAGCTCTGAACCCAGACAACCCCTTTAATGACCTATCCTCAGTATAGGTCAAAAATATCTGATCAGTGGGGTTCTGACTCCCGGATCCTCTTCCTATCAGCTGTTTGAAGAGGCCATGGTTCTGTTATGTCACATACATTGGTCACATGGCCTATTTGATGAGTCTGGGCTGAAATACCAAGAACAGCCACAATACAATGTACGGCGCTGTGCTTGGTGAGCTATGAGGAGGCTGTAGCTACATACATGGCCTCTTCAAACAGATCATCAGCATGGGTGCCGGGAGTTGGAACCCCTCTGATCAGACATTGGTTACTTACCTCAGGATAGGTGATCAATATTTAACTCCCAGAACACTCCTTTAAATTTACTAATATATACTGTAGTTAAATTTAGTTGCCAGTTACCTGTTGATCATGTGACTGTAGTGACTACTACAGCACTAGGGGGAAAAAAACTGATAAAAAAATTGGGAGGTGCTGACTAACCCCCTTTTCTTTGCAGTACTACAGCACTAGGACTATTAGATGATACAGTCATCTATGTGTATTTATTAGGTAGTAGGTATGGGGTGATCTCACAACTAAGTTGTGTGTAAATTTTCTCACTTAAAGGGAATGTGCCATAAGAAAATGACCTATTATTTAAATAATGTTTTTATGTTTGGAATTTTTTGATAATGTTATTTTTAATTTTCCATGTCACCAGTAACAAGTGCCCCCATAGATCCCCCCAATCATGTGCCAGTAACAAGTGCCCCCATAGATGCCCCCCAATCATGTGCCAGTAAGTAGTACCATATGAAAAAATAAACACTTATACTTACCTCCATCAGGCTGGCAGCAATGCGATGCAGTCCTCTTCCAGCCTGTGTTCCGCGCTGTACGGCTCGGACGGCACGATGACGTTATTGTGCCGCCTGCACTGGCCTCTGATAGGCTGAAGATCTAGTGCCTGCAGCCTATCAGAGGAACGGGGAAGGGAGACGCCTCTTCCTCCGCTGCCGCAGCACATCTATCTGTATCGCTGTCCTAAGGACGACGATACAGATTACTATGGCGATACAGATAACTGGGCCATCGCCTCACTTTGCCTAATTGGCGGGGCGGCCCTGCTAGCTCGTCCTGGAATTTTGTGCCCGGGGCAACAGCCTCCCCACGCTACACCACTGGCCAGCGGGGCCCAAGAGGCAGCTGCATGGGCGCCCCAGGAGCAACTGGGCTCGGGGCAGCTGCCCCTTTTGCCCCGCATAAAAGACAGCCATGTGTAGCACTGCAGTAGATGGCTGCTCTGCAACAATCATGTCTATAATATTGTAATACTTCGAAAACCATTGTATGAAATGTATTAAACTCTAGGCTGCATATAAGGAACTGGATTGCTATATGTAGAGACTCTAAAGAAGCAGGTAGAATACCATTGGTCGAAGGCAACTAAAATAAGCTAATTAGAATTACTGATTTTTTGCCTTTTTAGGCATTGAATGCATAATAATATATGCTTGCTCAGCATTTCTTCCACATTCCAAGTATGCACACTGTCAAATATAAAATTGGAGTTTATTTTTTTTATTTTCTTAGCCTGGATAAGTAGTCTCATTTATCTGAGTTTATCACGGAGCTGCATTTTCATTTTCACATGATTTGCGGTATGTTCACGGGAAATACCTCCTGCTAATGTATAAGGTTGTCATAGCAACTATTAAAAAGCATATTTTCTTGACCCAAATATAAGCCTCCCAAAACTAGCATTAAGAAGAGAAGTTCTTGTTGCTAGGGTAACCTCTTTTTTGGGGAGCAGAGAACATACAGTATTAGATTTGTTTAAGATTACATGAATACAAAATATGAAGGGTTTATGGTATTTCTTATGTTTTATTTGTAATCCTACCAAGCAGAGCATTGGATGGACTGTTTAACAACAATAGCCAATATGTTGACCTATATGTTTCCATGGGAACAGACTACAAGTACTATAGTTTGGTCCTGCATTTAGACTCCCTTCATCATATGTCCCCTACATTCATGACAGCAGGATCAGACTATTTTATTAGCATGGACACATGTATGTCTGCATAGGAGCTATAGATACCAAGTGTGGAGACACCAGGCTCAGCAGTTGCTCTCGCTCGCCAAGACTTTATTTGATAACCAACAGTCAGCAGCATATAGTACAGTTCTAGCAAAGACATAGGATGGCACAGGTGACAGCGATTCACCCTTCCACTGACTCGCCGTGAGGGACTGAGGACCAACTACCCCAGCCAGTAGCACCCCACTTTGGGCGGAAAGCTTAGGGAGCCAGCTCTGCACAGTGAGGCATGTGGCCAGGTGACCCAATTGTCCCAACTTAGACTCTCCAACCGAACCCGTAGGCTCGAGGTCGGGCAGAAGAGTAGTTCTGAAGTCCACCAGCTGGATTGAAAATGCTTTTATTACAATCAAATTGTCAAACATACATACTTAGTACTGCGACGCAACACAGGCCACGAGGCAGCACTTAAATACTTACAATCGTCTTTCATAGCATGGTATTGTGATGTAAAGCACAGGCTGACCTACACTATACATCACAATGCATGCTACACTAGCATTCCTATTCAATCACAAATGAACACAAACCTTCCAACAAAGCATTTAGACAGTGATGAGTGGTAGGGGGTAGGGAGGGGAAATCACATGCCTGAAGCTTTATTAAAAGGACAGGCACAAACTAAGGGAGAGGGGGAAGGAGAGGGGTTTAGTCCTCTTCTTCGTCGTCGACATCTAAGATGTTGTAATCCCTCAACAGACTGTGGATAAACCTGTGGCAGTCCAGGACGAACATACTCTCCTTTCTGAGGATAAGCCAGTTCCTAGCAAGCCATGTAACCTCCTTAAAACAGTTCATAAGGCGCCAGGCCTCCCGGATGGCCTCAACAGTATGAATCCCAGGAAATAGTCCGTACAACACCAAGCTGTGTTGTAGGCTGTTCCTGGGCACAGAGTCTTTGAGTTCATGTTCCAGGGCATCCAACAAGCCCTGCGCAAAGGGGCACTCCCAAAACCGGTGATAAGATGTTTCCTCCATGAAAGGGCACCTGGGGCAGTAGGAAGTCCACCAGCTGGAACCATAGTCCCTAGGCTGACTTCCTATAGAATAGCCCATGACAGGGGCAGCCGCCCTTTTATTTCCCTCAGCGCCATTTCAGTGCATTGGCCCCCATTTGATAAGCGGGAGATTATCGTGACTGTTCCATCATTGGTTGTCAGTTCAATCCAACTGCATAATGGCATTCTGATGAGACAGCTTTTCCACTTCAGCCAGACAGGCTGCACGTCTCCTAATACACAGCAGGGGGGGCTAATGCAATTCATGGGTAATGTCATTAGCAGGTCCTTTCCTATACATCTGCTGGCTTGTTAGTCAGACCAAAAGGTACCACATAGTTGATTCAAGTTACTGTGGAAGTCAGACAGCAACATTAACTAAAACAATAAAATATATTAAGGAGTTACCAACCATTAAACACATGGTGTACCTGGTATCTACACAATACTTGATTGTACCCTGAATAAGAAAATATACCAAGTCTAAAACTCTTTAAAAATCATGTTTCTCTTTGGACAGGTCACCCTGTCAGTTATCCTCAAATGCAGATGTTAATCACAATGTCAAGGACCCGGAGAGCACATTCAAACTGCAGTTAAATAGCTCAGGTTTGTGCATTATCACCCTCTTAGCTAGTATTCGCTACATTAAAGGGGTTTAACCCATGATTGATGTAAAAAAATAAAAACCAGACATCATATAGAACATGAACAATTTCTTTCTAACAAACTTGGAACCAGCCCTGTACCGCACATGGAACCAGAGATCTTCCCATTCATTGCTGGAAAGGGGGAAAAAAGAAAGTGAAAAGATGCTATATGATAAATGTCATAGATATCAGACCATAATCAAACATCAAAATAATGATAATAATGTGATAATCAGTAAAATACATAACTAGTACAAAATACATGATTCCATTAAACATGATTACACATGGACAAGTGGCATAATAAATCACGGCTTCAGTGCGACCGGTGATGTTGTGGACAATTTTGTATTGAGTTTTACCATCCGATCCATCAAAGTTGGTGGCTCTAACCATAAACTTATTATGCCACTTGTCCATGTACACATCAAATGCTGCTGCCCGTAAGGTAACTTCAGGCTGGGATGCTATTTCATATACTGTCTCAAAACCCAAAGGTTGCTATCCCTTAGACTAAATAGAGCCAGCAATGATGTGATAATACTGGTAGGTGGAAATAGACAGCCTATTTGTGTTGTAATATAGGCTGTAACAACCGCAAACCACAACTGAAATGGGAACCAATGTAATGGGGACGCCCACAAGAATATGAGCCCCATTTTTGGCCCCTACTGGCAAACGGACAGGCAGCCTTAGGAGGGACATAATGACTGGAGGTCAAAATGTCTTTGAGATTTCGACTCCTTTTCCACTTAATGGAAGGAGAGGGGCCTAACGTTGAAGCGAGATCCCTATCTGACAGCAAAATCAGCCAATGACGCTGAAAAATCTCACATATTTCTCTCCAATTACCATTAAATGTTGTAATAAATCTAGTTTTTTGATCAAACTGTTGTGTTTTTTGCTGTTTACTCACCAGCAGGAATTTTCTTGTGACCTGCTGTGCTCTCTACTCTCGCTTGGAAAGGACAGACGCCTGTTTCTCAAAGTTGGTATCAGTTGAACAGACAACCCTGAGTCTAAAAAATTGACCCACTGGAATTGCTTTTTGAATCTTGGAATAACTTAGGAGAGGTCACATGCAGAAGGGAATTGGTCGCCGTCATCTTCTTAAAAATGTCAGTAGAGAGAAAACCCTCATCATTTTTGGTAAGCAAAATGTCCAGGAATTTCACCTGATGTTCACTGTTATGCCAAGGTAATCTGATATTTAAATCATTCTTGTTTAGTTCTTCCGAAAATGAAGTCAAATGCAATGCCGAGTCCTGCCATATGAATAGAATATCATCTATATATCTAGACCACATGACCATGGACTCATGACCTGCCAGATTTTGAATGATCTATCTCTCCCACAGCCCCAGGAAAAGGTTGGCATATGAGGGCGCACAATTCGCCCCATAGCAACCCCCCAGAGCTACTGGAAAAGATGATCCTTAAATAGAAAAAAAATTATGTGTGAGAGCAAATTCTAACAATGTCAGAATAAAAGAAATAAGATCATTGTCAAGATCAGTACTCTGCAAAATATATCTGCATGCACGGAGTCTGTGGTCATGTCAAATAGAGGTGTACAGGAACTCGACATCGCAAGTGACCAAAAACATATCATCCAATTGTACATCATTAAGACGTCTAAGAATATCAGTGGAATCCTGGACATACGAAGGTAAAGTGATTACCAAGTTTTGTAAATATATTCCACAAATCTGCAGACCTGTTCGCATAGTCCCCCCTTGCTGGAAACAATGGGACGACCAGGTGGTGTGTCTGTGTTTTTGTGGATCTTAGGCATTAGATATAAAGTGGGCCTAACTGGAAAATCAACATAGTTTTTTTTATTAATAATGCCTCTCTCCACTGCCCCTAGCAGAATACTGTCCAATAGATTTTTGAATTTCTTAGTCGGATCTGAACTTAATTTTCGATAACACTCTTTTTAATTGAGTTGTCTCATGGCCTCCTTTTCATACATTGCCACTGGCCAAATGGCAATGTTACCACCCTCGTCGAATTGTTTAATGATCAGGCATGGCTTGCCGTTCCCGGACCGCTCTCCTTTGTAAATAAGTGAGATTGTTCCGGCAAGTGTGGAAGTTAATGCTAGCCAGATCACGCCTGACCACCTTAACATGTCTACCGTAGGGCAAACCGACAAGGGGGGATAACTCATTGAGCGTCTATATACCGGTAAATGTGTGGGTAACAATTAAGCTTCAGGAACTGTCACGCAGCCAGTAGTGCTTCTAGGTCAGAGATAGCTTTCAATGCAGTTGGAGATTAGTGTTAAGCGCGAATATTCGAATAGCAAATTTTAATCGAGAATATCGGCACTTTGAGAATTCGCGAATATTTAGAATATAGCGCTATATATTCTTAAAATCGAATATTCTTTTTTTTGTATCATCCCTCCCTTCTTCTAGCTTTTGGGCCAATGAGAAGGCTTTGTCACAGCTTAGCAACATCCCTAGCAACCAATAGAAAAGTTGCCTGCCCCTTACTATTGCCGAAAATTCGCAAGCGAAAATATATTGGAGCACTCTATCTGCATATAAAGCTATTCTAATGTTCTGCCGTGCCAACCATTTTCTCCAGTCTCAGGAAACTTATACCAGCTTGAAAAATGTAGCATAAGTGACCCTCGCCTGTATTTTGCGCGCATTATGCGAATATTACATTGCCGATTTTCGCAATCAAGAATATCATCTCAAATTTTCGAATTTGCGAATATATGACAAATATTCTACAAAATATTCTCAAAATATTGCAATTTCGAATATTGCCCCTGCCGCTCATCACTATTGGGGATGTAAATAATGAAGGAACTACTGTCTGTCTGTTATTGAAATACTTTTTAAAGACTAACTTACAACCAAACAATTCTACATCCTTAATGGTCTCAAAAAGATCAAACTTGCCAACAGGCAAAAAAGTCAGGCATTTGGGAAGTTTGTCCCTGTTGTTCCACGCCTGGTCTTTCTCTTGAGGGGGGTACTTTTTAGGGTATTTTCGGGGAGGGGGGGGGGCTTAGGGTTGGGCAATATTGCTGCCTCCTACCAAACCCCCCCCCCATCTTTCAAAAAAATAATTTCCACATTTTTACTATACCATAATTCTCTATTCTGCATATTTTTTCCTTATTTTTGAGTTACTTACCTGTTATGACATTGATGGTGGACTGCACCCTATGTGTACTCTGTATTGTTAGGGCTATCTCTAACAATATCCAGCATACTTTTGAGATATATGTTTTAATGGAGATCTTGGATTAATGAACAAATTAACATTTTTATATTTCACCTTGCTCGATTTTTTTCTGGTTAGAAGTGAAGTGGTTAATATAGTACTTATACAGTACATCAAAAACTTTGCTTATTCTTTTGTCTTCAGGAATTGTTTCCAAGAGTGCTGTCATTTTCCTGGCACAATTGCTTGAGATTTCTTCGAAGCAAGTACAATTCTTCACATTGTGTGACTTTTAATTGAAATTCTGCAAATAGTAAATTGGCAACTCTCACAGCTCTTGGGGCTTTGATAGTCATATTCCAGTTTTATGCTACGTGAGAAATATCATGAAGTGCTTCTCCATTTAAACAATGATTTAGTGCAATTTAGACTTCAGTATAAAAAAACCCCCAAACATATGATACATCAAAGTGCTGTTCTTCATCCTCTGGCAGGTGTAGTGACTGCAGTGGCTGGTCGAGTGTGTCTAAGACTAATGACTATTGTAAATGGTTACAAAAAGTTTTATCTTGTGGTCATACGTGTCCAGAAGAAGGTGCCAATAGTTTCCCATTTATTTAAAAATAGTCATTAGATATTACAGTATTAATATTACAGTATTTAAAGGGAATGTGTTATCAGAAAAGGATCTATTGTTTAAATCATGGTTTTATGTTTAACGGATTTTTAAAGAATTTTTTAAGATGTAATTTTTAATTTTCCATGTCAATATCTATATTTAAGAAAAAAACATAAAATCCTGCAGTTTTTGCAATTGAAATGAATGGCAAAAACGGAATGGACAAGGAAAGAAAATATGTTCGTGTGCATGAGGGGTTAAAATGTATGTCTTAGCCAAAGTTGCTCGAGACTTCGGTGAAGGACTTCGGTATTCCTATCTGTGTATTAAAAAATATTAAAAAATATGAATCTGAAGTCGGCTTTAGTACTGGAGGGTGCCTCTGTACCAAAGCCGACTTTGGATTCCTACTTTAAAATGTTTTTAAATACGCAAATAGGAATACCAAAGTCATGTGCAAAGTCTATTATCTATCTATCTATCATCTATCTACCTATCTTCTGCTTACCGTATCTCTCTATCGTCATACACATATATGCACTTTAAACATGAAGTACAATGATCACGTATAATTATGTTTTTCACTCATAAAGCTCCAATCTTGCACCTCTACCCTGTTCTTTGTCATTTCGGTAACCTTTTCACGTGTTCTTCCCCCTTACATAGCCCGGGGTTACCTTGTGTGCCTGCAGTGTTGTTAGAACTACAAGTCTACTTTCCATGGATTTCAGCCAATGCAATGTCTGGGCTCTGGTCCAGCAGTCATTTAAATAGTGTGAAGTTACTTTTATTCTTCTATCATTTTGCTTCTGTGAACTCGTTTGTCCCCTGAAGAAGAATCTGACTTGTCTGGGTTGCTCTTTTCTGGGAACTAAGCTAATTGCTATGTGTCATCACTATTACCACTTGTGCCTTCACTCTTGTGTGTGATTTAGGCTGCAGCACAAATTATTAATATATGAATAATTCTTACTTCAGGACTAACTTAATTGAGCTTTGTGCTTCTGTCTTACTGCCCAGTGGAGACAGTCTCCTATTTGCTTAAAGGACATAGGTCTTCGACTATAGCTGTAGACTAATATTTTTATGGGGCCTCTTGGCTTTACAGGTTAAATATCATATATTATAGTGGCATAAAATATTTTTATGGCTTTCTTACCATCATATTAAGAAAGCATCAGGAGAAATATCTAAACAAGGGAAACCCAGTAGAGGGTACTCCTAAAGCCTAGACTAGGGGTGAGACAAGCTCTATTAGTTTCAATGGTGGTAATATATCACAAAACCTCCCCCTTGATTCCTGAAGTTCAGACTAATTGTTATTGGGAGTAACTGGAGAAGTAGCTGAAAAAAATCCCCTATTGTGGTTTTACAAAAAGCTGAAAACTTATTTGCATCTAATATCTCTCCTGGACTGCAGCCAATGACTGGTAGGCTGGTGCTGGAACTGAAGTATTGGATCAATCAGTAAAAAAGAATCAATCTTTTTACTGGGACGGTCATGAAGGATTTGTCAGAGGCTTACGTCTTCAAAAGTTTGTTTATTGTGTGTGATTAGAATACATCACAGGCTTGGCAAAAAAAATGCAGGGCAAAAATGTTTAAAAGTAAGAAAAAAGTATTAGTCACCTCCATTGTTCCCCTATTGCTGCTGCTATTCCAAGGGTGCTCCGATCCCCACTGCTCTCCACTTCCTGTCCCAGTTTGCCATACCAGAAATACCAGTAAATGCCCAGTCAGCCAATTAATAAATGAGGTGGGTCACTGCGATAACCATTGATTTCCTGATTGGGCCTTTCTTGACATTTCTGGTGTGTTGAGCCGGGCAGAAGGTGGAAAGCATTGGGAACTGGAGCAGTATTGGAACAGCAGTAGCAGGGGATGGGTGGAGGTGAGTAATGCTTCTTTTTTTTTTTTTTTGCCTTTATTAATTCTCCCTTTTGAAACTCCTACACCTTACACTAATCAATGCAATGCTCTTCTATGAGCTTCTTTATTTAGACCTATCTAATCAATGCAATGCTCTTCTATGAGCTTCTTTATTTAGACCTATCAAGAGAACAACAGAGTTATTATGTTGTCATCCTAATTCTGCACCTAGTATTATCCCGAGGATTACCCATCAAATAATATCCTCTCCTCATAGCAGCAGTAAACTGATAATGATCTATATAAGAGGTCTTATCATTAGTGCTGACTGCAACGTATACATTATGTATTTCATTTTCACATAGTACTGCCGAAATAAGAAAGAAAAACAGCCAAAAAATCGTATTTTTTCCCATGATGAAAATGTCAGTTTAAGGGTTTATTCACACGACCGTGTGAAGCCCGTGCCTTGGACCGCAAATTGCGGTCCACTTAGCACAGGCACCTGCCATGTGGCAGCCGCATAGGCATCGCGGCCCCATTCACTTGAATGGGTCCGCGATCCCTCCGTTCCGCAAAAAGAAAGAGCAAGCTCTATTTTTTGGCAGTGCAGAAGCATGGAACGTAACCTCAGAAAGTGCTTCTGTAGTGTTCCGTTCCGTGGTTACATTCCACACCGTTCCGCATCTCTGGATTTACGCACCCATTAAAATGAATGGGTCCGCATCCATGATGCAGAATGACCACGGAACGGGATCCGTGTATTGCGGTCCACAATACGGGCACGGGCTTCACACGGTCGTGTGAATAAGCCCTAACTGATATATTCCACGGTCTTATTTAAAGAGTTTTCTGCTCGACATCATCTTATTATGAAATATGTAAGAAGCATTTTTTCACCAAAAAGTGAATTTGGGCAGATATTAATAAATCAGAAGTTACAGCAGTAGTCCATGTTTATTCTGTTGCTTTTACTTACAAAGATATTGGCATATTTCTGTTTTTCTGTCGCCATCACTTTTTTCAAAAATTACAGCAGTGGAGGGGAAGCATTTTAGGATGTGATAGCAGCAGTCCAATACATTCTGTCACATGTACATTTTATATCACACATGACAAACTGTATTTTTTATTAAAAAAAAGAAAGACAAAGGGTGAAAAAGTGAATTGTGAGTAATACAAATACTACTGTAAAGGGTTTTCAAACAAGGCTAACTGGTTGTATCAGTGCCATTTGGCTTTCATGATATTAAGAGGACCTGTCATCACAATATACAGTGCAATCTGCAGACAGCATGTTATAGAGCAGGAGATGCTGAGCAGACTGGTATCTAGCCCCTTATTTATCATGCCTTCACTCCCAAAATCTGGCTTCAAAAAGTCACAAAATGGAACTTTTGCTACATTTTAAGCTCTGTTGTGCAAAATGTTTGCGGCATGGTTTCAGTTTTTCTAGCACATTGCAATAATTCATTGAATTTGCATCATGAAAATCTGGAAAGATAAGTGTGGACACATCTATGATTAAAGATTAAAGGGGCTATCCAGGATTAGAAAACACAACTCTCGATAGGCTGCAATATGCATCACAACCTCTGGGTGGTGATATATAGACACATATAGCATAAATAACTCCTGACAGAGTATCGTGAAATCACGGTTTGTTTGTTTTTTCAAAGTTACATAGTTACATAGTTAAGGCCTCTTTCACACTTGCGTTGTTGGGATCCGGCATGCACTTCCGTTGCCGGAGGTGCCTGCCGGATCCGGAAAAACGCAAGTGTACTGAAAGCATTTGAAGACGGAACCGTCTTCCAAATGCTTTCAGTGTTACTATGGCACCCAGGACGCTATTAAAGTCCTGGTTGCCATAGTAGGAGCGGGGAGCGGGGGAGCGGTATACTTACAGTCCGTGCGGCTCCCGGGGCGCTCCAGAATGACGTCAGAGCGCCCCATGCGCATGGATGACGTGATCACATGGATCACGTGATCCATGCGCTTGGGGCGCCCTGACGTCACTCTGGAGCGCCCGGGGAGCCGCACGGACGGTAAGTACACTGCTCCCCCGCTCCCCACTACACTTACCATGGCTGTCAGGACTTTAGCGTCCCGGCAGCCATGGTAACCACTCTGAAAAAGCTAAATGTCGGCTCCGGCAATGCGCCGAAACGACGTTTAGCTTAAGGCCGGATCCGGATCAATGCCTTCCAATGGGCATTAATTCCGGATCCGGCCTTGCGGCAAGTGTTCCGGATTTTTGGCCGGAGCAAAAAGCGCAGCATGCTGCGGTATTTTCTCCGGCCAACAAACGTTCCGTACCGGAACTGAAGACATCCTGATGCATCCTGAACGGATTACTCTCCATTCAGAATGCATTAGGATAATCCTGATCAGGATTCTTCCGGCATAGAGCCCCGACGACGGAACTCTATGCCGGAAGACAATAACGCAGGTGTGAAAGAGCCCTTATACGGTTGAAAAAAGACATATGTCCATCAAGTTCAACCAAGGAATAGGTGGGGGTGCGAATCCCAAAAGGAATTGAGACTCAGATTTCTACACGTTTTCATAAGCATTAATGTTTTTTACTTTTAAGAATTCGTCTAAACCCTTTTTAAAACTGTCCACTGTTCCTGCTGTGACCACGTCCTGAGGAAGTCTATTCCAAGGATTCACAGTTCTTACAGTAAAGAAGCTTTGACACTTCTGGAGACTGAACTTTTTCCTCTCCAATCGGAGGCAGTGCCCCCTTGTCTTTTGAGCGCATTTTACATGGAACAGCTTTTCACTGCAATTTTTTTGTATGGCCCATTTATATATTTGTATACAGTAGGTTAATCATGTTCCCCCTTAGAGGTCTCTTTTCAAGACTAAATAAATTAAATTCTATTAATCTTTCTTCATAACTAAGACCCTCCATCTCCATTCCCCTTATCAGTTTAGTCGCTCTCCTCTGTACTTTTTGGTCATCAACAACAACAAAAAAAAAATTTAAGTAAAAAAAAGCATTACTTCCCTCCACTGTTCCCCTGTCACTGCCATTCCAAGGGTGCTCTGAACCCCACTGCTCTCCACTTTCTGTCCCAGTTTGCCACACCAGAAAAACCAGTACATGCCCCATCAGCCAATCAATGAGCGAGGTGGATCACTGCTATGACCATTGAATTCCTGATTGAATAGACACATATAGCATAAATAACTCCTGACAGAATATCATGAAATGATATTTTTTTTTCAAAGTTCATCATCTCCAGACACTCATTTTGGGATCTGTTGAGCCCAGAGTGAAGGTAAAGAAGGACACATCTTTTAATATAAATTTGGATTAAAAAGCAGAGATGCTGACTAATATCAGATCATGTTTTGGCCCTATATACATGTCTGTACAGTGAGATGAAGACAAATATGTGTGAAGGCTCTTAACTGTGATTGGCTGCCAGGAAGAGCTGCCAGAAGGAGGAGGAAGACACTCATTATGACCAGCTATGATAGTCTTGGTTGGAGATCTTTTTTGACAGATCTGTTCTTTACATGTACATTGCACATAGCAGTAATGTCGGTAATTTATGTATTAATAATCCCGGGTCACTACACAACATTTTTCCATTTCTGAATCCTCGACTCACAAAGTAACACCATACATTGCATTTCCTTTTTAATAAAATGTCACCAATTAGAAGCACAAAATATTGCTATGTATCTTCACAGAAGATTTTCCCATCTCTTACTCTTGTCAAACAAATTATAATTATAGACTGCATGCTACCATAATACACAAAGTGACATTCTCCACGTCTCTTTATCATTTTCAAAATTAAACCTTCTGAAGTAAATTATCTTGGACAGAACGCAAAGGGCAAGCAGGACAATATTCATTGCTTCCAGCCGAAGGCTACAAACCTGTGTGGCTGGTAAGAGCTCTACAATGTATTTATCTCTGATAAGTATCAGGGCTTGCTAACTAGCGTGTAGAGCTCATATTCTAACTGAAGGCTTTCTGGAAGATATACACATATGCAATATCAGGTAACATTTCTCATGTGTCGTCGGTTACATAGAAAACAAGTACATAGAGTGCTGTATAGGAGACTTGACCATGGGACGTTCTCAGTTTCAAACCCCTTATGGTATGGACAAATTTTCAGGTTTCCAGATGCAGTTTTGAAAGCCAAAATCAGGAGTGGTGATATATATACTGTAACGGACCGTTTCAGCAGACAAGGGGTTAAAATCCGTTTAGGTGATAAGCCCCTTTCTGAGAGACAGGCACAGCTACTGCAGGACACCAACCTCCCGAACTGGATACAAAACAGCACTCCGAACTGGAACCTCACGAATAGCTGCTAGCAGACGAACAGGAAAAAGCTTACACCTCTGGCAATCGATCCTCTAACAGCATACAGTGAATCCCCCCAATAACGAGACAAGGCTCCGTTTTGAGGGTCAAGCAGTGGTCTGACTGTACTTGAAGTACAGCCTCTTTTATTCACAAAAAACAAACATAGTACTGCCCACAGGGGTTTGAAATACAACCAATCAATATATTACAAGACATACAATGTAACTACAGCAACCAATCGTTCACGCCCCCAGAGGACCAGAATGAAGACTGTAACATAGGACAACATATCCCCACAATGCATCATGGTTTCCTCCTCTCTGTCCAGACAACCTGAAGAGCAATCCAATTATCTCTGAGGACAAAAGGAGATCGCCAATACACATGTGAGGACAACAGAACAGACATCACCATTTTAAACACACAATGGGACAATAGAAACACACCCAGCATATTCCCTCCCCTTATCCTGAGAGGAGATTCAATTATACATACAGTTAAACATACTTTCTACCCAACTTTCATAACTCTAAAACCATACATCACATTCACATAAAAATTACATATTCGCAATCAATCCATTCAGGGGAACAACATATTAAAAAATGGCATGAATCAGACCAGGGGTTCAAAAGTTAGTAAAATATCTTTTGGGCCCTGGCTGGCACATGGCTATCTGGCTCAAACCAGTTTTACAGAGCCCTCTTTCCTGGAGACAATGGGAAATAATCAAATTATATCCAGGGATAGAGGCAGACTCCATTGAGCACATGGTTGCAAAAAGACATAAAATACAATAAAATACACAAGGTTGCATTTACTACATAAAATAAAGACATGCAACATATCCCCAGATAGCTTAGGTCTGAGCGCATATTATTGAATGGCGCTCAGACCACACACATACAGTTCAACTGCCATGGAGCTTAAGTTTTGCATGGGCTGATGATAGGGCCCATAATCCTGGGGCAAGAGGCCAGCAGCCAGTCCTCTCCAAAGCCCAGTGGCGAGGTTGGTTTCGCCACACATCTCCCCCCCCCAGGGAAGACTAACCAGATACCTGACCTCACGCCGGTCGGTACATGTGTTAGTCTGGCAGCCCACCCACAACCAAATACTGGACCTGTTGACTTTAGTAGCCTGTCTCTGTCCAGTGAGTCCACCAAGGTTATGTTGGAAGCTGGTACTCCTGGTCGCTGTGTTGCTCCCTGGCTTGGAGTGGAGGTTGCTTTGTGGGCAGGTATCAGCGGTACTCTGCCCTGGTGCCAGCGCTACCACGGAAGAAGCCTGGTTGGAGCCTGGTTGTTGGAGGGGGAGACCGACTGTCTCTACCCCCTGTGCTGTAAGTGCAGAGACAACGGTCCCATCTGTACTGTTGTGGGGCTTACTGTCTCCCCCTGGTGCGTTAAGCTGCCGCTGGGGAGAGGGGGTAACGAGCTCCTCTCCTATACATACTTCCAGCCGCTGGGGAGGGCGACCGACCGTCTCCGCTCCCAATACAGTGTCCTGCTGCTGGGGAAAGGAGACTGGGCTCTCTATTCCCTGCTGGACACTCTGCCGTTGGGGGACAGGACCGACTGTCTCTGCCCCCTGTAACTCCGCTTGCCGCTGGGGAATGGAGACTGGGCTCCCAATTCCCAAAAAATCATGCTGCTGCTGGGGGGCAGGAACAACTACCTCTGCCCCCTGTAACTCCGCCTGCTGCTGAGGAGGGAGGACGCTGCTCTCCTCTCCCTGCATTTCACACTGCCTCTGGGGAATGGAGACTGGGCTCCCAATTCCCTGCAATTCACACTGCCGCTGGGGAATGGAGACTGGGTCTGTCACCTTACTGTCCTGCAGAGCCTTCTCACTGGCGTGGAACAGCTGCTGGTAGCCCTGTTCCAGATCCATCTCCCGGGTCACCAGGTGGACCAGGTCCTGCTCAATCTCATGAGTGTCGTCCCAGTCATACCTGCTCTCCCTCCATTCCAAAAGATCATGGAACCGGTCTTGTGTAGGGCTCCCAAACTCCAGCTCTGAAAAGGTCTCCCATAACAAGCCAGGACCATCAAACTCCTCTCCCTCCGGCTTGTCATGCTCAGCTGTCCTGGGTAGGTACTGTGCCCCATACCACCAGAGCGCCTGGTAGGCATCTTCCAGCCACAGCTCCCGCCATGCTAGGAGTTCCAATTCCTTTACCCATTCCTCCCGGGGCTGCTCTCCCAGGAAGGGCATCCGCAGGGCTACTCGCTTCTGCAACCGCTGGTCTTCCGTGGGGAGTCTCTCGTCCTGCATATACTCCACAATACCCAGTACCTGGTACCAGATGCCTTTGCGGACTGCATCTCGGTCATCCATGACACCCTCATCGTACTCCACTGCTGTTTCCATTCTGGTGCTGTCAGGGTCGCTGTACTGGGACATGCGTTGCCCTCAAATTGTAATTCCAGGGAATGATGTTTCTTTGTAGCTGTCCTTCTGGCTGTAGGAACGATCCCGCTGCTTGCCACCAATGTAACGGCGCGTTTCAGCAGACAAGGGGTTTAAATCCGTTTAGGCGATAAGCCCCTTTCTGAGATACAGGCACAGCTACTGCAGAACACCACTCCCGAACTGGATACAAAGTAGCACTCCAAACTGGAACCTCACGAATAGCTGCTAGCAGACGAACAGGAATCAGCTTACACTCCTAGCAATCAGTCTGTAACAGCATACAGTGAATCCCCCCAATAACGAGACAAAGCTCCGTGTTGAGGCTCAATCAGTGGTCTGACTGTACTTGAAGTACAGCCTCTTTTATTCACAAAAAACAAACATAGTACTGCCCACAGGGGTTTGAAATACAACCAATCAATATATTACAAGACATACAATGTAACTACAGCAACCAATCGTTCACGCCCCCAGAGGACCAGAATGAAGACTGTAACATAGGACAACATATCCCCACAATGCATCATGGTTTCCTCCTCTCTGTCCAGACAACCTGAAGAGCAATCCAATTATCTCTGAGGACAAAAGGAGATCGCCAATACACATGTGAGGACAACAGAACAGACATCACCATTTTAAACACACAATGGGACAATAGAAACACACCCAGCATATTCCCTCCCCTTATCCTGAGAGGAGATTCAATTATACATACAGTTAAACATACTTTCTACCCAACTTTCATAACTCTAAAACCATACATCACATTCACATAAAAATTACATATTCGCAATCAATCCATTCAGGGGAACAACATATTAAAAAATGGCATGAATCAGACCAGGGGTTCAAAAGTTAGTAAAATATCTTTTGGGCCCTGGCTGGCACATGGCTATCTGGCTCAAACCAGTTTTACAGAGCCCTCTTTCCTGGAGACAATGGGAAATAATCAAATTATATCCAGGGATAGAGGCAGACTCCATTGAGCACATGGTTGCAAAAAGACATAAAATACAATAAAATACACAAGGTTGCATTTACTACATAAAATAAAGACATGCAACATATCCCCAGATAGCTTAGGTCTGAGCGCATATTATTGAATGGCGCTCAGACCACACACATACAGTTCAACTGCCATGGAGCTTAAGTTTTGCATGGGCTGATGATAGGGCCCATAATCCTGGGGCAAGAGGCCAGCAGCCAGTCCTCTCCAAAGCCCAGTGGCGAGGTTGGTTTCGCCACATATACTTAGCAGGGGTCAATGGCTTACACAGAAGACAGAGGATAAAATGAGGCCCCATTTTGAAGTGTTGACACTAGGCTTGAGCGAATTGTGCTTTGGATCATAGATCCGAAGTCAATTAGTTCAAAAAATTTGTTTTAATGCTCCATACAGAATTAAAATGTATGTGCTTCGCGGAGGCAAAATTTGTTAAGTCCAAAGTTGTGCGAGACTTCAGTGAATAACTTCGGGCTTCAATTCTACGACTTTAAAAACATTTTAAAACAGGAATACGAAGTCGGCTTTGGTACCGACTGGTACCTCGGTATGGAAGACGACTTTGGATTCCTGTTTTAAAATGTTTTTAAAGGGGTATTCTCATCTAGCTTATTCATCCTTCCCTGCAGTCACTCTGCTGGTCACTTCCTGGTTTTCTGCAGATAAGGCTGGGCGGGCTTAGGCCGCTAGAGTGAAGACCGGCCACACCTCCTTATGACATCACACTGAGAGCTGAGTCCTGCGTGCTCGTTCATGTGAATAGTATGACTCATCAGTCTGGCAGCCTGCAGTGTCTGAGGCCCCTCCCATCATGCCCAGTATCTGCCCCAGTGCTATACCCAGCTGCCACCATCATGCCCAGCAGTTACTGCCCCAGTGCCATACCCAGCTGCCACCATAATGCCCAGTTACTGCCCCAGTGCCATACCCAGCTGCCACCATAATGCCCAGTTACTGACCCAGTGCCATACACAGCTACCACCATCATGCGCCCTGCATTGAATTAGCGGTGAACATAGAAGTATTACTCACCCACCGCTTGTCCTCAGGCGCTGTCCGCCGCACTGACTTCTCTGCACAAACTGTTCGGGCGGCCGCGCATGCGCAGAACTATATTAGACGCGGCTGAGAAGAATATGGATCTGTGCATGCGCGGCTGGCCGGCGACGTGCGCGCTCACAGTGTGAGTGAGAGGCCGGCTGCAGGATAGCAATAGAAACCAGTGCGCAAGTGCGGCCCATGGATGCGGCTGCCGAGTGGTGGCCGTATCCATGGGCAGCAAAAATAAACAATGGAAAAAGAAAAGTGCATTTCCAGGATAACGGTGCGATTTTTTTAATAACATATATTTAGAGAAAAGTACACAGGGGAATAAACAATTTTATCAGATATGATTAATAAGATGGGAATACCCCTTTAAAGTCGTAGAATCAAGGCTCAAAGTATCCAGCGACTTCGGGCTTAACGAATTTTGCCTCCGCAAAGCACATACATTTTAATGCTGTACGGAGACAGGTCTCCGTACAACATTAAAACAAAATTTTTGAAAGAATCGACCATTCCATTCTTTTTCCATGACCATTGGACCAATTCCCCATCTGCTCAGTTGCAAACAGTGCAGTTTCCTCTTCACACTCTCTGTTATTTTACATTGGCCAAATCCATTTGATCTCTGAATATAGATCTCATCATTTCTATCTAGGCTTAGAGCTGGTCATGAGCTACCTCTCCTTTCTCACCTTTGACCAAGCATGCAGCAGCTCATCTCATTGAGAAAAAAAGGATTGGGCGTGTTGAAATCCAGATGCCCAATCTTTCTCTGCCGACATACAGATTAGATGGTTGGCGTGTCCCACCAAAATCAGTAGGTTCAACCAACATTATTTTGTATGGTCAGCTTAACATCAATTACAATGAAGTCTATCTCTCCCTCCATGGATTATATGGTGGGCTTAGTAAAATGCTAAGGCAGCATTATGCTGTTTCAACCTCGGATGACGCAGCTTTCATTTTTCATGTAATTCAACTTAAATACACAGATTCCCATGGTAGTAAATATAACATCTCTACGGTGTTCCCTTTGTCATCTGAGGTTAAATCATCTTTTTTGCAGTGATGACATTATATGAGAATCGTTGATTAAAAAAACTAACCTGTGTTTTGCATTGACCCTGGCTATGGTTCTTCGCACTGATACATTGAACCATGATGCTTGCAGATGAAAATTGTCAATGGTTTCCCCATAAAACATATTTTAGATGCTTAAAAGTAGTGATGGACGAACATCTGCCGGGACGGTTCGCGAACGCGATCACGCAAACACGATCAAATGATCGCGAACTGCAAGTTTGCGGCGGGTCCCATTCATTTTAATGGCAGGCGAACCTGAAAAACCTTTAGCTCATATTTGCAGCCAATAAATACTTACTAGAAGTGCACAAATAGTCCCACAACATGGACAGTGACATACCAGATGTATTATTCGAATTTGCGATCTCCATTAATTTTTTTTTTCAATGCAAAATATCGGCAATTCAATTTTCGCGTACGCGCATGCGCAAATGCACTATACAGTACCGAAATGCACTATAAAGAAAGTATATTGGTTTATAACACCCCGCTTCAATCTGTTTTTTTGGGGGACAACTGGTATATCACACCAATAACGTTCCAATAACGCTTGTCCCTCTATATACCTGCGGTATCGCAGCAGAACCGCACACAACTGCCGCACAATACAAATGCACTATAATATACTTTCTAACATAGAAAGTATATTATAACATTGTACACGGAAGGCAATCCATTAGAAAATACATAAAGATAAAACGTAACCTTTAATGATTTTACTATGAGGGTCCATTCACACGTCCGTAAGTATTTTGCGGATTCGCAAAACACGGACACAGGCAATGTGCATTCTGCAATTTGTGGACCGCAAAACGCCGCCACGATAATGGAAAATGCCTAATCTTGTCTGCAATTGCGGACAAGAATAGGACATGTTCTATTTTTTTGCAGAAACGGAAGCACAGATGCGGAAGTGCGGATCTGCAAATACGGATGTGGATCCGCAAATGCAGATGTGGATCCGCAAATGCGGACAGCACATTCCGGCCTCATTGAAAATGAATAGGTCTGCACCCGTTCCACAAAATTGCGGAACAGATGCGGACCCATTTTGCGGACGTGTGAATGGAAAAGATATCCCTCAAAATGAAAATATATTAAATTATTAAAGTTAAGCAAAAAGCATAGATGTGGTAGTCAATAACTAGTGCTCGGTGGCACTAAATCAGGGGCTCGGCGGCACCAAATCAGAAACCATATGTCCTACCACAATCTGGGGGGTTCCAGTGCACATCCATGAATCCCGGAGGGAAAGCAAAAAACATCTATCCCTGGGCTAGATGATGATGTGGTATTGAAGGACAGGGTGGGCAAAGAACTGTCCCTGATATTGCCCTACAGGGGGTGCTATTCTGGCCCTGATAGCCTAACCACAGACCATCCGCCCTGATAAGAGCAACCTCGTCCGGAACCTTAACCTATATAAAAATGGCCCTAGTAAGCCCCTAGCCCCTAGGCCCCTGACTTCCAGGTTATCACTATATAGATCTATGTGTTTTTGACTCCTTATAAAAGTATATTATAAGTATATCGCACCCCTCTGTGTATCACACCTATTGATAGCACACCTATACCAGTCCTTAAAATGACTTTTGTGGCCCTATTAGCTAGCGATTTGTGTCCCTAACAGCCTGTCCCTGCTCCACACAGCAACCTCTCCCTACACTGGAAAAACACTGAATGTAAAATGGTGGCCAGATCAGGTTTATTTATAAGGTAGGGGGTACGTCCATGTGCTGAAATGTCTCAATTGGCTGTCCTGTACCACCTGAGGGATGTGTCATGGGTCAACGTTCTTCACAATGTAAAAGAATATGGCGGGCGCGAATTTCTCCATATGTTCGGCGAATCGCGAACACGCAAAGTTCGCCGCGAAACGACCGCCGGGCGAACCGCAAGGCCATCTCTACTTAAAAGGGTATTGCCATCTCAGACTTTGATGGCATACCGCTAGGATATGCCATCAATGTCCGATTAGCGCAGGTCCCACCTCTGTGACCCACTTATATTTCCAGAATGGGTACCCCCGAAGTGAACGGCAGCATGCATGGTGTGCCCTCTATTCAATGCTATGGGAGTTCCCAAAAATAGCTGAGCATTCACGGCCATCTCTCTGTTCACCACTATGGGACTTCTGGAAATAGTCAGGCCAGAGCTCAGCTATTTTTGGAACTCCCATAGAGGTGAATGGAGGGTTGCTGGCCATGGATGGCAGCTCTTTCTTCATTTCAGGAGGCCCATTCTGCTGATAGGAGCAGGTTCCAGAGGTGGGATCTCCACCTATCTGACATTGATTACATAACCTAGCAATATGCCATCACTGTCTGAGATGGGAATACCGCTTTAAGAGGAATGTGTAATAAGAACAAGACCTATTGTTTAACCACCTCCGGACCGCCTAACGCAGGATCGCGTTCCGGAGGTGGCAGCCCTGCGCAGAGTCACGCATATATGCGTCATCTCGCGATGGGCGAGATTTCCTGTGAACGCGCGCACACAGGCGCGCGCGCTCACAGGAACGGAAGGTAAGAGAGTTGATCTCCAGCCTGCCAGCGGCGATCGTTCGCTGGCAGGCTGGAGATGTGTTTTTTTTAACCCCTAACAGGTATATTAGACGCTGTTTTGATAACAGCGTCTAATATACCTGCTACCTGGTCCTCTGGTGGTCCCATTTGTTTGGATCGACCACCAGAGGACACAGGTAGCTCAGTAAAGTCCCACCAAGCACCACTACACTACACTACACCCCCCCCCCCCGTCACTTATTAACCCCTTATTAGCCCCTGATCACCCCTGATCACCCCATATAGACTCCCTGATCACCCCCCTGTCATTGATCACCCCCCTGTCATTGATTACCCCCCTGTAAAGCTCCATTCAGATGTCCGCATGATTTTTACGGATCCACTGATAGATGGATCAGATCCGCAAAACGCATCCGGACGTCTGAATGAAGCCTTACAGGGGCGTGATCAATGACTGTGGTTATCACCCCATATAGACTCCCTGATCACCCCCCCTGTCATTGATTACACCCCTGTCATTGATCAACCCCCTGTAAAGCTCCATTCAGACGTCCGCATGATTTTTACGGATGCACTGATAGATGGATCCGATCCTCAAAACGCATCCGGACGTCTGAATGAAGCCTTACAGGGGCATGATCAATGACTGTGGTGATCACCCCATATAGACTCCCTGATCACCCCCCTGTAAAGCTCCATTCAGATGTCCGCATGATTTTTACGGATGCACTGATAGATGGATCCGATCCGCAAAACGCATCCGGACGTCTGAATGAAGCCTTACAGGGGCATGATCAATGACTGTGGTGATCACCCCATATAGACTCCCTGATCACCCCCCTGTAAAGCTCCATTCAGATGTCCGCATGATTTTTACGGATGCACTGATAGATGGATCCGATCCTCAAAACGCATCCGGACGTCTGAATGAAGCCTTACAGGGGCATGATCAATGACTGTGGTGATCACCCCATATAGACTCCCTGATCACCCCCCTGTAAAGCTCCATTCAGATGTCCGCATGATTTTTACGGATGCACTGATAGATGGATCCGATCCGCAAAACGCATCCGGACGTCTGAATGAAGCCTTACAGGGGCATGATCAATGACTGTGGTGATCACCCCATATAGACTCCCTGATCACCCCCCTGTCATTGATCACCCCCCTGTAAAGCTCCATTCAGATGTCCGCATGATTTTTACGGATGCACTGATAGATGGATCGGATCCGCAAAACGCATCCGGACGTCTGAATGAAGCCTTACAGGGGCATGATCAATGACTGTGGTGATCACCCCATATAGACTCCCTGATCACCCCCCTGTCATTGATTACCCCCCTGTAAAGCTCCATTCAGATGTCCGCATGATTTTTACGGATGCACTGATAGATGGATCGGATCCGCAAAACGCATCCGGACGTCTGAATGAAGCCTTACAGGGGCGTGATCAATGACTGTGGTTATCACCCCATATAGACTCCCTGATCACCCCCCTGTCATTGATCACCCCCCCTGTCATTGATCACCCCCCTGTCATTGATCACCACCCCTGTCATTGATCACCCCCCTGTCATTGATCAACCCCCCTGTCATTGATCACCCCCCTGTCATTGATCACCCCCCTGTCATTGATCACCCCCTCTGTAAGGCTCCATTCAGATATTTTTTTGGCCCAAGTTAGCAGAATTATTATTTTTTTTTCTTACAAAGTCTCATATTCCACTAACTTGTGTCAAAAAATAAAATCTCACATGAACTCACCATACCCCTCACGGAATCCAAATGCCTAAAATTTTTTAGACATTTATATTCCAGACTTCTTCTCACGCTTTAGGGCCCCTAGAATGCCAGGGCAGTATAAATACCCCACATGTGACCCCATTTCGGAAAGAAGACACCCCCAGGTATTCCGTGAGGGGCATATTGAGTCCATGAAAGATTGAATTTTTTGTCCCAAGTTAGCGGAACGGGAGACTTTGTGAGAAAAAAATTAAAAATATCAATTTCCGCTAACTTGTGCCAAAAAAAAAAAATTTCTATGAACTCGCCATGCCCCTCATTGAATACCTTGGGGTGTCTTCTTTCCAAAATGGGGTCACATGTGGGGTATTTATACTGCTCTGGCATTCTAGGGGCCCCAAAGCGTGAGAAGAAGTCTGGTATCCAAATGTCTAAAAATGCCCTCCTAAAAGGAATTTGGGCACCTTTGCGCATCTAGGCTGCAAAAAAGTGTCACACATCTGGTATCGCCGTACTCAGGAGAAGTTGGGGAATGTGTTTTGGGGTGTCATTTTACATATACCCATGCTGGGTGAGAGAAATATCTTGGTCAAATGCCAACTTTGTATAAAAAAATGGGAAAAGTTGTCTTTTGCCAAGATATTTCTCTCACCCAGCATGGGTATATGTAAAATGACACCCCAAAACACATTCCCCAACTTCTCCTGAATACGGCGATACCACATGTGTGACACTTTTTTGCAGCCTAGGTGGGCAAAGGGGCCCATATTCCAAAGAGCACCTTTAGGATTTCACAGGTCATTTACCTACTTACCACACATTAGGGCCCCTGGAAAATGCCAGGGCAGTATAACTACCCCACAAGTGACCCCATTTTGGAAAGAAGACACCCCAAGGTATTCCGTGAGGGGCATGGCGAGTTCCTAGAATTTTTTATTTTTTGTCACAAGTTAGTGGAAAATGCTTATTTTTTTTTTTATTTTTTTTTCATACAAAGTCTCATATTCCACTAACTTGTGACAAAAAATAAAAAGTTCCATGAACTCACTATGCCCATCAGCGAATACCTTGGGGTCTCTTCTTTCCAAAATGGGGTCACTTGTGGGGTAGTTATACTGCCCTGGCATTCTAGGGGCCCAAATGTGTGGTAAGGAGTTTGAAATCAAATTCTGTAAAAAATGACCTGTGAAATCCGAAAGGTGCTCTTTTGAATATGGGCCCCTTTGCCCACCTAGGCTGCAAAAAAGTGTCACACATCTGGTATCTCCGTAATCGGGAGAAGTTGGGGAATGTGTTTTGGGGTGTCATTTTACATATACCCATGCTGGGTGAGAGAAATATCTTGGCAAAAGACAACTTTTCCCGTTTTTTTATACAAAGTTGGCATTTGACCAAGATATTTATCTCACCCAGCATGGGTATATGTAAAAAGACACCCCAAAACACATTCCTCAACTTCTCCTGAATACAGAGATACCAGATGTGTGACACTTTTTTGCAGCCTAGGTGGGCAAAGGGGCCCACATTCCAAAGAGCACCTTTCGGATTTCACAGGTCATTTACCTACTTACCACACATTTGGGCCCCTAGAATGCCAGGGCAGTATAACTACCCCACAAGTGACCCCATTTTGGAAAGAAGAGACCCCAAGGTATTCGCTGATGGGCATAGTGAGTTCATAAAACTTTTTATTTTTTGTCACAAGTTAGTGGAATATGAGACTTTGTAAGAAAAAAAAAAAAAAAAAAAAAATCATAATTTTCCGCTAACTTGTGACAAAAAATAAAAAGTTCTATGAACTCACTATGCCCATCAGCGAATACCTTAGGGTGTGTACTTTCAGAAATGGGGTCATTTGTGGGGTGTTTGTACTGTCTGGGCATTGTAGAACCTCAGGAAACATGACAGGTGCTCAGAAAGTCAGAGCTGCTTCAAAAAGCGGAAATTCACATTTTTGTACCATAGTTTGTAAACGCTATAACTTTTACCCAAACCATTTTTTTTTTACCCAAACATTTTTTTTTTATCAAAGACATGTAGAACTATAAATTTAGAGCAAAATTTCTATATGGATGTCGTTTTTTTTGCAAAATTTTACTACTGAAAGTTTTTTGCAAAAAAATCGTTAAATTTCGATTAATAACAAAAAAAGTAAAAATGTCAGCAGCAATGAAATACCACCAAATGAAAGCTCTATTAGTGAGAAGAAAAGGAGGTAAAATTCATTTGGGTGGTAAGTTGCATGACCGAGCAATAAACGGTGAAAGTAGTGTAGTGCAGAAGTGTAAAAAGTGGCCTGGTCTTTCAGGGTGTTTAAGCACTGGGGGCTGAGGTGGTTAAATGATGTATTTTTTTTTTTTTGTGAGTTTTTCTTTTTCTTTATTTAAAATATAATGTATATAATCCTGAAGTTTTCACATTGTCCACCAGGCCTATAATATGTTAATACTTCCTGTATTTTGAGAGAAGCTACATGGACCGTAGACAAAATGGAGAGGAGCTGACCCCATTGATTTACATGGGAGAGTTTTCTAGGCATACTCTATTACCAGGGTTGCCAACCATCCAGAAACTTCTAGACAGTCTGTAAAAATATGGGACTTTTTTCCTGTGTTCATGAAAAAAAAAATGTGTCCATGATTTTTTTGAGGCTGGTAGGACCTGACTAAATTATTTTGGTAGTGATTATCATCATTTTACAGCTCAGAGTAAATGCTGGTAATGAGTTCTTACCGGTATATTGAGCTTTAGACCTGTAATCTTTATAATTCATTATGGTTTTCCAATTTGTCCGTAA
This sequence comes from Bufo bufo, assembly GCF_905171765.1. Taxonomy (NCBI): domain Eukaryota; kingdom Metazoa; phylum Chordata; class Amphibia; order Anura; family Bufonidae; genus Bufo; species Bufo bufo. The sequence continues at coordinate 56,275,422 of NC_053395.1, forward strand.
AAATGTTGGCTGTCCCTGATTGTGGGATAAGTTGTCCAAAAAAAAGAAAATCCTGTTGGCAACCCTGTCTGTGACCTGTGCATCGGTCAGGAGTTAGTAGATACGCTGTGATATCACTTATTATGAATGGGGGACCTTGTGTTATCTATACAGAGGTGTTACTTGTCATAGTAATTCTACATGTGGTGATAATGATAATGGCTGCTGAAAAATTATCTGCACAGAACAGGAAATCATGGCCTAGTGGCCAGTGTTAAAATCGTAGGATTATATACATTTTTATTAAACATAGATAGGGACATGGAAACATAAAAAATAAAAAAAACTGACCAAAAATATGTTTAAGATAAAAATGTTTGAACACTAGTTAATTTTCTGATGACACATTTTGTTTAATGCAGAGTAGGTCTGGAGGTCTGCTACAGTAAGTGGCACAAAACATAGCCTTTAAAAAAATATACTGGACTCGTTTTTATGAATTTGGCTTATTTATAAGGATCATTCTGGGGAACATTTAGAGCGGAGTTCTCTGTTAAGTAAAAATGTTGTCTCATCCATCAGTAATCAGATTATGGTCATTAACACTGAACTGCAATTGAATTAGTACAATCAAAGCGTACAATATGTATTTCTCAAACTGAACATAAACTGAAATCTAAAGATGCACATATGAGCTTTTACTTCCCCGGGCTTATCATTGTAATGCAGTTTTCTATCTGAACAATCACATTTTAAGTTATTGATAATATTTTTCACTCTAGTACAAGTTATTGTCTCAAAACTCGTCAGCCGTTAAAGGGGTTGCCTTTTATAGTGAAATGCTTTTCATATATCATACTAGAGAGCATGACACTTTTCATGTTGAAAGATTAAAGGGGTTTTTCAAGACTTATCCACTGATGACTAGAGATGAGCAAATCGAATCCCACTAAGTGGAACTCAATCTAAATTCCAGAATAAATTTGATTTGCCTCGAAGCCGTATTTCCTCACGTTTCCTGTTAGCGAATCGATTTAACCTGAAATAGTGTAAAAAACAAAAAAAATCATACTTTCCTCCTCCATTTGCTCGCGACGGGCTGAAGATCTCGGCTGAAATTCCGTGCGTAGTGATGTAATCTCACGCCACGCAAGATTTCGCTACAGATCTTCAAGCAAGATGGCGGCGGCTGGCCCGTCGTGAGGAAATGGAGGTGGTAAGTTTGATTACATTTTTTATTTAATTTTAATTTCACACTGTTCTTACACTCATATGCCGCGATCATGTATAAACACCTGAGTGGTACAATGACAGGGGGCGGCGCTATCACAGCTCCCTGTCATTGCACCCGCTACTTACAAAAAAATGTGCTTCGTGATGAAGCTGATTGGCGGGGGTCCTCCACGATCAGATACTGATGATCTATCCATAGGATACGTCATCAGTGTATAAGCCTCAGAAAACACTTTTAATGAGGTATCATACACATTTATGACATACAGTATCTACAGGATGTCCACTCTGCTTATTCAGCTGTTTCCATAACTTCCATAGACTTAAACAGAAAGGACTTTGCACCGGTGCCATTACATTACCATTAAAATGGACTTTATATGCCTAGGAGTTCACTGGGCTGTCCATAAGAGATAGCTGTCAATCACTAAGCATGACCACCCGTTGACTCATAAGCATAGAAAGAGCAGGGATACCAATGAATAAAATACAATTTATACAGATACAAACTATATATCAACCTGCTCAGCATCTCCTGCTCTATAACATGTTGTCCACAGGTCAAATACCAATACTTGGCAGGTTCACTTTAAAGAGTTATTCTCATCTGGACATAAATGGTATATCCACCTCTGACCTATCTTGAGAATGGGGCCCCAGGTCTCTGGGAATGGAGAGGTGACCTCTATGGGATGACTTCTATGGGAGTTTAAAAAGCCACATGCCACCTCTCCATTCTGGCTGCCAAGATATGGTGTCCCGTGGATATGCCGTAAATGTTCATGTAGGAATACCCTCTTGATATGGCACCAGTACTAATTTAAGGATCTAAGGCTTGGAGTAATCAGAGTCCTCTTTTTTTTAATAGCACAATTACAGAATTTTGGTTGAGCTAATGGGAAAAAATGCTTTTTTGAACTGTGGCCACAAGTCTCCTTACAAAACATTGTCAGTGTCCTACAACAACCACTTTGCTCCCATTACAGTAGCAGCCACATTTCTTAACGTGAACAGGTGGGAATTTTTTTTTTTTTTTACTGTTGCTATAGTAACTTGCTAAAGTTACAGTAAATGTACCTTCCATAATTTAGGATATGTCACTGCTGTATAGCCTATTCAGAGACTAACATCATGTTGTGCAATGCATTTTGAAGTATCCAAATTAGCTCTCCTGCAACAAAACGAAAACAAACTCTCTATAGCCACCTATAGGCAGTCATCCGGTCAGTCTATATCCAGCCCATAAAACTGCCTTGAAACATGACTTGCCAAGCCAGAGTGTCTTGTTTGGCTAATATCTGTAGACACGATTCCAGGCTTCTTAAGACCTCTTGTACATGTCAGTGATTCACGTATGTGTGCTGTCCGTGGTCTCCACAGGCAAGACACATACTTATGGACTACAATGAGCGTATTCACACATCAGTGGTTTTCCATGGACCGTGGGTCCCTGGTAGCACCATGGAGACATGCTCTATTTTGTTCATGATTACGAATTCCTCACGCACATTATAGCCTAGGGGTAAAGGAAAACTACAGACACAACACAGATGCCATCATTGTTTGGTCTGGAGTTTTCATGAATCATTGGTCTGAAAACCAATTTTCAGGTTAGCAGTGTCAGTGAAACATGGATGACATATAGTCTGAAAATCACGGGAACTATAGATCAAACACAGATGGTTCACGGACAGTGTCACGGATGAAACAGGGACTGTGCCATCACGGACATATCAAAAACATGGACGTATGAATGATTCCTAACTGGTCAGTCATTGACCTACAGACCAAGCTACCACCAGAGGCACCAGAGAGACAGTTTTCTTCCTTCTGGAGGAGAGCTAATTTGCATACTTATTTCCCATAAAAAAACTGCCTGTAAGATTCCCTAGCTGGAACTCTTCCATAAGAACCAGTATCCCCTTTCGAAAGAAGCCTCTTGAAATACACGTTCCAAATGAAACCAGCAATCCATACGAAAGGGCTCAGGGAGAAGGTTGGAAAGGGATTTAGCCAATATATGATAAGAGACAGGGTTTGTAGGTGGGGGGACATTTTTGCCAGTTTATTGGTCAAGTACTTGGTAAGTCTCCATAACTTACTAAACAAGTTAATATTTTCATCAGTAAATACGCTAATATGAAAAAATTAAACATTATTATGCCAGTTGAGGGCACAAATACCTATCTGCACTTGTCAAATATGTTTGCATTCTGTTAGAAATCTTTGGTTGTATTAGCTTTATGATGTAGAAACCACTCCATGGGTAAATGTAATCTGAATGGCCTCCTGTCTAAACCTCACTGACAAAATAACATTTTCGGCTGCACAGCTGTCAGCCACCTGATAAGTTAGCCTGACATTACTGTCACACCAATGCGCTATGGCTGAGATTAAACCTCTTCATTTCCTCATAATGTTACAAGAAGTAACTAGGAATGTTTAGCAAGAGATTAAAAGAGTTCAAGCCAATAGGAATTATTTTACAGCCAGCAGCAAAAGCTGATTTTTTTTCCAATTATTACCTTCACATTGGAGCCTTAATACTGAGATATGTATATGAAATACAACCTTTTATGTCGAAAACTGATATGCCTGATCCTGAAATGGATCATAAATATGTGAATTGCTGATACTGTAAGTGCCTGAGAATGCAAACTACCTCATAAACACTCCCTATGTTATTAGCATTTTCTGCCACTTCAAGTCAAGAAGGTGAAATGTAAGGAATATGTGGAGCATATGTAGTTGGAAAGTAGATATGGTCAAAGATTAAAAAGGATCTGTCAGCTCTCCCGACATGATTCTTAGGCCTCATGCACACGACTGTTGTGTGCACCCGTGGCCGTTGTTCCGTTTTCCGTGATTTTCTGTGGACCCATTGACTTTCAATGGGTCCGTTGAAAACTCGGAAAATGCACCGTTTGTCATCCGCGGCCGTGATCCGTGTATCCTGTCCGTCAAAAAAATATGACCTGTCCTATTTTTTTGACGGACAACGGTTCACGGACCCATTCAAGTCAATGGGTCCGTGAAAAAACACGGATGCACACAAGATTGGCATCCGTTTCCGTGATCCGTGTCCGTAGGCTACTTTCATACAGACGGATCCGAAGATCCGTCTGCATAAAAGCTTTTTCAGAGCTGTGTTTTCACGTCGTGAAAACTCAAATCCGACAGTATATTCTAACACAGAGGCGTTCCCATAGTGATGGGGACGCTTCTAGTTAGAATATACTACGAACTGTGTACATGACTGCCCCCTGCTGCCTGGCAGCACCCGATCTCTTACAGGGGGCTGTGATCCGCACAATTAACCCCTCAGGTGCTGCACCTGAAGGGGTTAATTGTGCGTATCATAGCCCCCTGTAAGAGATCAGGGGCTGCCAGGCAGCAGGGGGCAGACCCCCCTCCCTCCCCAGTTTTAATTTCATGGGGGCCAGTGCGGCCCCCCCTCTATTGTATTAATATCATTGGTGGCCAGTGCGGCCCCCCGGTCCCCCCTCCCTTTATTGTATTATCATTGGTAGCCAGTGTGCGGACCCCCCCGGCCCCCCCTCCCTCCCTCCCTCTATTGTTTTATCATTGGTGGCCAGTGTGCGCCCCCCCCGCCCCGCTCTATTGTTTTAATATCATTGGTGGCCAGTGTGCGGCCTCCCCTCTCCCCCCCCCGATCATTGGTGGCAGCGGAGAGTTCCGATTGGAGTCCCAATTTAATCGCTGGGGCTCCGATCAGTAACCATGGCAACCATGATGCTACTGCAGTCCTGGTTGCCATGGTTACTTAGCAATATTAGAAGCATCATACTTACCTGCTGCGCTGTCTGTGACCGGCCGTGAGCTCCTCCTACTGGTAAGTGACAGATCATTAAGCAATGCGCCGCACAGACCTGTCACTTACCAGTAGGAGGAGCTCCCAGCCGATCACAGACGGATCCGTCCCCATTGACTTGCATTGTAAGTCAGGACGGATCCGTTTGGCTCCGCACGGCCAGGCGGACACCAAAACGACTTTTTTTTCATGTCCGTGGATCCTCCAAAATTCAAGGAAGACCCACGGACGAAAAAACGGTCACGGATCACGGACCAACGGAACCCCGTTTTGCGGACCGTGAAAAAATACTGTCGTGTGCATGAGGCCTTATAGATATTTCCTTTCCGTGTGAAATAATTATTTTGGAACACCTTATCTTGCACCTTATCTTGCAACTCTAAATTTTGTTCTTCAACCTAGACATGTGTAAATAAATTGACAACTGGTTGTTAAGGTATCCATACACTATACACAGTTGTCTGATGCCGTTGATGCTCTTCAACCCAACATCTGTTGTCAAGACAGCATAACTGCAATTTAGCTAGTTGGTTGGTTCCACCAAAATTTTAAGATTTGTATGACTTACGTCAATGTGTATGGGCACCTTTAACATTCCCCTTGTCAATATGGCGTGTCTCTTCAGAGATTGATATCAGCACTGATTGGACAGTGCTGGAGTAAGTAGGGAAAGGTCCCATGGACAAGGGAAATGGTAAGACTCAGTGTAGAGTCCTAAACAAAGGTGCTCCAGAGTTTTCATCTCATGAAGAATGCAAGTTTTTACTAAAGCAGACATCTCTGGCGAGTTGTCAGGTCTTCTTGAAAGGGAACCTGTCAAGAAGTTCATGCTGTCCAAACCATAGGCAGCATGAAATCTCAACAGGCTCCCCATTAGAGACAGCTGTGGCATGCTATGTTTTTTTGAGAAAAAAAAGCTTAAAAAGGAGCTGAGAACAGGAAGAAAAGTCATGGGATGGGTCCCTACCAGGTTCTTACAGCCTGGCTCGGCCTCATTGACAGGTCCCTCCTTTGATACCTTCTGATACCTTCCTATAAGAGAATGAAAAATGTGTTGCTTAGATCTAGACACTGAAAATTGTTCACATCTTGTGAAACAGACCTTAAGATGTGTCGTTCTTTACCTTTCCTCTTGGCTTGACAAATCCTGAGAAAAATGACACAAGACGACCAGCTTTGGAGGAAAAAAATGCATGATTTAATGATACTGTATCAGGAGTTGTATATGCATTATGTCAATATGTGGCCATCCAATTGTTATGATGTGACTTGAAGCCTATTAAAGGTTTTGCTAGTAAATTTTGCTAATGTATTGAACTTGTGTCATGAAGAAATTGGCATCCTTAAAGGGAACCTGTCACCTGTCAGCCTACTTCTTGACAGTCTGTGCATACAGGCATACAGTAAGTGTCATCACTGAATAGGACCACCCACATGTGTCCTAAGTTCAGAATGAGCAGAGAGTTAAATTAACAAATTTCATTGATTCATTTTTTTTTCAGAAAACATTTTAGTCTGCTCAGCTCCTCCTGCTCTATAACGTCCTCTCTGCAGTTTGCACTGCATTTTCATCGTGACAAGTTCCACGATGCAAGCAAGTAAGCTATAACTACCTTAAAGAGGAGGAAACAGAGTCCTGCACTTTTGAGGTCACCTCTGCATTTAATCCCCATCTCTATGCAGCCACCAGTGGCTACACAATATATTGGGGTATGCCAGTGTTTTGCACTCCTGTGGATATCCCATAAATGTCTGTATTGGGAACAACCCTTCAAGTGTATTGGAGCTCTCTGAATCTGGTGATTAGACTTTAAATGTAAGAAATAAGAGTGACCATTTGCTGACATGAAGCATAGACCTTCAAAATGATGAGGATCAAAACTCAGTATGAGTTATTAGCATGAGATGGGATGTTGTTCATTATCAGTGTTCACAGACCTGTCTGTAAAATCACATAATAGTTACTGCAAAGCAAAGGCAAACCTGTATCTAAGAGAAGCAAACTGTGTTGGAGCTATGGGGTCCGCCTGGCCCCGCTGGATCCCCATTGACTATAATGGGATCTGCTGGCAGTATTTGACCAGCAGAAAGCCCGAATTTATGCCAGAAACACTTCAGAGCCCCATTGAATCCCATTATAGTCAACGGGGATCCAGCAGTGTGCGGCAGTATCCGGCTATGCCCCATACGATGACTCCAGTAGTTTGTTCCTCTACCTGAACTGACTACCGGATTTACCTTCCAGAGGTGTGAACATAGTTTAAAGAGGACCTTTCACCACAAACTGCAATGCAATCTGAATGCACCACGTTTTAGAGCACAAATGAGTGCAAAAGGACGCAAAAGCCACAATTCTGAAGTGAAGAAATAATAAATCAGGGCCATAGTCTTTACCGTGAGTAAGAAACAATATATTACTTAACAATTACATTGTCATGCCTTTTCCAACCAAGGTGAGATCTTTTTCTCTGGGTGAATTTATTTCATATCAAATTCTCAAATTATCTAATCCTACTTTTCCTTTAGTCCCAATATCTAATATATGGAAGCAGTTGATGAATTACTTTTGTTGTCTATAGCCTTTTCTTTTCCACCTTAGTCAAATAAAAACTTTTAATAAAACTATAAATTAAAAAAAGAAACATGGGCAGCGTCTGTTTTAATGCTGAGAATTATAAGTTAAAATAGTTAAAAATGTAGTTAAATATTTAATGTGAATTTAAGTGAAGACATGAGCACTACTGTGCGTAATTACCATATCATTACTTTTGTCATCTTTTAAGACCCTTGGGCAAATGGGATAATAGTACACTTCAAGTGATAAAAACAGATTTATACTAGAATTACTGTAAATTGTGGATTTAAAGTGTAATTTTCATTAATAAACTGTATCGGATGTAAAATAGTCCTTATATTTGACATAATATTCCTTAAAATAATTTCCATTCTAGCCACTTCCCATCCGGGCCATTTACCCCCTTCCTGACTGAGCCATTTTTTACAAATCTGACATGTGTCACTTTATGTGGTAATAACTTTGGAACGCTATTACTTATCCAGCCATTCATTCACGTTTTCTCGTGACACAATGTGCTTCATGATAGTCATACATTTGAGTCAATATATTTCACCTTTATTTATTAAAAAATCCCCAAATTACCAAACATTTAGAAAAATTAGCAATTTTCAAAATTTCAATTTCACTGCTTTTAAAACAGAAAGTGATACCTCATAAAATATTTATTACTTAACATTCCCCATATGTTTACTTTATGTTGGCATTATTTTGTAAATGTCATTTTATTTTTTTAGGACATTACAAGGCTTAGAATTTTAGAAGCAATTCTAAATTCTTTTTTTTTCCAAAACCCACTTTTTAAAGACCAGTTCAGGTCTGAAGTCACTTTGTGGGGCTTACATAGTGGAAACCCCCCATAAATGATCACATTGTAGAAACTACACCCCTCAAGTTACTCAAAACTGATTTTACAAACTTTGTTAACCCTTTAGGTGTTCCACAAAAATTAAAGAAAGTGGAGACTACATTTCAAAATTTAAATTTTGGGGCATATTTTCCATTTCAATCCATTTTTTTTTCTTTAACACATCGAGGGTTAACAGCCAAACAAAACTTAATATTCATTAACCTGGTTCTGTGGTATACATAAACACCCCACATATGGTCATAAACTGATGTAAGGGCACACGGCAGGGCACAGAAGAAAAGGAGTGCCATATGGTTTATGGAAGGCAGATTTTTGCTGAACTAGTTTTTTGATGTCCTGTCCCATTTGAAGCCCCCCTGATGCATCCTTACAGTAGAAACTCCCCCAAAAAGTGACCCCATTTTGAAAACTAGGGGATAAGGTGCCAGTTTTATTGGTACTATTTTGGGGTACATATTATTTTTAATTGCTCCATATAAAAAATTTTGAGAGGCAAGGTAACCAAAAAATGGCTGTTTTAGCACCGTTTTTATTTTTTATTGTTTACAACATTTATCTGACAGGGTAAATCAAGTGCTATTTTTATAGAGCAGGTTGTTATGGATGCAATGATATCAAATATGTCTAATTTATTTGTTTGTTTATTTCAGTTTTACATAATAAAGCATTTCTGAAAAAAAATATGTTTTTGTGTCTGCATTTTCTGAACGCCATATTTTTTAGGATTTTTTGCAGGAAGAGTTGATGTTTTTATTGGTACCATTTTTGGGCACATATCATTTTTTGATCATTCATTATAACACTTTATGGGGCAAGGTGACCAAAAAATTAGTTGTTTTAGCACAGTTTTATTTATTTATTTTTACAGTGTTCACCTGAGGGCTTAGGTCATGTGACATTTTTATAGAGAAGATCATCACGGATGTGGCAATACCTAATATGTATACTTTTTCTCATTTATTTAAGTTTTACACAATAATAGCATTTTTTAACCCCTTAAGGACACAGGACGCCCTATTTCCCGAGTCCTTAAGGACACAGGACGTACCGGTACGTCCTAACTTAAAATCTGGATTCCGGCGCAGCGGGGGTTAATCGCAACGGGATACCGGCTGAAATCATTCAGCCGGCATCCTGTCACAACGCGGTTTGATGCGCTTTTTGCAGTTTCTGATCCCCGCGGTCCCTGACCGCGGGGATCAGAAACGTTGTAATGCCAAAAATATATATATTTCAGCCCCCCGATGGAGAGGGAGAGAGCCCCCAGACAGCCCCCCGACAGCCCCGTCCTTACCCTTCCCCGTCTGCGAAGTTCTGACCAGTACTGAACAGACGGGGAAGGTTCCCATGGCAACAGGACGCCGTCTCAGGCATCCTGCTGTCCATGGTGCTGAACAGATCTGTGCTAAAGGCAGAGATCTGTTCAGACAAAGTGTAAGTAAAATACAGTATAGTACAATATATATTGTACTGTACTGTATTATACAGACATCAGACCCACTGGATCTTCAAGAACCAAGTGGGTCTGGGTAAAAATCACTGATTAAAAATGAAAAAAAAAAAAATTCCCTACACATGTTTGGTATCGACGCATCCGTAACGACCTGATCTATAAAATGGTCATGTTACTTTCCCTGCACGGTGAACACCATAAAAAGAAAAAAAGAAAAACTATTAGGAAATTGAAATTTTGCCCACCTTACTTCCCAAAAAAGGTAATAAAAGTGATCAAAAAAGTCACATGTACGCCAAAATAGTACCAATCAAACCGTCATCTCATCCCGCAAAAATCATACCCTACCCAAGATAATCGCCCAAAAACTGAAAAAACTATGGCTCTCAGACTATGGAGACACTAAAACATGATTTTTTTTGTTTCAAAAATGAAATCATTGTGTAAAACTTACATAAATAAAAAAAATTGGATACATATTAGGTATCGCCGCGTCCGTGACAACCTGCTCTATAAAATGACCACATGATCTAACCTGTCAGATGAATGTTGTAAATAACAAAAAAAAAAACTGCCAAAAAATCTATTTCTTGTTACCTTGCCGCACAAAAAAGTGTAAATTAGAGCAACCAAAAATCATATGTACCCTAAACTAGTACCAACAAAACTGCCACCCTATCCCGTAGTTTCTAAAATGGGGTCACTTTTTTGGAGTTTCTACTCTTGGGGTGCATCAGGGGGCCTTCAAATGGGACATGGTGTCAAAAAAATCAGTCCAGCAAAATCTGCCTTCCAAAAACCGTATGGCATTCCTTTCCTTCTGCGCCCTGCCGTGTACCCGTACAGCGGTTTACGACCACATATGGGGTGTTTCTGTAAACTACAGAATCAGGGCCATAAATATAGAGTTTTGTTTGGCTGTTAACCCTTGCTTTGTAACTGGAAAAAAAAATATTAAAATGGAAAATCTGCCAAAAATGTGAAATTTTGAAATTGTATCTCTATTTTCCATTAAATCTTGTGCAACACCTAAAGGGTTAACAAAGTTTGTAAAATAAGTTTTGAATACCTTGAGGGGTTAGTTTCTTAGACTAACATCTTTTCCACGACCACGAGATGTGTCTTTCGACATGGTTGTTTAAGAAATAATAAGCAACTCATTGCACCATTTCGGGTTAAATAACTTATTGCCAGCTGAAAGATAATCGACCCATGCAGTATTTATCCAAAAGGAGGCTCATAACTATTTGGTAAGTTAAATCCAGGTGGTGACTTTTTTTTTTGGACAGGCAGTGTATATCAAAATGCATGCAGGTTAAAGAGGAACTGTCACCATGAAAGGCAATGCAATATGTGGGCAGCAAGTTATGGAGCAGGAAGAGCTGAGCAGATTGATATACTCAATCAATCACTAATATTGATGTCTACATGAACAATGAAGTCAGAAAGAGGAGAATTTTAAGTGTAACTGTTCATCCCATTCAAGTAAATAAGAGAGGAAGCTGTAATTATAATTCATCACCACTACAATGTAGATGGCATGCAGGTAAACATTGAAGAGAGCCCAGCTCTCGTAGTAGCACTGTAGTCCCTTCAAACAGCTGATCTGCGGGGCTGCTGAGAGTCACTGATTTGATATTGATCAACTGTCTTGAGGAAAGTCATTAATATCATAAAAAAGAAATACCCCTTCAATGAAAATCTTGGATTCTGTTTGAGAAGGTCCAAACAATCTCCTAGGTGGGCCTCCAGCAGCATAGTCAATACTAGTACTCTTATAAACCGACAAATGCTTCTGTTACAAAACTTGTCCGATTCTTGGAATTCAAAACTTGGCTTAATAGATTTTTACTGGCAAATTTATTTGTGAGGGCTCTTGTCTCATTTGTAAATGGAAAAATCTCACTCACTAGGATGACTGCAATATTAGCATATTCAATAAATGTTTCAGCGTCTCCATAAAATTATGTAAATTCGATTTTCTCCCTTCTGCATCCAACACACCCCTCTCCAGTACTCCATCCTGAAATGTCTGCCAGCTGACAGTAAAAATGGATGCGTGTAAACCTTAAATAAAGGGGTCTCATAGATTGCCCTCCACAGGTGATTAACATTCAGGGTAGGACAAAGCGGGATATTTCAGATATCATTTAAATCACATTCTCTGTAATCACCCACAAAGGCTTCTTGATTGTTATTTCTTTAAAACTAAAATGAATTATTTCTAAATTGTTTGTCTAATGCCAAGAGAGGCTCTTGATAGCACAATGCTCATTTATCTGAATACATTAGTGGTAAACATGAAGTACTAAGCTCTAATCCTGGCATTAGATCACTGCTAACAGGATGAGTATTATTACCATTCCATCCGCAACACTTCATCTCATTCCAGCACTTATGCTCTTAAAATTCGCATCACTAAAATAGATATTGTATCTTTCTGTGCAGGTAGGGTACATGCAGTACTGTAACACAACTACTATGATTTTATTATTATTCATATAATATATCACACATATATTTTTTGTTGTCATTTGTCGTCACTAAAATACTCGACGTAAAACTAATAAACAAAATGCAGGTTCTGCTTAAAAAAAATGAAAGTATAATAATAAATAATTTATTTTATTAATATCTAATTTCCCATTGCCCTGCCACCGCCTCCAGTTGTCTCTAGGTCTCGCCACCTGAGTCAATCGCCTCATTGGTGGCGCACCCTTGCCTGTATATTATGATGACTGTCCATGCCCACTGCCACTCTGCTCTCCCCAGCAGGCACAGCCACCTCTCTTCTCACCTGCTCCTGGGTTCTGGTGGTCCAGACTCACTGGCTCTCTGTTTCTCCCCTGCAGACTGCTTCTTGCAGGCAATGCTTCACACTGCTCATAGGGTGCTCTTAAAGAGACAGCGGCCGCATTCTAATCTTCTGAAGCCAATGACGGGCTGCATTGGGGTACTTGTATGTACACCTTCGGGGGCATTTTTCTTATGATTGCATTTTACTCATTTTGGGCTAAAATCATTTGTACTATTGGTTCAGCTGTTTCTGAGATACAAATCAGTCTGTTTGCAAAATGGTCACTTTGTGTTTTTCTTTGAATCCCCTAATCTAACGAAATCATGTGTGGCTCTTATCTCTGACCTCATAAAAAATTATTTGTTCCACATTCTTATCAGTTTGATAAGAATTGAGCTCTAACGAGTGTTTATGAGGCCAGGAGAACAGAGATAAGAACTACACAAGCTATCAGATGAGGGATTCAAAAAAAGCACAAAGTGACAGCTTGCAAGCAGACTGATTTATAACCCTTGTATCTAAAAAACGGTTGAACATTTTTTAATAAAGAGCAATTGTAAAAGTGATTTTAAGCCCAAAGTGAATAAAATGCAATCATTCAAAACATTGTCTCAAAGGTGTCCATTACTTTTAAGGCAGCTTCACCTGTAGGAAGGTGCTAGTGTCCTGCAAAGGTGTGCTGCTCCTATATTTGCTTGCCCTTGTACAGACTGTTTCCTGGATTTGACCCTTTGTTGCCAGACCTGACCTCTGCTTCACACTGGCGTCTCTTGTCCCCACTTTGGTCAGCAGTCACTTGAACAGAGACCAAGAGGGATTGGCCTGGTAGTTTCTCTGCAGCGGAGCCCAGATAACTATATAGGGGTTAAAGGGTGAAGGTCAGGGAGACCAATTAGATAACACCCTTAGGAATAGCCCCAAGCCTTCCATTTCATAACACTCTACTTTGGTTAACAACGTCTGGAAGGTCTTATATAATATGATTAATTTACTGTATATTGTACCAGATCTCCTAAACTTGCTGGCCACATTGAAACTTAGTGTTAGGCTCGAATATTCGAATAGCATATATTAATCGTGAATATCGGCACTTCGAGAATTCGCGAATATTTAAAATATAGTGATATATATTCGTAATTTCGAATATTCTAGATTTTTTTTTTCCATCAGTAACCTCCCTTCTTGCTTGTGGGCCAATGAGCTTAGCAACACCCCTAGCAACCAATAGGAAAGTTGCCTACCCCTTACTATATAAGAACCTCCCCAGCAGCCCTTGTATGCAGTATTTTGCAGATCTGAGAGAGGAAGAGCAGTGTTATTGCTGTGCTCTCTGCTTTCCTGTGTCATTCGAATTCTCGAATATATGACGAATATTCTACCAAATATTTGCAAAATATCACGAATTCGAATATTGCCCCTGCCGCTCATCACTAATTGAAACAATACTGGTGGTGTTTAGCCAAATTAAGGGAAATTAATCTAGAAAAGAATGAGAAAGGGAATACATTTGCCTACACTACTTGTCAGTCTGTGGAATGTTCTGAATGTTCCTGAAGCAAGCAGTCTTTTAGACAACAGAGGTGTTACATTTATTCTGACTCCTTCCACTGTCAGCTCCAGGCAGATAAGGGAACAGATCCTAGTGAAGGTCAGGGGGCTAAAAAGGAACTTGTTAGCTGGATATCACCCCCCAAACTACCAGGAATACCTGAGCATTCTGCTCATCATGTGCCCAGTGGTGTCCTTGACAGATTTGGTAGCTGTTTCATTTTAACAAAAGTCCACCTTAATCACTGCTCCCATCATATGCAAATAACTGGTTTGGAGTCAAGGAGGTGGAGATGTTGAGAACTGACATCAAGCTTGCCACACCCAAATTGTTCTTCACTGACATCCCTGAAGACATGGAACGTCACAACCACCCTGTAATCTCACATGTGCACTGTTGTGTCCTATTCATGATGCATGCTCATAGAAGCAACATCTCCACCTCCTTGACTCCAAGACACTTATTTGCATACAGCACTGACAGTGATCAAAGTGGCTTTTGGCAAAATTAGGCATCTGCTGAGGAAAATAAGGACACCACTTGGTGCATTAGAAGCAGAACGGTCAGGTACATCTGGTAGTTTGAGGGGTAACACCCAGCTGATGTACTGCAGATAACGCATTCAATTGTCACTTTTCATATTGGTCCCTCACAATCTAATTTATCTCGAACACACATATTCACACACTAGGACAATTTCATAGAAAACTAGTTAACCTATTAGTACAATTTTAGCATTTGGAAGGAAACCAAAGTACCCTGTGGAAATTCACAGAGACCCAAGTATTAAGTCAACAGGTTTACCCTGTACTCATACACTCATCACATTTCAACCAAAATATTCTGGAAATAACAGACTAATCTTTTGTAACTCTCACATTTGTGGCTTCAACTGAAATTCTTCTAGGAAGCTTAGAAGCAAATGTTTCTGCCTTTTTCTGATGGAATTGTTGAGCATCTTTGCTGTCTGAGTGACCTAAACTTGCCCTCTGCAAGTGCTCTTTCATGGTAGGAAATTCTTGTGCATGTCCAGAGGTTTTTCTCTTGAGAGTTGGACTCAAGTGACATATTCTAGGAAACTTACTCATGTTTCACTTAGTATTCTATATACAGGACTAGGCTTGAGAAAGCTTATTACATGGATAAGAATTATAGATCTGAGAACAGCAAAATGAAGACATATATTATCTTATTATTTATTCTTAGTCTACGACTGCAGCCAAAGTACTTGTAGGCAGTGCAAAAGTGTCAGGCAACTTGAGGGACTATGGTTTAAGAAGTCATTACCTTTCCATAGACATGAATTGAAATGTGACACACATTACTATGACACAACATGACTTCTAAGGTTATATAATTCCCTCATTCCCTTATCAGTCTCAGATTTTACAAAATTTACTAGTACCAGCAATTTTGTCAAGTGACACATCACATAGACAATGCATTTGCACACTGCATTCAGTGCATTGAATACTCTGCAACATCTTAGGCCCCTTTCACACTGGCGTCGGGGAAGAGGTCCGGATGTGTTGCGGGTGCCTTGCAGGAAACCGGCGCGAGTGTGCACGCAATTTCAGTCAGTTTTGTCTGCGATTGAGTTGTGTTGTTCAGTTTTTTCAGCGCGAGTGCAAAGCGTTTTAATGCATTTTACACGCGCTTGATAAAAAACTGAATGTTGGTACCCAGACCCGAACCCGGACTTCTTCACTGAAGTTCGGGTTTGAGTTCGGTGTTCTGTAGATTTTATTATTTTCCGTTATAACCATGTTATAATGGAAAATAATAAATTAAATTTACTTTAATGGGGTCCCAAGGCTCATCTCATCATCTACTTAGCAACCATGCGTGAAAATCGCATTGCATCCGCACTTGCTTGCGGATGCAATGCGATTTTCACGCAGCCCCATTCACTTCTATGGGGCCTGCGTTGCGTGAAAAATGCTGAATATAGCACATGCTGCGATTTTCACGCAACGCACAAGTGATGCGTGAAGAACATCGCTCATGTATACAGCCCCACTGAAATGAATGGGTCCGGATTCAGTGCGGGTGCAATGCGTTCACACGTCACGCATTGCACCTGCTCGGAATACTCGCCCGTGTGAAAAGGGCCTTAGTCTAGTTCCTTTCCAAACAAAAGTGATTATCTAGCTCTGCCCTGTATTGCTAGCAGATATTGGTGAGATCCACTCTTTAGTCATTGTCAATTTCAAATCCCAGCATATTCTATTGCCGACATTGGAATGAACTGCCTACAGCAGGCATGCTCAACCTGCGGCCCTCCAGCTGTTGTAAAACTCCAACTCCTACAATGCCCTACTGTAGGCTGATAGCTGTAGGCTGTTCAGTCATGCTGAGAGTTGTAGTTTTGCAACAGCTTAAGCATGACTGGCCTAGAGTATACTGCAATACTTGCAGTTTAGTACTTTGCCCTTATGTTTTGGTGAAGTTGTAACAGATCCTATAGAGCTTTCTTTAATACTTTGTTCTTCAAGATCTGTTTCTGGTCTCCTTTAAAATGCAAAAAGAAAATGCGTCCCAAAGACATAACTCGTTTGGTTTATGGTTTAGGAGTTTGTGGTACACGCCTGTTCTTGGGCAGAGTATGTCTTGTTTGGCTTTTGGTCTGTAGTATTATTTATTTGTTTGCTTTGTCACATTTTTATAACCTTTAGATCAGGGATCAGCAACCTCCGGCACTCCAGCTGTTCAGAAACTACAACTCCCAGAATCTTCCGTTCACTTCTACGAAAGTTGCAAGAACAGCCAAGTAAATTTGAATGCTAGGATTTGTAGTTTCACAGCAGCTGGAGTGTCGGAGGTTGCTGACCCCTGCTTTAGATTGTTGTATAATTATGAATTCATTTTGTTTTATATTTTTGCATAGTGAATAGACCTTTAAACTTATGCCAAAATCGTTCTGGGACTTTTATCCCTATTTAACCATTTCCTAACTGCCCAACATAAGTTTACGTCGGAGACCAGGCATTTAAAAATGGCGAGTGGAGGGGGCTCCATAGCCTCCGGATCACCCGGCACTAATGGCTCCGACCGGCGGTAATGTCGGTTGTGGAATTTTAACCCTTCAGATGCCGTGGTAAAACATGACCATGGCATCTAGATGTGTTAAAACCCAGAAGCACGTGCTTTCAGGTGTGCTCCAGGTGCCCCAGGCGAGGATCAGGGGAAAGGGATGTATTGTGTGGCAGCTTCTGTCCATTTGGAATTTTTTTTTCCCACTTCCCACCACATTTTATGCAACCATAAATGGTGCCATTAGAACGTGCATCTTGTCCCGCAAAAAAACAAGCCCTCATATGGCTATATGAATGAAAAAAATAAAATAAAAAATGATGGCTTTGTGAGGGCTGGGAATAAAAACAAAAAGGAAAATCGCCTGTTCATTAACATAGAAACATAGAATGTGTCGGCAGATAAGAACCATTTGGCCCATCTAGTCTGCCCAATATATCTGAATACTATGGATTAAAAGGATACTTCTGTCAGAAAAGGGTACTTTTTAAACTCCTGTTTATGGAAAATTAATTTTTAAGTATTTTTGTCAATTTTTCATACCAGCAATACTATATCATTGAAAATTAATGTGAATCTGTTACTCTGATTTTGGACCATTATCTACAGTAATACATGTGTCATTCATTTTTTATTATCCTACTGTCCCCATTTTCCCTGTCAGCGCTCAGAGCTGTGTTGAAATACATTGCTAGGACTGCTGTGCATGCGCACGAGTCCTCTCTATTATGTTATAACAGCATATGTCGGGACTGTGTATTTCAATGCAGCTTTGAGTTCTCACATCAGGGAATAGGGGGGAATTGGGATCTGGACTCCTTATCTGCAGTATTACACATGTATTACTGTAGATAATAGTCCAAAATCTGAGTGACAAATAGCTTTTAAATACAAAATGTTGACCTTCTTTAGTAGTCAACATAGAGAGATAATACTCCTGTATAGATTCTCTATCTATCCTATTGTCATTTTACTGCTGCTATGAGGGAAATATATTATCTGCTTATATAATTAGAGATGAGAGAATTTTAAAAAAATTCAATTCGGCTGGTTCGCCGAATTTTTTTGAAAAATTTGCTTCGATACAAATTTATGCACGGCTAATCACGTTAAAAAATGGCTATTTCCTGGCTGCTGAGAGTCTTTATAGTAGTGTAGAACACTGTGCCTTGCAGTAACAGGCATAGGAAGTCTGCTTTGGTAGTGAAATAATACTGTGAGTCAGTATGACATGCAGATGACAAGCTTCGCTCTTAGAATCACTGCACACTTCACTTATTTGGGCGGTCACAGGGCCAAAACTGACCAAATAACTCAAGTATCAACTCAGCCTTACAGGTCAATGTTAGCGCCAAGAAGAACGCACTCCTTTAACACCGTCGTCGGCAGATTCCACATAGATTTCTACAGAACCTGTTCTATTAAACGCTTATACAAGTAGACAGAGTGGAGAGGGTGTCAGCAGTAAGTTTGTGTTGACGTCACTGATTAATTTTCTCAATTCTCTGATCCGTCAGAACAATTACCCAGAAAAAACGGATCCTGTCTATTGAGCATACACCTTCACTCATTCAGCATTTGCTCAATAATCCATCAGTATTGCTAAAGGCAAAAAAAAAATTGAGTGGATCTAAAACAGAGATGACACGTGAGTGGAATATTTGCATGTCTTCTGTGTTTTCTACCCACTCCTGCTTTTGGCTACCAAATCATAAGCCAATTCTGATGGGACCATACAGGCCTTAAAGATGCTACACAGACAGGATCCATTGTGCGTCTCATTTTTCCTTCCTTCCTTCTGACAGATCAGAAGAACTGTCAAATAAATGATGATGTCATCCAGGCCAAAAGCCAAAATAGTGGACCAATCATGAAGTGAGGAGGGTGGGAACAGCATGAGAAGTCCACAGAGTGGACCTATGACATAGTAGTAAGGTGAAAACAGCATGAGGAGACCACCGAGTGGCACAATGACAGAGTCTGGAGGTGGCGGCCACCGAGTGGCTCAATGACCAAGTCTGCAGGTGGCAGCAGCATGAGGAGACCACAGAGCGGCACGATGACAGAGTCTAGAGGTGGCGGTTGCAGCAGCATCAGGAGAAGACCACCGAGTGGCACAATGACAGAGTCTGGAGGTGGCGGCAGCATCAGGAGGCCACAGAGTGGCAAGGTGACATACTGTGAAGGTTGGTGGCAATACCAGTACCTGCTGAAGATGGTCGGTGAAAGACGGAGCACTTGGCATCAGATATGTGGCATCAGGCGGGTAACAGCATCATAATAGTAGCTGAGGCAGGTAGCCATAAGAAACCAGTCTCTTTAGTCAAATTGTTGGTGTGGCACCATAGATGATCTAGTCTGATGCATCAGGCATTGGTGTGTGGAAATCGTGGCTGATCCACGCCTGATTCATCTTGATGCAGTGTCCCACTATGTGCTATATGTGGGCACTTTAAACTGTTGCTAAATGTCATATCCAATGTATTGTGGTATCATGCTGTAATTCCCTTTAACAGGCTGGCAGTGTCATTTACCTTTATTCGCCCCTAGGTGGTGCTGGCATATATATATATATATATAAGAAAAAAAGATCCGCAGCACTCCTTGAAAAATAAAATGTGCTCTTTATTCACACATATCAAATATTGACAACGTTTCGGTTCTCTCACAGAACCTTTCTCAAGTCAGGTATATATATATAGCTGGCCGGACGTGTCAAGTCAGTGTGTGTGTTGAGGATGAGAATAAAGAGAGGAGGAAGTTAATAAAGCAGGTGGGAATTAGTTTTTTCACCAAAAATATTCACAAAAGATTTGACCACATATAACTGCAGCACTGAACGCTGAATGGAGACATGATGGAGAATTAGCTGCATAAAACCGCAGCGCTGAATAAATTTTGTTTTCGACCGAAATACTTAAATAAAGATTTTACCACATATAACCACCGCACTGGCTGACTGCTACCTCCGCTACTTCCGTGAACCCCTGCACCTCTACTTCCGAAGCAGGTGCTCTACCCTGGGCACGTTTGACCTCCCACTGCTGCCACCCTGCTGAATCCCAGACATGCTTTCAACACAAATAACCGCCAACGTGAACTGAGAATGTATTTTTCTTTTTGTACTGAAATAGGCCACTAAACCTTTTTTAACACATATAACCGCCGCCGACGTGAACTGAGAATGTATTTTTCTTTTTGTACTGAAATAGGCCGGTAAACGCTTTCTGCGGAAATAAATGCACCAGTGAAATGCGTATATATTTTTCTTTTTTTACTGTAATATGCCCCTATACTCTTTCACTAGAAATAACTGCAACAGTGCAGTGCGTATATATTTTTCTTGTTGGACTGAAATGCGCCCCTATATGCTTTTACCAGAAATAACTGCAACAGTGCAGTGCGTATATTTTTTTGTTTTTTTACTGAAATATGCCCCTATACACTTTCACCAGAAATAACAGCAGAAGTAAAATGCGTATATATATTTTTCTTGTTGTACTGATATAAGATACTAAAGATACTAAGATATAAGCCTCTAAAGGCTTTTCAACATAACACTTTCAGCCCAATAACAATTAGCTGGAATGACAGAGCTGTCTAATGACTATTTCGATCCCCAAATAATCGTTCCCTGCACTTGTAAATCACTTTCCTATCAATGTCCCTAGCGCCTTCTGACGTCTCTCCCTGCACTAAGATGCTGTGAAATGATTCCTCCCTATCCTTTCCCTGCACTTATAAATCCTTTTTTCTGACTTTTTTTTTTCACAATGAGGTTTTTCCAATTGCTGTCCCTAGCGCCTTCACACGTCTGTCCCTGCACTCTGAACGCTGGAAAATGGCAGAATCTAAAATGGCTGCCGTATTTATAGGACTGTGACATCACAGGGCTGGCTGGATGCTGATTGGCTGCATGCAGGAATGTCAATCTGGGTAATCCCGCCTTCCCAGAGTTCCTTGACCCATGTCCTCAGTCCTCACACGTGTAGCTGCCATTTTAGGAAAATTGAGATTCGTTCCCACGAAGCGCAAGCAAATTTGCATTTGTTGCGAATCAAATTTTTCCTGAAATTCGGATCGAATTCCATTTTGTCAGCTTCGATTCGCTCATCTCTAAATATAATAGTAGGTGTAGAGTTAAGGATGGATGTTCCACAGCTATTGTTCTATTGATAGGCCTAGATAAAGATGCCTACAGAAGAACATTGCACTTAGTATAATATGTGATGTTCTAATTTAGTCAATCATCTCCTTCCTTTTCTGACCGCAGTGAATGGTCCGGCTGAGAAAATCAAGCAAGGCTGTCTGCTGTGCTAAAAGTCCAAACAAAGAGGAAGTTAAAGAGCCAAAGACAGGAAGTAAAATACATGGACTGACTTAAAAAAATTATATGCAGAAAACACCAGTTTTTAAAAAAATAAATCAATAAATCAATAATTACATAGAATATTCACACATGGGCTGTTAATATGTGAGAAAAAAAATAATGGTAGTGTCCTTTTAAATGCGTTTAACTTTGTGCACACCTTGAGTCTGATGGCAAAGTTTCAAAATATAAGGCATATTACGGGAGATGGTGCTTTCACCAGACAACCCTGTCAGCATTTAACGAGAGCCTTTCCAACATGTTGTAATAATGACATTGCAATATACTGATCTTTCTTGTTTTTTTTTTGTTTTTTTTGGAAGAGAACAATATCACATTTGAGAAAAATTTGGTGTAGGAGCAATAAATTAATTCCAAGATTCTCCCAGCAGGATATCAGCCCCTGCTTGGGATTTCTTCCCAATTAACATTTTTAGCAAAGCTTAAATCAATATTGAAAAATCCTGACCATTTCTGCTCGAGATAATCATAGCAATTATGGAAGCAATATGATGAAAGACTGCGCAAATGGAGAAAATGGATCAGGAGAGTCCAGATTGAAAAAAGCATGGGATGTACTTAAGGAAAGCAACGACATGAGCATATCCTTTTAACCTTTGAGGACTTGTCAGACTGGGTCATGAAGGAGTTATTGTGAAGGAAATTATTCGATTATGCTATTATAAAGGACATTTTTCTGGCTGTGTCTAGGGACATCTCTCTTGGATACCAAAAATCAGCATTGTTGATGTCTACAATATCTCCTGAAGCTTCTCCAGCACAGAAATAGTAGAGATATGGAATTATTACAGTATGTATTAAATCGCAGGTTCTTCCATTACATACAGCCATAGGAGTTATAGTTCTTGTTGCTGCCTTTGCAAAAGGAAACAGAGAAAATCCCCAAGTACATGACTTTATTAGACATGTATTCTCCATTATCTGTGTGCAGTGGTGTGTTCCCTTATGATCCGGTCGGTTGGCCAGAGGTGCCCTGTGTGTTCTGCAAAGTGCACG
This sequence comes from Bufo bufo, assembly GCF_905171765.1. Classification (NCBI taxonomy): domain Eukaryota; kingdom Metazoa; phylum Chordata; class Amphibia; order Anura; family Bufonidae; genus Bufo; species Bufo bufo. The sequence continues at coordinate 56,298,130 of NC_053395.1, forward strand.
ATATGGCAGCTGTGTACCACCCTGTCCTTCATTTAGTCATGCACGTCCGGTCGGCCACTGCAATTTCACAGGGTGTTGCTGTAATCATTTCTTTTATGAAATTCACTTTGTTTGAGCTGTGAAGGTGAAAGCTATTTTAATTAGAACCACGATTAATGCGAGATTACCCTGGAGGCCTTCAAAGGAGCAAAATGAGCTGAACCTTATCCCAAGAAAAGCCAAACTAAACACTGATGCACAAAAATATATATTTAAAGATACGTCCATCATTTCTTCATTTCTGTGATATTTTTTTTAAAATGATAGAAGTTGAAAATGTTGATTCTTCATGTTTAAAGGGGTTGGTTCATCTCATACACTAATGGCATACTGCTAGAGTGTCAATGTCAGATAGTTGTGGGTCCCACCTCTTGGACATGCTTCTATATCCAGAATGGGGCCCCCAAAGTGAAGAAGAGCATAGTGTACGACGTTCTTTCTATTCATCACTATGGGAGTTACAAAAATAGATGAGTAAGGCACGCGGCTATTTTCAAGAATACCCATACCAGTGAATGGAGAGTGGACACTGCTATGGGACTGCTGGAAATAGCTGAGCTGGCACTAGGCTATTTTCAGAGCTTCCGTAGTTATGAACGGAGGATGGACGCGCATGCGCTGCTGCTCTCTTTTCACCTCGCAGGCCCCATTCTGGACATAGAAAAGGGTCCCAGAGGTGGGCCCCCATTATCTATCTGACATTAGTGGTATATTCTAGCATTATGCCATCAATATCTGAGATGAGACAACCCTTTTAAGATTGTCTTTAGAAGAAAATGGCTACTAACTAAGCAATTTGTGTTTATGTGACATATTGTGCTCTTTGTGCAAAATTTTTAAATAGATGTTGCGTCTTATGAATAGTCCTTGACTTTAGTGACACACCGATGAATAAGGAAAGTAAGGCTGTGGTGGTGTTGATGCCAAATCATGTGTCTCATATCTGCATGTTGGAGAGGAGGAACTCTTACTTGCAGAAGGTATTCATCTGCTTTCAAGCTATATCTGGTTACAGATCATATTTCTGTCTGAATTACTTGGAGACTATGGGTAGATTGATTAATATTCTTGTAGGATGTATCATTTGATAAAAAGGCCACCACTAGGGGGAGCTCAGTGCATAGGACTGCATATAGTTACCATTAACTTCAATTGAAGATGTAACTAATCTCTTTGCCCTGAGCTCCACCTAGCGGTGGCTGATTGAAAATACAGTAAATGTACATTGAGACATTTTACTTAAATTATCATTACTAATCAGAAGCAATAGAGGGTGCCCAAAAGACGCATGTATGAGAAAAGATGTATCATATATGACACATAGTAAGTGAGGGCCTATTACACATATTGCATTGGGGCATTGAAGCGTCAAGTTACATCTCTCTTACTGACGTTATCATAGCTTAAAATGGTTATAGTGTCTGACTGTTCTTGGCAAAAGAGCATAATGGGTTAAACTTAAACAGTGCCCCAACAAGTGAGATTATTCTGGGAGTAATAGATGTTAATTGTGCCTCAGTTTACTCAAAAGAGCCACAAATGTCCCTGTCCATCAACAAATGCTCTTAATTGCTGATAATGACAAGTGGTGACATCTTGAACTCTGGTTGAGAGAATGGATCTGGGGCGATGTTAAAGTGCCACATAATTGAAGGGCTCAATGCCGCCACTGTCTCCAAAATGATGTACGGTGTTGTACTGCATTGTTTAAATGAGGTTCTAGGAAGAACGAACATGCATCTAACTTTTAATCAATGTTCCTGTAATCAAAGACACTGTACAATTAAATCAGGATCTGCTAATGATTTCCTGATGATTGACCTTTTGCGTAAAAAAGAAAGATTTTTGTGCATAACGTAATACAAGGAAGTCTTCGTACCAAAACCCTTAACCTAAATTATTCAGTTGGCATATTTAGAGATCATTGCCCTAATACAAAATGGAACCTTCACCCAAAATATTCATTTTTTGAGTTATCTATTTGTGTTAAATGGTTTTCTTTGCACTGTCCCAGTGGTGGGGCCAGCAATCACAGACTCTCAGACTTTGAGGGTTAAAAGTCCAAACAATGTTTATTTTTTTGCATTCAGCTCAATACATGGTGTTCTTGTTAAACCTTTACTTGGATGAAGCCACAGCACATGAAGCATAACAAAAACTTTAAAGAAACACCTGCCCGTCTTCTCTCTCACCTATGCTTGCAGCATATTAGGGGGATCAGGCTTTGCACAGCCGCACAGTCAAACAGCCACCATGCTCTGTGATTGGCTAATGCTCTGAGGCCTCTATTTATTCCCCAGTAACCATCCCAGTAGCCATACCTTGGATCACTTCAGGCTAGGGGTATTAGCTGTACTGGAGTGAGGGTGGAATGGAAGGTCCCTCTGCCAAACCTACCAAAAAAATCCTGCCCATAAAATCTGAATAAAACAGCTCCAGCAAACTACACTACAGAAACAAATACAGGTTTCTGGATTCTTTTATCTCAACCAGACTCTGGGTGAAAAATACGCCCATTCCAGCACTTTACTACACATATTGTTACAGCACATTTTTTATTTTCCTTTTTAGCTGTTTTTTAAAGCATACCATATCCATTGTGATATTTATGGGGACCTGACACTGCTTTGAAAAAGGAAAACCAGGCGGTTCCCTGCTGGTTCAATATTTCTACCATCCCTTGTCCCCTAGAAATGGCTCTAGATTTTATTTGTCACCTTATATGTAAATATCCATTTGTTTGCCAATGGGGTGGATACCTAGAGTCTATTCACTTCAACATTTTAAAGGCGTTATTCCATGATTAATGTAAAAAATGAAAATCAGACGTCATATAGTACATGACAGAGAGCTCCCCATTCATTGCTCTCCTAGATTTATATCAAGCTGACAGCTCAGGGGATTGTTCTTTCTGCTGCAGCTATAGGAGAAAATTTGCATTATATAGATACATTTTATTGAATTACTCAGTGGCTATACTACATTTTTAATTACATGCAATTACAAAATTATTGAGATCCAGTTGCTGGTTTGAAAACGGTTGAATATTTTTTGTGGGACAACCCTTTTAATGCTTTCTAATCAGAGTGGCAGCTTCAGCAGCTCCTCACCGCACCAGCTGTACTATTTCCTTGGCTGGTGTTATATGGTACAGCTAGAAAATGAATAAATTCTGGGAAAACAGAGGAAATAGAGAGCAAGAGATCAGATTCAAACTCACATTTCTTGGTGCAATAGCATAATGGTTATGCATCTGACATAGGCAGAGGCACACAAACATGGCAGTTTCTCTTCTGAAATTCAGAGGCACAAAACTTGTACCGAATAAATTATTTTAATAGTATGACAGCGGTTCCTTCTACCCTCTGTCTAGGACTATGTTGTCTCTAAATATCTCTCAAGGGTGAGGTTTATCCTGCTTTCACATTTATCCATTTTTTCCACTCTTCCATATTGTGACATTTTGCCTGTTTCTGTATAGCGTCTCTCTCTCTTCATTCAAGTAACACCACCACCACAGTGGGTCATCACATGGCCTATCTGCCCTGCTCTTCTCTTTCTGCCACTCTGTGAGGGTGAGGTCACTTTTAAGAGATTCACACACTTCAAGGCTATGGTTGCACAGTTGTCAGCCAAATGCAAGTCTCTTGGCCACTACTTCATTTAGCCACGGCCTCTAAATGCACAGCGTAGGATTTACCTCTCTTTAGGAGGGGTTTACTTTGCTCTCATCCTGGACTGCAGCTTCCATATCATGGCCTTTTGCCTACTGCTACAGTCTGACTCTTTTTCTATTCAGAAGCCACCCCCACTCAGTGGCCATCATCATCCTTACCCCCCAGGTTTAGAACCAGGCAGGTCACTAACATAGACTGCAAGCCATGCTCTACTCTTTCTTCTACTCTGTGAGTATGAGGCAACTTTTTAAAAACTCAACCCTGCCTGTATTATGGAATAATTAAACCTTTAAGGGAAAACCTACTGTAGACATGTGCTTAAAGGAAACCATCGATTTTATGCTTCCTTTGCTGTTTTTAGCAGTCTGTCACCCCTAAGCTAGTATTAAATGGTTGCTGAGAACATACCGTATAATGATCATAGCCCATGCCAGAGAAGAGTCATGGCTGCCTGAGAAGAGTCATGGTTATTCATGAGCTCCTGCTCTGCTCTTCTAACTGCTGATGATTGACAATTTTCTCCTTAGTTTTCTTCCAGGAGAACATTGTCAATCATCGGCAGGTGAGCGGGGAGAGCAGGAGCTCATGAATAACCATGATTCTTCTCAGCCAGCCATGACTACTCCCCACCAAGGACGGCAATTATTATACAGTATGTTCTTGGTAATCTCTTACAAATGTAGCATTCTAAACTTCAGTTTGCTATCATGTTTCTCCGTGATATCATGGTTAGAGATGAACAAATTTTCGAAAAGTTTGATTCGCCTGATTCGCTGAACTTTACAAAAAAATTTGCTTTGTGACTAGTGTTGAGCGAACTTCTGTTTTAAGTTCGGCGTCTAAAGTTCGGCTTCCGGTTAGAGGAGGATCCCGATATGGATTCCGAATTCCATTGTGGTCCGTGGTAGCGGAATCAATAATGGCCGATTATTGATTCCGCTACCACGGACCACAACGGAATTCGGAATCCATATCGGGATCCTCCGCTAACCGGAAGCCGAACTTTAGATGCCGAACTTAAAACAGAAGTTCGCTCAACACTATTTGTGACGAATTACTTCATCACGAAGCGCATGTTTTTGTAAGTAGCGGGTGCAATGACAGGGAGCTGCGATAGCGCCGCCCCCCGTCATTGTTCCCCTCAGATGCCGCGTTCATGCATGATCGCGGCATCTGTAAAAACTGTGTAAAAATAACATACTTTTTTTATTTTTATCAAACTTACCACCTCCATTTGCTCGCGGCAGGCCGGCCGCCGCCATCTTGCTTGAAGCCCATTGAAAAGGTCAATTACAAGTTTCTTGCCATTATTTACTTAACACATTAAGAATCAAGAAGAGAATTGCTACGTCTGTAAAATTAGGTTATGAGTGACAGATGCTGAAAGCAACATATCCATCACTAATTTATTCAGCCCTTCGTCGTATACCACAATACCATGTGGCTGATGTTATCACTGGACTGGCAAAATTATTTGACGTAGCCTTCTTCACAGGTAAAACGGATAGCACTGCTGTGTACTTACTATATTGTCCTAGTGTGCAGTGGGCACGACTATTTAGATTAATATTCTTTGCAGATTTTGGCATCGCCAGCATTGAATCTCTATCGCCAGTACAGGAGCAGCTCAGACATGAGTATGATTACAGATCTTGGGTGGAGGGGTTGTATACATGTGTGGTTAATGCGATGTAAGCAGGTGTCAGACCTGGGAAACATCACTAATACTGGTGAATTGATTGTATGTAGGAGATAAATATGATAAATCGGTCTCTGCTTGGTATTTCTGCAGGTGGGAAATTGGAAAATACAGCACAGCATCCTCCTGCTATCTTATCTTGGCCACACTAGTAGATTTCTGCAGTAGGTAAATTTGTATCTTGCACACAAGTTTTCCATTTAAATTTGCATTATGAGTAGGTATTAGATTAGCCTTGTCCATCTGCTCGTCACATCATCTGCTCTGCCTGTAGTGTTGTAGGAAATTATTGATGAGAAGAAGGGGAAATGTTTATTTCATTTTTAAGCAGAAATGTTTGTAATAGTGTTTGCAAACTGCCTCAGTAATTGACAGCGAGATAGATGGTCCCTTGTATGAAATCTGACTTCTTGGTTTTATTAGGAAAAACCGGAGGCTACACCACTGCGTTTAACAGATCTATGAGCATAAGGCCTTATGCACATGACAGTTGTTTTTCTCGGCCTCCGTTCCGATTTTTTTGCGGATAGGATGGGGACCCATTCATTTCAGTGGGTCAGCAAAAAAATGCTGATAGTTCATCTGTTTGTGTTCCGCGTCCGTTGTCCATGTTTCCCTTCAGCAAAAAAAATTGTGCATGGCCTACTTTTTTCAAATTTGCGGACAAGGATAGGCATTTATTACAAGGGATCTGTGGAAAAAAACGGATCCTCCCCAAAAAAACTGATGCCGCATGAGGCCTAAGGATGTAAGAATACTGGTAAGCCAGTGTTGGACTGGGATGCCTAGGGCCCATCAGTGGAACTGACTCTTTTACCTGTTAGTTTTAGGCTTTCAGTAGGCAGCATTTTTTTGTGTGATTTCATTGCAGCATTCCCATTCCCAGCAATCCCACAGCCAAAGGGGCTATTGTGTTTTTATGTTGGAAATCCAAAATGCCGGTATTAGTTGTCTCGCATCAGATATATCTCGTGTTCTACGCCAGACGCGTTTCGAAGACTGTCCTGTCTCCTTCCTCAGTGGCTATATCAGATGAGATATAGCCACTGAGGAAGGAGACAGGACAGTCTTCGAAACGCGTCTGGCGTAGAACATGAGATATATCTGATCCGAGACAACTAATACCGGCATTTTGGATATCCAACATTAATCTTCCAGCCCTTGGCAAAGTAAGCGCTTACAAACTAAAGGAGATTAGAACACACGGCAGCGTCCGGTGTACCATACGAAAGAGCAGGAAGTCAATCAAGCCTCATCACCTGCACAGTTTCGATTCGGAGACACGAGGGACACCAGAGACATTCTGGGGGCCTGATTACAAGTAGTCCCTGAATAAGAAAATAGACCATAAAGCAGAGCTACATATACTAACGTAAACAGATCATATCATCTGCACTGAGGTAACATTGAAGCCTGCTACTGATGATCACTATAGAGGTAAGCTTACCCTTTACCTATTACACGTGGGACGCCACGCACAGAGCAGAATCTACCTATATGTGAGTACTCAAATACCGTATTTTTCACCCCATAAGACGCACTTTTTCTCCCCCTCAAAATGGGGGGAAAATGCCTCTGCGTCTTATGGGCGAATGCTGGCAGTTTTACATCGCTGGCTGCGATGTATGCGAGAGCGGGGGGAGGGACTGGGAGGAGGAGCTGGGGGCCTGGCAATAGCGGCGGGGCGGTGCAGTCAGTGTACTATAGCCCTGCCGCTCCGGTATACTAATATAAAATGTCTTATTCAATTAATAGTTATTACACATGCCCCCTCACTCCTAATAGTACCTTACATCCTAACCGCTTCAGTAGAATGCAGGCAGGCATGCCGGGCGGGCGGCAGCGTAACTCTCTGATGTCACGTGCCTGCGCTGCCTACTTTATGAATGAAGCAGGCGGCGCAGGCAATTTACATCAGTGAGTGACTCTCCGGCCGCCCGGCCTGCCTGCCTGGGTTGTACTGAAGCGGTTAGGATGTACGGTACTATTCGGAGTTGGGGGGCATGTGTAATAACTTTTAATTGAATAAGACATTTTATATTTGTATACTGGAGCGGCGGGGGGGGGATCTGTGGATGACATTTTTATGGGGGACATCTGTGGATGGCACAGTTATGGGCTGGGGGGGTCTGTGGATGGCACTGTTATGGGCTGGGGGGGTCTGTGGATGGCACTGTTATGGGTTGGGGGGTCTGTGGATGGCACATATATAACAGTGCCACCCACAGATCCCCCCTCTAACAGTGCCATCCACAGATCCCCCCTGTAACAGTGCCAGCCACAGATCCCCCTGTAACAGTGCAAGCCACAGATCCCCCCATAACAGTGTCTGTCCCAGATCCCCCCATAACAGTGTCCGTCATCCACAGATCCCCCCATAACAGTGTCCGTCATCCACAGATCTCCCCATAACAGTGTCCGTCATCCACAGATCCCCCATAACAGTGTCCGTCATCCACAGATCCCCCCATAACAGTGTCCGTCATCCACAGATCCCCCCATAACAGTGTCAGTCATCCACAGATCCCCCATAACAGTGTCCGTCATCCATAGATCCCCCCATAACAGTGTCCGTCATCCACAGATCCCCCATAACAGTGTCCGTCATCCACAGATCCCCAGTAATAGTGCCATCCTCAGATCCCCAGTAATAGTGTCATCCACAGACCACCATTAGTTCCAAACCCACCAAAAGCAACACTTTTGGTTAAAAATATATTTTTTATTATTTTCCTCCCCAAAAACCTAGGTGCGTCTTATGAGCTGGTGCGTCTTATAGGGCGAAAAATACGGTAATCTCCGGTCGAAAGCAGTATATATTACCGCTTCTATTTTGAGTATGTCCAACTAAGGCTAAAATTGAAACAATGTATATGAATATATGAACATTGGATACAGACTGCAACACTGCATACAATACCAAATAGCAATTTCAACCATATCCTTGAGAAAAAATATCTCTGGTACTACTCCCACGGAGAATCTCCATCTACTGGGCAATTTATCTATATTGGTATTGCCATCACCATTTATATTTTCGGGGATTTTTTATTCTCCTTTCACACATTTGTCCTTTTTATAATTTTCTTGAGCACGTCTGCACTTTTGGAGGAATATTAGTCTTTTGCTACACATTTGCAACATTTTTTGGATTAACCTATAACGGGTTCACTGGTATATACACTTATTTTTTGATGAACTTTTGCCACATATATTGATTATCTGTCTTTGAATATTTGGATACCAATTTTTGTTATACAACTGCCATAAAAGATACTTGGACATATCGCTACCACATTAATAGCCTTTGCTACCAATCCTACGATACATTGGACTATTTCTGTCTGAGACTAGAATCAAGCTCGAGACTATACCTGTTTGAGATTGGCATCAATTTTACTTTTATTCCAGATCATCAATTCTGCTAGTATTTTGGATCCTGCATTTCAAAGCTTGCATCCCAGACAGCTACCTTACAGTGGACGCTTATACAATAGCATTGTGGTGTTGCTGATCCACTATATTTATTTTAACAATTTTTTTAATTTTACATTATCTAATTTTACATTATCTAATTGTCTTTTAGGAAGTACTGGTTCAGACATTCTTAATATATTTTTTTTATGCATATTGATATATATATATATATATATATATTTCTATATGTTTTATACAGCGCTAGAAACTGCACTGATCTAATAAATATACTACAGTGATATACTATATACTGAGTCCACGCGAGTCCATTTATAAGAGTGCCCATCCATTCCCCTTTTGCACTATTTGATTTTGGTGAAGAGAGTGCATCATCTGTTTGGAGCACCTTGCCATCTCCAACTAGAGAGAGAGCCGTCCTAGCCAACCTATTAGATAAATGTCATTTTAGTATGGATACTGTATGTTATTTTTATATTTTACAGATTTTGCACAATAATCTTTTATAGGACAAAAATATATTTTTTTGTGTTGCTGAAAGTTGTAGTTACCGAAGGGGAAAAGGAAGATTGTCACATTATTTGGAAGAGAAAAGTTAAGGCTACTTTCACACTAGCGTTCGGGTGTCCACTCGTGCGCACCGTTTGAAGGGGCTCACGAGCGGCCCCGAACGCATCCGTCTGGCCCCAATGCATTCTCAGTGGAGGCGGATCCACTGAGAATGCATCCGCCTGCCAGCGTTCAGCCTCCGCTCCGCTCAGTGAGCGGACACCTGAACGCTGCTTGCAGCGTTCGGGTGTCCGCCTGGCCGTGCGGAGGCGAGCGGATCCGTCCACACTTACAATGTAAGTCAATGGGGACGGATCCGCTTGAAGATGACACAATATGGCTCAATCTTCAAGCGGATCCGTTCCCCATTGACTTTCAATGTAAAGTCTGAACGGATCCGCTCAGACAACTTTCACACTTAGAAAATTTTCAAAGTTTTAATGCAGACGGATCCGTTCTGAACGGATGCGAACGTCTGCATTATCGGAGCATATCCGTCTGATGAAACATCAGACGGATCCGCTCCGAACGCTAGTGTGAAAGTAGCCTAAAGTGTTTTAAAGATAATACCTATGTATCTTTGGAGGAGGCAGTCACTGGGACACAGTCAGTCTCTCGACGCAGTGGGCCCTTTATTTTCTCAGATTTCTCCTCACTGTGTCACTGTCCTTACATGTAAAAGAGAGTAAGAGAAAAAATGATGTATATAAGCACATATGAATTTTAAATAGGTTTTGTAAGAAAAGTTCCTATGCTAAAATTTTGCACCAGTAACAGTAATCAGGGGTCTCTATGTTCATATTTTATTTCAATGGATTTTCTTAGCAAAGCAAAAGTGAAAACATATGGCTATATTTTGAAGGTCTGTTCACAGGAATGTCGATCAATTTGTATGGGCTCTACAGAGAACTGTAGCACCTCCCTCAATAGTGCTACCCCTGTCCAGGTGTTCTACAGGTCCTGCAACCTGAGTCCAATCTTTTGAATGGAAAATGAACCCTTCTATACAGGGAACATCCTGAAGAGGCCCCTTCACTCCTTTACTCTCATTGTTTCTGGGAATCCCTTAAGTTTAACTTTTTTGAATCAGCAAGTGATGGAATCAGCAACGTGCCATAACCTGCCATAATGTGAAAATCCCCTTTAAGAAAAATTTATTTCTGTTTACTTTGTGCTAAATTCATTGTTCATTTTGATGAGGAATCATTTTTAAAAAGTTTAATAAATCCAATTATTCTTGCGGGCGATTGTTTACAAGTTCTCTCTTCTGAGACTAAGCATTAATGACTTTTAACTATCTACTTGTTCCTCTGATTACCTTCATAGCTATTCCAGTTGTTTGTTGTATTGTAAATTATTTTACCAATTCTTATGATAGGGATGATTTCAAATTAGTGAATCAATCTGCTTTTGTAATTTTTTTTATTATTTCAGAGTATTTGAATACTACATTATTTACATTTTATTCTCAAAATTGCTATTTGTTTTCAGGATATTTTAGCATCTTTTATTTATTTGTCAGTCTACTGAATGCATTAAAAAAGACTGATAGTTTAAAGGCCTCCATACACATTAGATCATGTCGGGGAAGAGAAGGAAAGGACAATTTTATTTTAGTCAACCAATCTTTGCTTCTGTTCTTCTGGGACATAAGCCACCACCAAAAGGTTTCTAGCAGTTGCTTTTTCTTTTTCGCCCATTAAAAACACATTCAAGCTTGGCTGAACTGGGGAGTTAGGAGCATGTTTGGCCTGACAGCTTTTGAAGGTGTACTGAAAAATCCCTGCCAATCTCCGGTAACTGAGAAAGAAAGTCATATTTTGACAAAAACAGCTGGGTCTTAACCCGTTCACGCATTTTCACCCACATTTTTGCCGCATCCTCAGGTGCATGTACGTGATGTGATCGGGCGGGTGCAGGAGCTGCACCCTCCCAATCCACAGCACGGGCCCATGTTACTGATAGCCGGACCCCTGTTGCAATTCCCGGCATCGCTGTATGTGGTGATAATGGCGGATTAACGCTTTCACATACCGTGGTCAGTGCTGACCATGGCATGTGCAGGGTTTATAGAGAGAGGGGGCTCCCTCTGATTCCATCGCGCCCCCGCGCTGCGTTGACAGGGGGCCGATGGTTGCCATCAGGGCCGGCCCGCTACGGAAGCACAGGAGATCCAACCTGAGGGCTGGGTCTCCTAGGCAACTGTCAGCGTCTTACTGTGTAAGATGTTGACAATTCAATTCAGCACAATACATAATGTATTGTACTGACTTGAAACAGGGATCAAACCCTGAAAAGGTGAAGTTCCACAGTGTGACAAATATAAAAAGTAAAAAAAAGTGAAAAAAGTTTTTTTTAAAATAATAAGTATAAAAATAAAAAAGCCCCCTCACCATAAAATAGGGTTTAAAAAACACATATATTAGATATTGCCGCGTCCGTAACGATGTGCTCTATAAAATGTCACATAATCTACCACCTCAGGTGAACGCCGTAAAAAAATAAAATAAAAATTGAGCAAAAAATTCAATTTCTTTGTCCTCTTACATCACAAAGAGTGTAATTCTAAGCGATCAAAAAGACATATGTACCCCAAAATAGTACCAATCAAACCGTCATCCCTTCCCGCAAAAAATGAAACCCTACCTTAGACAATCGTCCAAAAGATAAAATAAATATGCCTTTCAGAAAATTCAGACACTAAAACATGATTTTTTTTCTTCAAAAATGCTTTCAATGTGTAAAACTGAAATAAATGCAAAAAAGTAGACATATTAGGTATTACTGTGTCCGTACTCATCTGCTTTTTAAAACTATAATATGATCTATCCTTTCAGGTGAACGCCAGAAAAAAAATATATATCTTTGAAATGCCACTCTGTCTGGGGTACTTTTGTCTTCCAAGCTTATTCAGTGGCTGAGTACCTTCTTGCTACTTCCAGTTCTATATCAGAAGTGGTACACAGAATAACTACCTATTATGTTCATTATATATACAGACAGTAGATGGCATGGTTATAACAGTACTTTTAGGAGGCTTTTCTCAGCTGAGGACAAGGGAGTCTTTAGAACATGCAGAAAGTAGGATTTGAATGAAAAACATGGAACTGTACATTGCAACACATTTTATCCCATTATTATTAGATTACAAAGCAGATTTGCTATTCTGGAAGAAATCTGGTAGAGAATTGTCCCAAGCAGATTGCTATGTTCAATTAAGCCTACCTACTGCATTGCCACTACCTTCCAGGACAAAAGTTGCATGTAACTCCAGAGACCCTGAATGGAATTAATCATTTCAATATCGAATTCATAGTGCACTCAAGACTTAAAAAAGGAGTACATTGACTCCGAAGCGCGTTGTCATTTACCAATAAAAGATCCTATACATATATACTGAGGTTGTGTATTTGCGCCAGAAGATATCACTTTTGTGTACTGACACAGTACACACCCCCTCAAAATTTGTTAGGCAGAGGAAGAGGCAGGTGCACCAGGCCGGAGCCTAAGTAGGAAGTTGGAGAAGGTGCCTGCGATTACATCAAAGGACGCACCAGAGTTGGTTGAGTGGCTCACTCAGCCTTCAGCTTCTGCACCCTCCTCATCCTCTGTATCTGCAGCCTCCTCACTCTCTGCTGTGTGCACCCCCAAAGACACCACCACCACCACCATAGCCCCTCCACTTGAGTTAGAGGAATTATTTTCCCATCCATTCCCAGACCTTACCGATGTACAGCCATTCTTGGCATCGGATGAGGAAGAGGAGATATCAACGGTGGCCAACGAGCGGTCTAACGACAGTAACCAGATCAGCCCAAGGAGGGTGGTCCCCACTGTTGCTGCCTACTCCGAGATCTCTAATGTCAGTGGTGGTGAAGGTGACGATGATGACGTGTCGATGGACGTCACGTGGGTGCCCACAATAGAGGAAGAGGAGGGGAGTTCAGAGGGAGTGATGGAGCAGCAGATAGGGAGGAGAAGGAGGAGAAGCAGGCAGAACTCGCAGTGCACAGGAGGAAAAAAGCAGACTGCAAATGTATCTGGAGCGAGCCATCCACCATGCACGGTCACATCTTGCGCTCCCAGGATGCCGGCACATGGCTCCGCAGTGTGGGCTTTTTTTAACGTGTCAGCTGCTGACAATACTGTGGCCATCTACAGCCTGTTCTGTCAATGCATAAGTCGTGGGTTGCCCTAGGGACCACCTCCTTAAGAAGGCACATGGCCACCTATCACCAAGCCCAGTGGGAGCAACGCCATCAGAAACCCACAGGGAAGGTACATAACTTTTACTGGAAGCCAAGAGCCACACTGGTCCTGCGCTGCTTTCAGCTCTGCGGTCACAAGCCGATCAGTGGCTAACCCCGCTCAATTCGACAGTTGGTAAAGTGGTGTGCGACAACGGTGCCAATCTGCTGAGCACACTGAAACTGGGCAAAATGACACACGTGCCGTGCATGGCACACTTAGTCGTGCAGCGATTTGTTGCCAAATACCCCGGGGTCCAGGACGACTTGCGGCTGGCCAGGAAAATCTCTGGCCATTTTAGAAGTTCAGCGACGACACCACCTGCCCGTCAGACGTCTGATTTGTGACAGCCTGACACGCTAGAAATCCACCTTGTATATGCTTGATTGGCTGTTCCAGCAGCAATGTGCCGTTAATGGCTACATGTACGAACTCTGCAGCAGGACAGGTTCTGGGGAATTTGGTTTCTTTACACCGTGCCAGTGGCTGCTCATGCGTAATGCATGCAGACTTCTTCGGCCATTTGATGAGATCACCAAACTGGTCAGTCGCAGCCAGGGCACCATCAGTGACATCGTACCTTACGCCTTCTTTCTGGAGCGTGCATTGCATTGTGTCATTGATCAAGCCATCGAGGAGCAGGAGCTGGAAGATGAGGAAGTCGCAATTCTAAATGAATTCCCAGGGTGGCTACTCCATCTGAGACAAGTCAGCAGGAGTCTAAAGAGGAGTCAGAAGAGGATGGTGGCTGGGGGGAGGAGGAGCAAGACGAGCAGGGTTTGAGGGAGACTTTAAACTTTTTTGGGATCCCTAGTGTTGTCCGTGGCTGGGGGGAGGAGACCGAGGGCAACATTCTCCCAGGCGATGAGCAGGAGCCGAGGCGCTCCACTGTTTCAAATTTAGTGCAAATGGGGGCCTTCATGCTCCAGTGTTTGAAGAGGGACCCCCGTATAAAAAGCATAAAGGGCAAGGACCAGTACTGGGTGGCAACGTACTTAGAACCCTGGTACAAACACAAAATGGGGGACATGTTACAAGCATCACAGAGGGCTGTCATAATGCAGCATTTCCAGGCCTTGCTGCGAGAGATGCTGCATTCTGCTGTTGTGGGCACTGGCAGAGGAATTTCCACCCACAGCGAAACAGGTGCGAGTTCCTATCCTATCGCGCCTGCAAGTGGAGGGCGGTTTGAAGATGTGTTGGTCACTTCGGATATGAGTACATTCTTGCAGCAAACCCATCGAGAGCTGCCCTCCATATCCAGCCTCAGGGAACGCCTAGACCGACAGGTGTCATCGGGTTAACAGCCGATGTGGATGCTCTGAGAGGCAAGGAACCACTGGACTACTGGGTGTGCAAGCTTGACCTGTGACCAGAGCTGGCACAATTGGGCACAACTCGTCGAGTGCCCTGTCTGAAAGGACGTTCAGCACAGCAGGAGGGATCGTGACCGATAAGCGCACTCGCCTAGCTCACGAAAGTGTGGACTACCTTACATTTCTAAAAATGAATGAGGCAAGTATCTCAGAGGGATTCAACACCTGTGACGGCCACGTGTAATTTAATTTCCTCATGCCAGCCCACACATATCCGCCACCACCCAGAACAAAGAATGGTCCTTGTCTTATGTATATACAGAGGCATAAAAGGCCTTTTCTGTCAGGTGAATGCCTAATTTTTTGGGCCTCTACTCCAGTGGCCTACAGTAAATTTTTTATCCATGTTACCGCCTAATGTACTTCCAGACACATAATCACTAGTTCTATTCTGTCAGGTGAATGCCTAATTTAGGGCCTGTACTGGCCTACAGTAGAATATTTAGCTGTTGACCACCTATTGTTCCTCCAGCCAAATCATCACAAGTTATTTTCTGGCAGATGAATGCCTAAATTTTGGGGCATGTACTGGCCTACAGTAACAATTTTAGCCAGTGACCGCCTAATTTACCTCAAGCCACATAATCACTTGTTCTTTTCTGTCAGGTGAATGCATAATTTATGGGTCCTGTACTCAACTAGCCTACAGTAAAATTGTTATCCACTGACCGTCTAATGTACCTCCAGCCACATAATCATTTGTTCTTTTCTGTCCGGTGAATGCCTAATGTTTGGGGCCTGTACTCCACTGGCCTGCAGTAAAATTGGTATCCACTGACCGCATAATATACCTCCAGCCCCATAATCACTTGTACTTTTCTGTCCGGTGAATGCCTCATTTTTGAGGACCGTACTCCTGTGGCCTAAAATAAAAAATTTCTAGGCTCCAGCAGGGTACATTTTTGAGAGTTTCCCTTTAAGACACATAAAAATGGCCCCTGATTAAAATACATATTTTTTGTGGGAATTTTTGCCATTGATCCCCCTCTGGTATGTCACTGTCCATGTTGTGGGACTATTTGTGCACTTCTAGTAAGTATTTGGTGGCTGCAAATATGACCTGAAGATTTTTCAGGTTCGCCTGCCATTAAAGTGAATGGGGCTCGCCGCGAACACATTTGATTGCGAACGCGCGTTTGCGAAATGTCCAGGCCGATGTTCGTCCATCACTATTTATCATGTCTGCGTTGAGCATTGGAGCCTTTATTGTTACGATGCTCCCCCTTACCCTGCACTGCAAAGCACAGGGCAAGCTCTGTTTTCTTTACTGCCAGTGACGTACCGGGATCCACATAAGTATGCTAGGCGGAGACTTCCACCTAGCAGTGATTCCCGGTGACGTTAATCTCTGCCGGTGACGTCACTAGGATCTCTTCTAGGTGGAAGTCTCTGCCTAGAATAGTGAGGACATAAACAAAACAGACCTTGCCCTGTGCGATGCAGTGCAGGGCAAGGGGGAGCATCAGAGCAAGAAATGCTCCAATGCTCCACTCAGACATGCTAAATGAGTGAAGAAGAGGTTAAGTCCCGGTTCAGCTCTGAACTCGGACAACTCCTTTAACTGTATTTAGAGATATGCTTAACTACAGACACATGGATAGTAGGGTGAAATTGATGGGAGATGTTCATTTACTTTTATGGGATAGCTTTCTAGACATGCTTTGTGTCCTGTGCAGATTTCATTGTGCAGGGAGGCGAAGTAGAAAAGATGTGCCTATCACCTTTTTTGAATGCTGGATCCTGTTCTTTCTTTCTATCTATCTATCTATCTATCTATCTATCTATCTATCTATCTATCTATCTATCTATCTATCTATCTATCTATCTATCTATCTATCTATCTCTATCATACCTTCCACTGTAATACCGAAGAGTGATCTTAAAATAATAGGAAGTTCCAGCCTGTTATTAGTCATAGTAGATTTTAGGATTTTTTTTAATAGAGCCACTGAAATGTAAAATTTAAAAAAAACACCAAAATTGTTTAAAAATATATGTTTAACAATAAAGCATGATTTAAGGAATAGATCATTTTCTGATGGCACATTTAGGCTTATATTATTACCCTATCAAGTGCTGTTTTTCTTTTTAGCTTGCCATTTCCTTCGCGATTCCTTCAGCCAGGGCACAGATTCAGATGGCTGCCCTGTCTCTGTAACTAAGTACCCTGGGCAAAGTGACTCGATGGCATCCCTCCTGGCACCCAGCCGCCTTTAGCTATGCTTCTTCTATTCTACAATCTTGAATATGTGGTAACCTAGATATGGAAGACCTAGATAAAGAGAGTTTTAATCTGAAGCTACATCTGGGCGTTTGACTAGAGATATACTTTAATAAATAAATATTATATATCGCACATTACACGCTATCTCTTGATGGAAAACAGAGAACAGAGATAATGTATTAATGCATTGTTCCGCACAGAGCCATTTTATCTTCATCTAAACGTTAATATTGGGTAAATGCTTTCAGATTTGAAGAATTCATACATAGTTAATGGGATCTTAAAGAAGAATGGTTAAGGAGTCAATTCTGAGCAAAATGTCACCTTAAGAGCTCTGGAAGTAGTGCATTGTGATGCTGAATCTGTTATCGTTACTCATCAAAGTACTCTGTCAGCTATTATCACAAGGGCATGACGATGACAAGCTTTCATACCAAACATTCGGTGCCTTTGTTGTATCTTGTAAGAACTTTACTCATTAAATGTTACATGACAAGTATTCTTTTTAAATTATTAATCTGAATTTAAATTGCCTGTCTTTAATTGTTAAGTACTGTGGAGCTACCAAGTGGATCACTTTATTAAATGCTAAACTCTTGTTACCTTTATGCATGCACAGGGCATAGTTTAACAATTGCTCCAGGGAGCGTTGTCCTCATTGGTATGACTGCCGGTCTTGATTGGCGTGATGTGCTTATTGTTTCTTAATGTCAGGGATGCCTCTCAGCTCCTTTCATCTCAATCAAGCTTGTAGCTGTCCCTAACATGAGAAGAAGCTTGACATGATTATGGTGGATATGTTCTTAGCCTTTATATAGAAACATCTTAGTAATGTTCAACATTTATTTTTTTATAATTCTGTGGGTCAAAGTTTTTTGTCTAGCTATTCATGGAATTTTGGAAGTGCTGGCATTTTAACTTGCGGGAGTCATGGATGGAACACTATTTAACCAGTTTGATCTAATCATTTTTGCATTATTTTGATATATCTAGAAAACTGCCTCCCTCGTTCCAAAGAAATAACATGCTCTATGGCCGTTTTTATATCCGAGGATCTCATTCCATTTTGGAATAAATGTGCTAGGTTGTTCTCTATGTGACTATGTTGCTGCTCACCATTCGCTTTCAGTTGATTCAATGACTACTTAAAGAAGACATCAGCTTTTCACAGTGGGCATCTCTTCTATCTGGCTGTGGCGCTGTCGAGTCAGATAGAAGAGACGCACACTGTGAAAAGCTGATGTCTCTTCCTCCCTGTTCCGATGCTATTAATTATCATACAGGGCGCCTAAACAGAACGAGGGGCACAGCGACGCAAAGGTGGAGCATATCATGAAAAAAAATTGGCGATATGACATCTAGGGAACATGGGCCACAGTGTGAGATATCGCTTTTATAAAGTAAAAACTGGTTAAATGTCCTCTTTAACTATGGAATATCCCTCCTACTGTGCAAAGTTTCTGAATTAAAGGGGTTGTCCCATCTGGACATTTCTGGCATATTGATAGGATATGCTATAAATGTCCAGTAGGTGCCGGTCCCAGCTCTGAGACTTATTCCTTTGTTAAGATCAGGGCCCTGAATGAAGAACAAACCACTTATGTGTGGGGTCTTCTCCATTCACTATAGGACTTCCAAAAATAGTAGAGCGAGAGCAAGCAATGAATGAAAGGGATTCAGCTGATATGTGGCGACGCCTTCATTGACTGCTATGGGACTTGCAAAAATAGCTGATCTAGCACTCCCTTCAATTAAAATTATTTATCTCAGCATGGACATTGTCAAGTGGACAATCATTCATTTAATTGTCCCCTGTTGTACCCTTCTCTTTCGAACCTTTGCTTTAAATACGACCCTACCCCAATGCCTTTCTGAAAATCTCCATGTTATAATTGCTTTCACCAGTCAAGGGAGTGATACTTATCATAAAGTTGCCATTTATACAATCCCATAATGTATTGCTCAAAATGGTTTGGATATGGTGCTCCTCCTTAAGGGCATTGTCCGATCAGGGCAATCCTTCATCTAAATGAAGATTCACTGTAGTCCCAGTGTTATCAGAAAGTAAATCTATGGACAGCCAGACATTTTTTTTGTAGTTATCCATGTGTAGACGTGTCCTTTCTTACCTTTCCTCTTGGCTAGACATACAGTCCGGTATACTGAGATATGTAGCATGTCATGGTCAGCTTAAAAAAATGAGATTTTGCGATACTATATAGCAGGGATGTCCAACCTGTGTCCCCCTCAAGCTACTAGGGCATGCTGGGAGTTGTAGTTTTGCAATAGCTGTAAGGCGGCAGGTTGAGCATCTCTGCTCTATAGGAACCAAAAAATTATATATTTGTGTATGTATGACCATCCAGTGGTTCTAGTATGAATTGTAGCCTGTGGAGGGTGTCACTAGCATGTCTCTAATTTGTATCATGAGAAGATTTGTTGTGGGCACATCTGCTCATGGTTATTTTTCAAACCAGCACCTGGATCTGAATGCTTTTGTAAGTTATCAATCTATACAAGAGAGAGAAAAAAAACACACAGCGCCTCATGTGTGGTAACTTCTTAAGGATATTAAAATTATATGGTGCGTAATTCGCTTACCTGAGGGTGTTGTGAGGAGTCACAACAACTATATATCTATCCCCACCAGCATCAGGGAATGTCGTGCTGCTGCCTTGGTCTCTTCCTGTCTCGATTCCAAGATTCCAGGAAAGAAGTTAGTAGGGAAGATCAAACAATGTATGAGACCAATTGTTCGGCGCTGCTGACATATAGATGGATCCACTGAATTTGTAAATATTCTTTTATTGAATAAAAGTCTCAAGGGCGGAGCGCCCCCTTCATCAGGACAATTCACAGCATACATGTTTGCTCACTACTAGAGAATTTAAAAGATAGTTTTGGCGGGTTGATCTGGGGGAGGTTCAGGGGCAGGAACGGGCGTGTTTAGTATAATGAGGCTCCTAATCTGTGGACCTCATTATCAAAAAAGTCAATTATATTGTTTCCGAGGTGAGGGACAACAGTGTTACACACAGAGAAACAACTCAAATACCATTTAAATGTTTACCTACATAGCGCTGTATCCAGTGCTTTATATCCTGTCTCTTTTGGCTCATCTATTTCATTAAACATATCCTCCCCTGCTCTGATCTCCTAGCGGCATCGCAGCGCACCGTAGCCGCTCATGTCAGTTCCATGTGCAGCCCTGATGGTAATCTCCTGGTTGCTTGCGCTGGTGCTTGTGCGGGGGATCTGTAGGGTACGGGACTCGTCTGTGTAGAGCGGACCTGTAGGGTACAGAACTGGTATGTACCTGAGGAACAGATCTCTGGCGGTTTTCAAGATTTTACCTACACTGAGCTAGTATATAGGTCAGGAATGTAGTGGGCATGAAGCATATAAATGCGGCATTCTTATGTAAAAAAGTTAGAATCTCCTTTATAGGGGTATTTGATTATCCCCCAGAACAGAGTTAAATGCATTGGGTTATATGGGTAATTAAAATAGTTATAGATGATAATAAATGAAAAATATTTAGTAGGCAATAAAAAATAATAAATAATAAATAAAAAATAATAAAATCGACAGCTTCATAGCTGCATAAACCATATGTGCTATAAAAGGGCTGGAATAGTAAAAACATTAGATTGATGATTACAGTGTTTGCTAAAATGGAAACATATGGTATACAATGATTAAATAGATTGCAACAATAGTAGTGCTGTGTGAATGAATAGCTACATAACTCCATTACAGTGACCTTAATAAAATATATATGGGTTAGTATAGAGCGACAAAATTGTGATTGGTTTGGGTTATTTTGTTTTGGAGGGTATGGCGCCGTTTATAGTACTGTAACCAGCAATTTCACAGGGATGAGCATATATTCCCCCCACTAAAAACCCCCATATTCTTTTGTTATACGTATCGTGGGTGTACCCACGTGTGTACAGTATTTTTATTTGCACATGCATGTGTGCCATCACCCATATATAAAATAATGTGCAGAATTGAAACAACTAGACTCAACAAAGTTAATTAAAAATAAATAATATAAAAACCATATATATATACAGTACAGACCAAAAGTTTGGACACACCTTCTCATTCAAAGAGTTTTCTTTATTTTCATGACTATGAAGGCATCAAAACTATGAATTAACACATGTGGAATTATATACATAACAAACAAGTGTGAAACAACAGAAAATATGTCATATTCTAGGTTCTTCAAAGTAGCCACCTTTTGCTTTGATTACTGCTTTGCACACTCTTGGCATTCTCTTGATGAGCTTCAAGAGGTAGTCCCCTGAAATGGTCTTCCAACAGTCTTGAAGAAGTTCCCAGAGATGCTTAGCACTTGTTGGCCCTTTTGCCTTCACTCTGCGGTCCAGCTCACCCCAAACCATCTCGATTGGGTTCAGGTCTGGTGACTGTGGAGGCCAGGTCATCTGGCGCAGCACCCCATCACTCTCCTTCATGGTCAAATAGCCCTTACTTTCAAAGTTTTCCCAATTTTTCGGCTGACTGACTGACCTTCATTTCTTAAAGTAATGATGGCCACTCGTTTTTCTTTACTTAGCTTCTTTTTTCTTGCCATAATACAAATTCTAACAGTCTATTCAGTAGGACTATCAGCTGTGTATCCACCTGACTTCTCCTCAACGCAACTGATGGTCCCAACCCCATTTATAAGGCAAGCAATCCCACTTGTTAAACCTGACAGGGCACACCTGTGAAGTGAAAACCATTTCAGGGGTCTACCTCTTGAAGCTCATCAAGAGAATGCCAAGAGTGTGCAAAGCAGTAATCAAAGCAAAAGGTGGCTACTTTGAAGAACCTAGAATATGACATATTTTCAGTTGTTTCACACTTGTTTGTTATGTATATAATTCCACATGTGTTAATTCATAGTTTTGATGCCTTCAGTGTGGATCTACAATTTTCATAGTCATGAAAATAAAGAAAACTCTTTGAATGAGAAGGTGTGTCCAAACTTTTGGTCTGTACTGTATATACATGTATATATACATATATATATATTAACATCTGTGAAATATATATATATATATATATAAAAAGGATGAGTAGAGGAGTTCATACTCATCCAGTTTTAGCGAATCGGGGTAAATGTATCTATTATCGTTATAGGATGGTCTCACTGATTTCATTCAGACCGCGTGGGCTCAGTGTGTCTAATTGGTACACCTCTCTCTTTTGTAGCTTTTTAAAGCGGTTTAGCGGGTTCTCAGGTATAAAGTTAATGGGAGTGATTTTTATTTCATGTTTATCTTTTTCCGGGGTAGACGCACAGTGTCTAGAAACCCCATGTTTCAGATATTGTTTCCGGATGTTATACAGTCCTGATCAAAAGTTTAAGACCACTTGAAAAATGGCAAAAAACATATTTAGCATGGCTGGATCTTAACAAGGTTCCAAGTAGAGCTTCAACATGCAACAAGAAGAAATGGGAGTGAGACAAAACATTTTTTGAGCATTCAATTTAATGAAAACAATGAATAAACTGAAACAGGCTGTTTTTCAGCTGATCAAAAGTTTAGGACCACACCTCCAAAAAAAACCTAAACCCCCCCAAAACAGAAAACCAACTTCCAAACATGTACTCAGTAATGAGTAGCTCCGCCGTTATTGTTGATCACTTCTAAAATTAGTTTCGGCATGCTTGATGCAAGCGTTTCCATGAGGTGAGTGGGAACATTTCTCCAAGTGGTGAAGACGGCCGCACGAAGGCCATCTACTGTCTGGAACTGTTGTCCATTTTTGTAAAGTTCCCTTGCCATCCATCCCCAAAGGTTCTCAATTGGATTTAGATCAGGGAAACAGGCAGGATGGGCCAAAAGAGTGATGTTATTTTCCTGGAAGAAGTCCCTTGTCCTGCGGGCATTGTGTACTGTAGCGTTGTCCTGTTGAAAAACCCAGTCGTTACCACACAGACGAGGGACCTCAGTCATGAGGAATGCTCTCTGCAACATCTGGACATAGCCAGCGGGCGTTTGACGCCCCTGCACCTCCTAAAGCTCCATTGTTCCACTGAAGGAAAAAGCACCCCAGACCATTATGGTGCCCCCTTCACTGTGGCGCGTAAAAAACATCTCAGGTAGGATCTGCTTGTCATGCCAGTAACGTTGGACACCATCAGGACCATCAAGGTTAAATTTTTTCTCATCAGAGAATAAAACTTTCTTCCACCTTTGAATGTCCCATGTTTGGTGCTCTCTTGCAAAGTCCAAACGAGCAGTTCTGTGGCGTTCAAGGAGACGAGGTCTTTGAAGACGTTTTTTGTTTTTGAAGCCCTTCAGTCTCAGATGCCATCTGATGGTTATGGGGCTGCAGTCAGCACCAGTAAGGGCCTTAATTTGGGTCGAGGATCGTCCAGTGTCTTGACGGACAGCCAATTGGATCCTCCGGCTCAGTGCTGGTGACATTTTTTTGGGTCTTCCACTTGACTTTTTTGTTCCATAACCCTCAGGATCATTTAAGAAATTCCAAATGACTGTCTTACTGCGTCCCACCTTAGCAGCGATGGCGCGCTGTGAGAGACCCTGCTTATGCAGTTCAACAACCCGACCACGTTCAAAAAGGGAGAGTTTTTTTGCCTTTGCCATCACAACGTGTGACTACCTGACAGAAAATGACAATGAATCCACATCTTTGCACAGATTTGGCCTTTTAAAGGCAATTGGTCCTAAAATTTGGATCAGCTGAAAAACAGCCTGTTTCAGTTTAATCGTTATTTTCACTTAATTGAATGCTCAAAAAATGTTTTGTCTCACTCTCATTTCTTCTTGTCGCATGTTGAAGCTCTACTTGGAACCTTGTTAAGATCCAACAATGTAAAATATGATTTTTTGCCATTTTTCAAGCGGTCCTAAAATTTTGATCAGGACTGTACCGGTGCTGGCTGGCCCGACAGTGGAGGGCTTGTGTGTTGCGGCCGACATATTGTCGGCCGCATCCACATTCAATAAAATAAATAATGTAGGTTGAGTGGCATGTGAGGTGATATTTTATTGGGAATATTGTGCCGTTATAGTTTGAAGTAAAGGAAGTTTGTTTGTGTGTAATCATCTTAATACACAAGCAATTCTTAGCTCCGCATTTGTAACTCCCTTTTTCTGTACTCTGACTCTGTCCACTTCCTTCTTTTATTTTGTTATGTTGTTTGGGTTTACTAGGGGCTAATATGTTTTTTATGGTTGGTGCGCGTCTATACGTAATTTTCGGGATATTGGAGAGGTGTTTTGATACATATGGATCTTGTAGGAGGATATGCCAGTGATTTTGGAGGATTTTTTGTATCTGTCTATTGGATGTATTATATTGTGTAATGAATCGTACTTTTTCTATTGGTTCTTGAGGTTTGTTGGGGTTACTAAGCATTCCTCCTGTGATTGTAGGCTGCTCTTTTTTATGGCATTTTTCACCAATTGCTTCGGGTAGCCTTTATCTCTGAATCTTTTTTCTAAGATTTTTGTTTGTAGTTTGAAATCCTCATTTTTGGTACAATTTTGTTTGATCCTTTTACACTGGCTATAGGGTATGTTTTGTAGCCACTTTTTATGGTGAAAGCTTGGAAAATGGATATAACTATTGGTATCTACTGTTTTAAAGTACGTCTTTGTAGTTAACTGGTTGTTCTGGCTAGAGATGATAATGTCCAAGAATTTTATTTGGACTTTGTTGTAATTTGGGGTAAAAGTGATTCCCCAATCTGTCCTGTTCAAAGAGTCACAGAAGGTCTTGGCCCCTTCTTCGTTACCATCCCAAATAATGAACAAGTCATCAATATACCTTTTGTAGTATACAATCTGTTTTTGGGCAGAGGAGTGGTTAGAGATATATTTTTCTTTAACTACCCCCATAAATAAATTAGCAAAGGCCGGCGCTACCCGCGTCCCCATAGCGGTCCCCTTGCATTGATGGTAGACCGTGCTATTGTATATAAAATAGTTGTTTTGTAGTATAAAACGTACACTCTCTAGTAAGAATTCTATTTGAGGGGATGTTAGTGTGGTATCTTTTTGCAGAAAAAGTTTTCACGCACTCTATTCCTAGCTCGTGTTCAATATTAGAATAGAGGGATGTGACGTCCATTGTCAGTAGGCCGTATGTATCCTTCCACTCTATTGATTTTAGGTCTCGAATCAATTGGCTCGAGTCATGAAGGTAGCTTGGTAATTTTTTCACATACGATTGTAGATATATATCCATGAATTGTGACAGGTTGCTAGTGGCGCATTTTGTATTTGATACAATCGGTCTACCTGGAGGATTTTCTATATTTTTGTGAATCTTGGGTAGGTGATAGAAATACGGAATGCATGGGGTTTTGGGGAATAAAAATACTGTATACTGTGAATTTTCCTGATGAAGGGGGCGCTCCGCCCTTGAAACTCGTTGATTCAATGAAAGAATATTTATAAATTCAGTGGATCCATCTATATGTCAGCAGCGCCGAACAAATGGTCTCATACATCGTTTGATCTTCCCTACTAAGTTATCAATCTATGGATAGATGATAAAAATCACTGTGAAACTCCCCTTAAAGCATTCATTATGTGTATATTGCTATGTAATATCACTGCACATACAATAGTTTCTTAGTTGTTCATTATTAATCAGACACAGTGATTACAAGCCTCTATTCCAATCACAATGGTCATTTCAGGACACACTTAGCATATTTAAATTAACTTCTCAGTTTTATGAAACTGTTGAATAATTAAAACAGTTTGACTACATGCCCTGAAATTTTAACAAAAGTGACGTAAGTGCACATTCAGCTGATTTAGTAACATGGAAAGAAAATGTACTGTATCCATGGTAAGATGTAAATTTACCTAAAAACACTGTCTCAAAATTGCAAGGAGCAGCTGGCTCTGCTAAGTGGAAGCTGTTGCTTTTTTTTTTTTTTAGGGGGGGGGGTATATTTTCTGAGCATTCTTATATTTTAAGTAGGAGCTGTATTTTTCATATATATATGTTCACTTTTCAAAATTTGCTTTGCATATGTGCTGCATTTTATGGATGTTCAACTTGTTGCCTGGGAATATTTTGCTATGTCTGAAATTATAGTGCAATTTTTTCCTCACATATCATTAGTATTCATGTGAATATTCTATGATTTATAGATTTTTTTTAAAATACAAAATGGGTGAATGTTTTTCTGGATAGAATTTTTTTAAGTCAATCTATTTCCTGTCATGGCTCTTTAACTTTCTCCTTTGTTTGGATGTTTAGCATGGCAAACAGCCTCCTTGACTTTCTGAGTTAAAGCAATCACTCTGACCAGAAATGAGTGACTCAATTAGAGCATCACATGTTAAACTGATAAGTGCAATGCTCTTCTGTGGACATCCTTATCCATGCCTCTCAAGAAAACATTAGAGCTGTCATATTGTTATCCCAATTCTAAACCTACAGTTATACTAACAGATAACATCTTTCACATCACAGCAGCAGTAAACTGACAATGGGTTACCTATCTAATATAGGAGTTTTATATTTCTGTGCTGACTGCTACAGAAAGACAAGATTTTATATATAATTTTCAAATAGTATATTACTACCAAAATGAAAAAGAAAAGCAACCTAAAATTATAGAAAATTGTTTATATGAATAGTAAGCTTAAAAAAATACTCCTTTCTTTAAAAAGTGGCCCTTTAAAGACTCTGGAACTGGACGCTTGATGAAGAATTTATAACATAAGAAATATTATTTTCCCATTTGTACATGTGTGGGCTAAATTATTGGTGCTCAAAGCAAGGTTTTACAATGATCCCTCTCCCCCATTTCCCAATATGATGCCTAGTCCACTTACCCCTCAGCCCAAACATTTTCTTACCTTTTTCAAAAATCTGAGTTGCATCCTCCCAATCCAAATTTTTGGTGATTCGGTTTTAAACAGCAGACACCCATGGGTTAAGAACTGTCTGTTATAGACAATAAAATTGATCGCAGGAATTTAACCCTTCAAAAGTCATGGTCAAATTTGACCACAGCATCTGGGAGCTACAACCACCGGAGAGTGCTCTGTCTGCCTTGGTCCTTCTGAATGATCCAAGGCTGTTGCAAATACACTGCCTGTCCAAAAAATAGCCACCTAGATTTAACTAAGCAAATCTTTATGAGCCTCCTATTGGATAATTACTGCATGGGTGATTATCTTTCAGCTGGCAACAAGTTATTTAACCTCAACTGGTGCAATGAGTTGCTTCTCATTTCTGAAACAACCATGTCGAAAGACACATCTCGTGGTCATGGAAAAGATGTTAGTCTTTTTGAGAAGGGTCAAATCATTGGCATGCATCAAGCAGAGAAAACATCTAAGGAGATTGCAGAAACTACTAAAATTGGGTTAAGAACTGTCCAACGCATTATAAAAACAAGAAGGATAGAGGGGACCCATCGTATTCGAGGAAGAAATGTGGCCGTAAAAAAATCCTGAATGATCGTGATTGGCGATCACTTAAACGTTAGGTGAAATCAAATCGAAGAAAAACAACAGTAGAACTCAGGGCTATGTTTAATAGTGAAAGTAAGAGCATTTCCACACGCACAATGCGAAGGGAACTCAAGCGATTGGGACTGAACAGCTGTTTAGCTGTAAAAAAAACACTAATCAGTGAGGCAAACTAGATAAAAAGGCTTCAATTTGCTAGGGAGCATAAAGATTGGACTCGAGCAATGGAAGAAGGTCATGTGGTCTGATGAGTCCAGATTTACCCTGTTCCAGAGTGATGGGCGCATCAGGGTAAGAAGAGAGGCAGATGAAGTGATGCACCCATCATGCCTAGTGCCTACTGTACAAGCCTGTGGGGGCAGTGCTATGATCTGGGGTTGCTGCAGTTGGTCAGGTCTAGCTTCAGCAACAGTATGTGCTCCAAGAATGAGGTCAGCTGACTACCTGAACATACTGAATGACCAGGTTATTCCATCAATGGATTTTTTCTTCCCTGATGGCACGGGCATATTCCAAGATGACAATGCCAGGATTCATCGGGCTCAAATTGTGAAAGAGTGGTTCAGGGAGCATAAGACATTATTTTCACACATGTATTGGCCACCACAGAGTCCAGACCTTAACCCCATTGAGAATCTTTGGGATGTGCTGGAGAAGGCTTTGCGCAGCAGTCAGACTCTACCATCATCAATGCAAGATCTTGGTGAAAAATTTATGCAACACTGGATGTAAATAAATCTTGTGACATTGCAGAAGTTTATCAAAACAATGCCACAGTGAATGCGTGCCATAATCAAAGCTAAAGGCTTTTTTTTGGTGGCGACTTTTTTTTTGGACAGGCAGTATATGTTCTTTGTAGACCCTGCCTGTGGCAGGGCTCCATAGGAACATATTGTAATTCTCACAGACTCCATTGCTAATGCATTGGAGTCTACGAAAGAAGCAATCTAATGGTTGCATGTTCAACTTCCCTATAGGAACTTTTAAAAAGTGTAAAAATTATATTTTAAATGTAAAAAAAATTAAATATAAAAATTCTAATCACCCACTTTCCCTAAAATCAAAATAAAAATAGATAAACATCATGGGCATCACCACATAAATACTTATTTGATACGGCAAACTCCGTAATCAAAATGGCCCATTTGCTGTTTCACCTCCCCCAAATTTTTTTTATATAAGGTGATCATACACACCCCAGAATGGTTTCATTGAAAAGTACATATTGCCCTACAAAAAATAAGCCTTTAAAAAGCTCTGTAGACATACACTGTAACTACAAAAAAGTAATAGGAGTCATGAAAAAAATAATTCATTTTTAAAACTATACAAATGTGCTATCGCTGTAATCGTACTGACGTGGAGAATTCAGGGGGTTTTATCACATAGAGAATGCTATAAAAACAAAACCCATAAAACTGTGGCGGTATTACACTTTTTTAAATTGCACCCCATTTGGATTTTTTTTTCAGCTTCCCACTACATCATATGCAATATTAAAGGGCGTCATTAGAAACTGCAACTTATCTCACAAAAAACAAGGTCCTCATATAGCTATGTGAAAAATGTTTGGCCCACGGGAAGGCAGAAAGTGAAAAACAAAAATGCAAAAACAAAAGATTTTTTGTGGTAGCTAAAAGTTGTCTGTTTGCCTTGATTTAGATACAAATAAGTAATTGAGAGGAAAAAAAACCTGAAGCTTTAAATGGAATCATTTCGATTTTTCCATTAGGATTGTATGGTAAATATTCTAAAGTTGATTTACATCATTAGCTTGATTGTTCTTTCTTCATCTATATAGTCTTCCTGTCACCACCTGCTGATCTCTTCAATTTTCAATCTTTGGAGATTGCTATTTATAAGGCCATTAAGGGAAAGAACAATCTACGGGCATGCAATGCTCAGTCTCTCTGCAGTAACTGAATTTTTACAACTTATTAGTCACAGAACATACTGGGAAGGAAGGGAACAGTCTAATTTCCCATTGAAAACTACTTTGTAAAATATGTGAATAGCCTTATTGGATTTATATAAAACCTCAGGTGTTCTTTTCTAATCTCAGTCTGTGTTTTGTCAACAGCATTAATTCTCTGTTTAATGAAACTGTCAGCTCTAATTACAATATTAAAATTATGATTGTAACTCCTTAACTCTGCAATGCTTTAGGAGAATAACAAATTATCCATCTGACCACAGTAGAGCATCTGCTTCTCTCGTTGGTTAAGGGAGAGGTTGTTTTTTTCTCCTAATGTTGACAGTTGAGTTTGAGTTGAAAATGCATTGTTAGCTTAACAGACTACATATTTTATTGGATCGGAAATGTGATTGAAATCTAATTTGCAATGAAGATAGAACTATCAATACACTGTCATGGACTGCTCATAACTTCATCACATTTCTGACATGGTCTCTATATTTGCAAGGTGTCATACTCACACTAGTGCACATACATTTTCCATTCTCTTGGTGGCATCTGACAACTTAAAGGCACAGCACATGGTAAATCACATATCATTACAACATGGGGCGTACCATCATGGGTGCAAGTAATATTGCACACTTAGGTGTTGGGAGGTATAATGGAATACACAAACATAACATTATAACAATGCTGGCATGTTCTAGCAACATACACATTACAGCTCAACATTTCAACTAGGTGGTATTGTCACCACAACAGGGTCAAACAGTAATGATAGCAAGAGGATATTATTTTTTTCGTTAGGGGACAAGGCTGATTTCTAACCCTCTTACAGGCTTAAGAACCTTTGTATACATTTCAGCAATACCAATACAATAACTAGAATTGAGCGAAGCGAGCTTCGGATGCTTAATTCAGAAGGTTGCTTAATTCAATGAAGTCATGTGCAACTTCACGAGTAACTAACTTCAACTCATCAGAGCCCATACATTCTAATACTGTACAGAGACGAATCTCCATACAGTATTATTCCGAAGTTTTGAACAGAGCGACTTCGGATGAAACATCTGAAGCTCACTTTGCTCAACTCTAACAATAACTAACCAGGGCAACGTTCCTCTAGCATAGATGAAAAGTGCACAATAGCTGTGTAAATAATTTAGCCTCTCCATTTATATTTGTTAAAATCAAATTGCCACTGTCAGCAATGTTCTTGTAATATGGTTTATTACCTTACATCATTTTTTGGACAGTTCTGTAATCAGATTTACTGCCTTAGGCAACAACCATAGCCCATGGGTGAATGAC
The DNA here is from genome assembly GCF_905171765.1 of Bufo bufo. Lineage (NCBI taxonomy): Eukaryota > Metazoa > Chordata > Amphibia > Anura > Bufonidae > Bufo > Bufo bufo. The sequence goes on from NC_053395.1 coordinate 56,329,093, forward strand.
TCAACTTCCCCTGCAATGTTGCCGTAGATAACGACATAGCACAGTAGTTTGTTCCTTTTGTCTCATTGCAATAGAAAGATCAAGACAAATAGTAGAATTTTATATGTAGTATTAGTATACGATACTTCAAATAAATGAGACATCTATAGAAATTCAAAGGAAAAGTTGTCCACCACTTCTAAAATCTTAAAATACTCTATTAAGTTGCGGAAAAAGTTAAGTTAAAATCCAATTTTCCTAAACTTCAAAGGGGTATTTCAGTTGTGAGACATTGCCTCCTATCCACAGGATAGAGGATAAATTTATAATTGGTGGGAGTCCTGCTGCTGGGACCCCCATTGATCATTAAAACAGGGATCCCCTAAAACTTGATGTCCCCTGAAATGAATGAAAGGGCTGGTCGGCCACTCTGCTCATTTCTTTGGGAGTTCTGGAAATAACCCAGCGCTGTACTCGGCTGTATCTGGAACATCCGTGGAACATAAAGCAGTAGGAGCAGCAGTGTGCATTGCCGACCTGCATCTCTGTTCATTTCTGCGGCCCCAAGGTATGCAAGGTCCCCATCTTGTGACTGGTTGGGGTCCGTGGGATTTTGGTCCATGATTCCAAACTACAAAAAAAATAGAACATGTTCTATTTTGTTGCGGTGAGGACTGAATCTTGTGGATCGAGGATCCATTCAAGTGAATGGGTCGGCATCCGCAAATGACGGCTAAAAGTCTGGTGCCTGTGCTGCAGTGCAGAGCACACACGTTCATGTGCATGAGCCCTATAGCTGATTGCCAGAAATCCCAGAAAAGGGATACTTTGTTATCAGTTTATTGTCGCAGGATGCTTCCCATAAGAAAGGATTGTACAAAACCGTGGACAGCATGATGGGAGTTGTTACACTAAAAAGAATGGACAGGGACTCCACATGTTTTACTATTTATATCCACACTGACCAAAAATATAAACGCCACACTTTCTGTTTTGCTCCTATTTTGCATGAGCTGAACTCAAAGATCTGAAACATTTTCTACATACACAAAAGACCCATTACTCTCAAATATTGTTCACAAATCTGTCTAAACCTGTGTTAGTGAGCACTTCTCCTTTGCCAAGATAATCCATCCCACCTCACAGGTGTGGCATATCAAGGTGCTGATTAGACAGCTTGAATATTGCACAGGTGTGCCTTAGACTGCCCACAATAAAAGGCCACTCTGAAATGCACAGTTTGATCACACAGCACAATGCCACAGATGCTGCAGTGTTTGAGGGAGCATGCAATTGGCATGCTGACTGCGGGAATGTCTACCATATTTTTGGTCAGTGTATTTATATTATATGGCATTTGGAAGAGCACCAGACAGCTGTCCTGATATACTTGCATATTATTCCTCTTGGAAATAAATGATTACATTGACAACTTGGTGGTGTGTTATAACTTGTCAATGGGATGTGCCTTAATACACTACACCACTGACACTCTCCAATCAGACAGACTATGTAAGGACACCAACTACCTAGAGTAATGGTAACACCAGGTTGTTAATGTAGGAGGGATAACACAATTACATGTAATATATTGTCCCTACCAGTGCTGTCCACAGTGCCACTGTAAGTAAATATTAAAGCACCAGCTAGCTTGTGCATGGCATTGCCACTTCTTCCTAGACTGTGCAATATACGGAACACTGAAAGCGTTGTCCTTCTGGTTCAGCATATTTTTACAATGTTTCTATGTGAGTATAAGTTCCACTGTAATGTCTACATTTTGTGGTGCTAAGTTTTTTAGAGTCTTTTAAATGATAATTTTTTATTATTGTATTGTACTTATTTTGAGCTAAAATAATTTTTGGTCTTTAACCACCTCCGGACCGCCTAACGCAGATTCGCGTTCCGGAGGTGGCAGCCCTGCGCAGAGTCACGCATATACGCGTCATCTCGCGCGAGCCGGGATTTCCTGTGAACGCGCGCACACAGGCGCGCGCGCTCACGGGAACGGAAGGTAAGAGAGTGGATCTCCAGCCTGCCAGCGGCGATCGTTCGCTGGCAGGCTGGAGATGTGATTTTTTTAACCCCTAACAGGTATATTAGACGCTGTTTTGATAACAGCGTCTAATATACCTGCTACCTGGTCCTCTAGTGGTCCCCTTTGTTTGGATCGACCACCAGAGGACACAGGCAGCTCAGTAATATGTTGCACCAAGCACCACTACACTACATCCCCCCCTGTCACTTATTAACCCCTTATTCACCCTTGATCACCCTTGATCACCCCTGATCACCCCATATAGACTCCCTGATCACCCACCTGTCATTGATTACCCCCCTGTCATTGATCACCCCCCTGTAAAGCTCCATTCAGATGTCCGCATGATTTTTACGGATCCACTGATAGATGGATCGGATCCGCAAAACACATACGGACATCTGAATGCAGCCTTACAGGGGCGTGATCAATGACTGTGGTGATCACCCCATATAGACTCCCTGATCACCCCCCTTTCATTGATCACCCCCCTGTAAGATCTATTCAGATGTCCGCATGATTTTTACAGATCCACTGATAGATGGATCGGATCCGCAAAACGCATACGGACATCTGAATGCAGCCTTACAGGGGCGTGATCAATGACTGTGGTGATCACCCCATATAGACTCCCTGATCACCCCCCTTTCATTGATTACCCCCCTGTAAGATCCATTCAGATGTCCGCATGATTTTTACGGATCCACTGATAGATGGATCAGATCCGCAAAACGCATACGGACATCTGAATGCAGCCTTACAGGGGCGTGATCAATGACTGTGGTGATCACCCCATATAGACTCCCTGATCACTCCCCTGTCATTGATTACCCCCCTGTCATTGATTACCCCCCTGTAAAGCTCCATTCAGATGTCCGCATGATTTTTACGGATCCACTGATAGATGGATCGGATCCGCAAAACGCATATGGACATCTGAATGCAGCCTTACAGGGGCGTGATCAATGACTGTGGTGATCACCCTATATAGACTTCCTGATCACCCCCCTTTCATTGATTACCCCCCTGTAAGATCCATTCAGATGTCCGCATGATTTTTACGGATCCACTGATAGATGGATCGGATCCGCAAAACGCATACGGACATCTGAATGCAGCCTTACAGGGGCGTGATCAATGACTGTGGTGATCACCCCATATAGACTCCCTGATCACCCCCCTGTCATTGATTACCCCCCTGTCATTGATTACCCCCCTGTAAAGCTCCATTCAGATGTCCGCATGATTTTTACGGATCCACTGATAGATGGATCGGATCCGCAAAACGCATACGGACATCTGAATGCAGCCTTACAGGGGCGTGATCAATGACTGTGGTGATCACCCCATATAGACTCCCTGATCACCCCCCTGTCATTGACTACCCCCCTGTAAGATCCATTCAGATGTCCGCATGATTTTTACGGATCCACTGATAGATGGATCGGATCCGCAAAACGCATACGGACATCTGAATGCAGCCTTACAGGGGCGTGATCAATGACTGTGGTGATCACCCCATATAGACTCCCTGATCACCCCCCTGTCATTGATTACCCCCCTGTCATTGATTACCCCCCTGTAAAGCTCCATTCAGATGTCCGCATGATTTTTACGGATCCACTGATAGATGGATCGGATCCGCAAAACGCATACGGACATCTGAATGCAGCCTTACAGGGGCGTGATCAATGACTGTGGTGATCACCCCATATAGACTCCCTGATCACCCCCCTGTCATTGATCACCCCCCCTGTCATTGATCACCCCCCCTGTCATTGATCACCCCCCCTGTCAGGCTGCATTCAGATGTCCGTATGATTTTTACGGATCCACGGATACATGGATCGGATCCGCAAAACACATACGGACATCTGAATGGAGCCTTATATGGGGTGATCAATGACAGGGGGGTGATCACCCCATATAGACTCCCTGATCACCCCCCTGTCATTGATCACCCCCCTGTAAGTCTCCATTCAGACATTTTTTTGGCCCAAGTTAGCGGAAATTATTATTTTTTTCTTACAAAGTCTCATATTCCACTAACTTGTGTCAAAAAATAAAATCTCACATGAACTCACCATACCCCTCACGGAATCCAAATGCCTAAAAATTTTTAGACATTTATATTCCAGACTTCTTCTTACGCTTTAGGGCCCCTAGAATGCCAGGGCAGTATAAATACCCCACATGTGACCCCATTTCGGAAAGAAGACACCCCCAGGTATTCCGTGAGGGGCATATTGAGTCCATGAAAGATTGAAATTTTTGTCCCAAGTTAGCGGAAAGGGAGACTTTGTGAGAAAAAAATAAATCAAATCAATTTCCGCTAACTTGTGCCAAAAAAAAAATAATTCTATGAACTCGCCATGCCCCTCATTGAATACCTTGGGGTGTCTTCTTTCCAAAATGGGGTCACATGTGGGGTATTTATACTGCCCTGGCATTCTAGGGGCCCTAAAGCGTGAGAAGAAGTCTGGGATCCAAATGTCTAAAAATGCCCTCATAAAAGGAATGTGGGCCCCTTTGCGCATCTAGGCTGCAAAAAAGTGTCACACATCTGGTATCTCCGTACTCAGGAGAAGTTGGGGAATGTGTTTTGGGGTGTCATTTTACATATACCCATGCTGGGTGAGAGAAATATCTTGGCAAAAGACAACTTTTCCCATTTTTTTTATACAAAGTTGGCATTTGACCAAGATATTTATCTCACCCAGCATGGGTATATGTAAAATGACACCCCAAAACACATTCCCCAACTTCTCCTGAATACGGCGATACCACATGTGTGGCACTTTTTTGCAGCCTAGGTGGGCAAAGGGGCCCACATTCCAAAGAGCACCTTTCGGATTTCACAGGTCATTTACCTACTAGTAATGAGCGGGAGGTGCCATATTCGATTTCGCGATATTTCGCGAATATTCGCATGAATATTCGTGTTATATTCGTCGAAATCGAATATTCGCAATTATTCCAATTATCGCGAAATTATTTTTTCGCATATTGCGAAAATTTATCTTGATAGTATAAGGCAACGTTCCTATGCTAATGACTATGGCTAGGCTAATATGTGTATTTTACGAAATTTCGTAATATTGCTCTAACTTCGTCTCTTAGAATATTACGAATATTCTAAAAGACGAAGTTAGAGCAATATTAAGAACATTTGCAAAAGTCGAAATTGCGATGCGAGTAATATAACACGAAATAGTCGCATGAAGATTTAAACTTAGCACTGCTATATTCCATATTCTAGCCTAATATGGAATATAGCTGTGCTAAGTTAGCACTGCTATATTCCATATTAGGCTAGAATATGGAATATAGCTGTGCTAAGTTGAAATCTTCATGCGACTATTTCGTGTTATATTACTCGCATCGCAATTTCGACTTTTGCAAATGTTCTTAATATTGCTCTAACTTCGTCTTTTAGAATATTCGTAATATTCTAAGAGACGAAGTTAGAGCAATATTACGAAATTTCGTAAAATACACATAGATTGTATTTAAGCTAATATACTGCTATAGTAATATTTTTTAATAGTGTACATATTTTACAAAACTTAAGTTCAGAAGAGGCAAAAAAAAATTACAGGAAAAAAAAGGGATTATAGCACTATATTAGCTAAATTACAATCTATATGTGTATTTTACGAAATTTCGTAATATTGCTCTAACATCGTCTTTTAGAATATTCGTAATATTCTAAGAGACGAAGTTAGAGCAATATTACGAAATTTCTAAAAGACGAAGTTAGAGCAATATTAAGAACATTTGAAAAAGTCGAAATTGCGATGCGACTAATATAACACGAAATATTCGCATGAAGATTTCAACTTAGCACTGCTATACTCCATATTCTAGCCTAATATGGAATATAGCAGTGCAAACTTAGCACAGCTATATTCCATATTAGGCTAGAATATGGAGTATAGCAGTGCTAAGTTGAAATCTTCATGCGAATATTTCGTGTTATATTACTCGCATCGCAATTGCGACTATTGCGAAATTTCGTAAAATACACATATAGATTAGATTGCAATTTAGCTAATATGGAATATAGCAGTAAGTTGAAAACGCCACTGACTGGAGCAGCCAGGAAGCCAGGAATCCAAAGGACAGGTAAGAACAACTTTAGGGAAGTGGGAAAGAAAAAAATATAATAAAAAAAAAAAGAAAAAAAATGAATATTCGATTTCGCGAATATATAGAACGATATTCTAAATATTCGCGAAATCTCGAAATTGCGATATTCGAGAAAAAAATTCGCAATTCGAATATTCGCGCTCAACACTATTACCTACTTACAACACATTAGGGCCCCTGGAAAATGCCAGGGCAGTATAACTACCCCACAAGTGACCCCATTTTGGAAAGAAGACACCCCAAGGTACTCCGTGAGGGGCATGGCAAGTTCCTAGAATTTTTTATTTTTTGTCACAAGTTAGTGGAAAATGATGATTTTATTTTTTTTTCCTTACAAAGTCTCATATTCCACTAACTTGTGACAAAAAATAAAAACTTCCATGAACTCACGATGCCCATCAGCGAATACCTTGGGGTGTCTTCTTTCCAAAATGGGGTCACTTGTGGGGTAGTTATACTGCCCTGGCATTCTAGGGGCCCAAATGTGTGGTAAGGAGTTTGAAATCAAATTCTGTAAAAAATGACCAGTGAAATCCGAAAGGTGCTCTTTGGAATATGGGCCCCTTTGCCCACCTAGGCTGCAAAAAAGTGTCACACATGTGGTATCTCCGTATTCAGGAGAAGTTGGGGAATGTGTTTTGGGGTGTCATTTTACATATACCCATGCTGGGTGAGATAAATATCTTGGTCAAATGCCAACTTTGTATAAAAAAATGGGAAAAGTTGTCTTTTGCCAAGATATTTCTCTCACCCAGCATGGGTATATGTAAAATGACACCCCAAAACACATTCCCCAACTTCTCCTGAATACGGAGATACCACATATGTGGCACTTTTTTGCAGCCTAGGTGGGCAAAGGGGCCCACATTCCAAAGAGCACCTTTCGGATTTCACTGGTCATTTTTTACAGAATTTGATTTCAAACTCCTTACCACACATTTGGGCCCCTAGAATGCCAGGGCAGTATAACTACCCCACAAGTGACCCCATTTTGGAAAGAAGACACCCCAAGGTATTCCATGAGGGGCATGGCGAGTTCCTAGAATTTTTTATTTTTTGTCACAAGTTAGTGGAAAATGATGATTTTTTTTTTCTTACAAAGTCTCATATTCCACTAACTTGTGACAAAGAATAAAAACTTCCATGAACTCACTATGCCCATCAGCGAACACCTTGGGGTGTCTTCTTTCCAAAATGGGGTCACTTGTGGGGTAGTTATACTGCCCTGGCATTCTAGGGGCCCAAATGTGTGGTAAGGAGTTTGAAATCAAATTCTGTAAAAAATGACCAGTGAAATCTGAAAGGTGCTCTTTGGAATATGGGCCCCTTTGCCCACCTAGGCTGCAAAAAAGTGTCACACATCTGGTATCTCCGTATTCAGGAGAAGTTGGGGAATGTGTTTTGGGGTGTCATTTTACATTTACCCATGCTGGGTGAGAGAAATATCTTGGCAAAAGACAACTTTTCCCATTTTTTTATACAAAGTTGGCATTTGACCAAGATATTTATCTCACCCAGCATGGGTATATGTAAAATGACACCCCAAAACACATTCCCCAACTTCTCCTGAATACGGAGATACCAGATGTGTGACACTTTTTTGCAGCCTAGGTGGGCAAAGGGGCCCATATTCCAAAGAGCACCTTTCGGATTTCACTGGTCATTTTTTACAGAATTTGATTTCAAACTCCTTACCACACATTTGGGCCCCTAGAATGCCAGGGCAGTATAACTACCCCACAAGTGACCCCATTTTGGAAAGAAGACACCCCAAGGTATTCGCTGATGGGCATAGTGAGTTCATGGAAGTTTTTATTTTTTGTCACAAGTTAGTGGAATATGAGACTTTGTAAGAAAAAAAAAATAATAATAATCATTTTCCGCTAACTTGTGACAAAAAATAAAAAGTTCTATGAACTCACTATGCCCATCAGCGAATACCTTAGGGTGTCTACTTTCAGAAATGGGGTCATTTGTGGGGTGTTTGTACTGTCTGGGCATTGTAGAACCTCAGGAAACATGACAGGTGCTCAGAAAGTCAGAGCTGCTTCAAAAAGCGGAAATTCACATTTTTGTACCATAGTTTGTAAACGCTATAACTTTTACCCAAACCATTTTTTTTTTACCCAAACATTTTTTTTTATCAAAGACATGTAGAACAATAAATTTAGAGCAAAATTTATATATGGATCTCGTTTTTTTTGCAAAATTTTACAACTGAAAGTGAAAAATGTCATTTTTTTGCAAAAAAATCGTTAAATTTCGATTAATAACAAAAAAAGTAAAAATGTCAGCAGCAATGAAATACCACCAAATGAAAGCTCTATTAGTGAGAAGAAAAGAAGGTAAAATTCATTTGGGTGGTAAGTTGCATGAACGAGCAATAAACGGTGAAAGTAGTGTAGGTCAGAAGTGTAAAAAGTGGCCTGGTCTTTCAGGGTGTTTAAGCACTGGGGGCTGAGGTGGTTAATAAAAAAAATGTAGCCCCTTTCTCTGCTTTGAGATTCTCTAGTAGCAGGTGCTGAATGTTCACTCTTTTCTGTCACACAACTAAGCTGATATCTCCTTATCTCTGATAACTGACGTTATAAACAAACACTCATTGTAGCTCAATTCTTATCTTACTGATAAGAATGTGGCTTAAATAAGTGCTTATGACCTTTTAGTTATTTAGAGATGAGGTTGATTAGGTGACCAGCACAAAGTCAAAGTACTAGACAGGTAACCATTTGTGACAGAACAGCTGAATTATTTAAAATAAAGACCAAATGAAGAAATTAGTTTAGGCCAAAATTAGTAAAATAAAATAACAAAAAAAAAAATCCCCTGAAGGTGTACATAGCCTTTAAGACATATGATAATGCATAAGGATAGAGGTGGCCTTGTGGTTCGCCCGGCGCTCGTTTCGCGGTGAACTTTGCTCGTTCGCGATTCGCTGAACATGCGAACATATGTTGATGTTCGCATGCGCCATATTCTTTTGCATTGCACCGAACTTTGACCCATGACACATCTATTAGGTGGGACAGGACAGCCAATTGAAACGTTTCAGCACATGGACACAGCCCGACAAAATAACAGAACCCGATCTGGCAGCCATTTTACATTCTGTGTTTTGCCAGTGTAGGGTGAAGTTCTTTTGTGGAGCAGGGACAGACTGTTAGGGACACCAAACTCTAGCTAATTGGGCCACACAAGTCCTTTTAAGGACTGGTATAGGTGTGCTATCGATAGGTGTGTTATACTGAGGGGTGTGATATACTTAGAATATACATTCTAACATAGAAAGTATATTATAGTGCATTTGCATTGTGCAGCAGTTGTGTGCGGTTCTGCTGTGATACCGAAGCTATATAGAGTGACAAACGCTATTGGAATTACTAATTGCAACTGGTATGATATACCTGTTGCCCTCAAAAAAACTGATTGAGGGGTGTGATATACCTATAATATACTTTCTAACATAAAAAGTATATTATAGCGCATTTGTATTGTGCAGCAGTTGTGTGCGGTTCTTCTGCGATACTGCAGGTATATAGAGGGACAAGTGTTATTGGAACAACTATTTGCAGCGGGTGTGATATACCTGTTTCCCCCAAAAAAACGGATTGAGGGGTGCGATATACCTGCTTTCACAAAATACTGATTGATGGGTGCAATATACCTGCTTCCAACAAATATTGATTTAGGGGTTCTATATAGCTGTCTCCACAAACTACTGATTGAGGGGTGCCATATACCTGCTTCTGCAAAATACTGATTAAGGGGTTCTACATACCTGCTTCCACAAAATACTGATTGAGGGGTGCGATATACCTGCTTCCACAAAATACTGATTAAGGGGTTTGATATACCTGCTTCCACAAAATACTGATTGAGGGGTGCGATAAACCTGCTTCTACAAAATACTGACTGAGGGGTTCTATACACCTGCTTCCACAAAAAAACTGTTTGAGGTGTGCGATATACCTGCTTCCACAAAATACTGATTAAGGGGTTTGATATACCTGTTTCCACAAAATACTGATTGAGGGGTGCGATATACCTGCTTCCACCAAATATTGATTTAGGTGTTCTATATACCTGTTTCCACAAAATACTGATTGAGGGGTGCGATATACCAGCTTCTACAAAATACTGATTAAGGGGATCTCTATACCTGCCTGTCCAAAAAACTGATTGAGGGGTGCGATATACCTGCTTCCACCAAATATTGATTTAGGTGTTCTATATACAGTACCTGTTTCCACAAAATACTGATTGAGGGGTGCAATATACCTGCTTCTACAAAATACTGATTAAGGGGCTCTATATACCTGTTTCCACAAAATACTGATTGAGGGATGAGATATACCTGCTTCCACAATGTATTGATTAAAGGGTTTGATATACCTACCTCCACAAAATACTAATTGAGGGGTGCGATATACCTGCTTCCACCAAATATTGATTCAGGGGTTTTATATAAACCTGCTTCCACAAAATACTGATTGAGGGGTTTAATATATCTGCTTCCACAAAAAATACTGATTGAAGGGTGCATATCACCTGCTTCCACTAAATATTGATTTAGGTGTTCTAAATACCTGTTTCCACAAAATACTGATTAAGGGGTGGGATATACCTGCTTCTACAAAATACTGATTGAGGGGTTCTATATACCTGCTTCCATAAAAAACTGATTGAGAGGTGCGATATACCTGCTTCGATAAAATACTGACTGAGGACTGCGATACACCGACTTTCACAAAATACTGATTGAGGGGTGCAATATACCTGCTTCTACAAAATACTGATTAAGGGGTTCTATATACTTGCTTCCACAAAATACTGATTCAGGGGTGCGATATACCAGCTTCCACCAAATACTGATTGAGGCCTGCGATATACCTGCTTCCACAAATTCTGCTCTTTTCTAGGGACTTTAGCACATTGTCATTTTGAAAATGACAGGAAGAGGAAGAGGCAGGCCGTTCCGCAGAGATGGGAAGTTGAAGAAGATGCATGCGATTACGTCAAGGGACGCACCAGAGTTAGTTGAGTGGCTCACTCAGCCTTCCGCTTCTGCACTCTCCTCATCCACTGTTTCTGCACTCTCCTCATTCTCTGCTGTGTGCACCCTCAAAGATACCACCATCACCACCACCACCATAGCCCCTCCACTTGTTTCAGAGGAATTATTTTCCCATCGATTCCCAGACCTTACCGATGCGCAACCATTCTTGGCATCGTATGAGGAAGAGGAGGTAGCAACGGCCGCCACCCAGCCGTCGGGACGACAGTACCCAGATCAGCCCAAGGAGGGTGGTCCCTGCTGTTGCTGCCTACTCCGAGATGTCAGTGGTGGTGAAGGTGACGATGAAGACGTGTTAAAGGACGTCCTGTGGGTGCCCACAATAGAGGAAGACGAGGGGAGTTCAGAGGGAGAGACGGAGCAGCAGATAGGGAGGAGAAGGAGGAGAAGCAGGCAGAACTCACAGTGCACAGGAGGCAAAAAGCAGACTTCAAATGTATCTTTAGTGAGCCATCCACAGTCATATCTTGCGCTCCCAGGATGCCGGCACATGGCTCCGCAGTGTGGGCTTTTTTTAACGTGTCAGCTGCTGACAAAAGTGTTGCCATCTGCAGCCTGTGCTGTCAATGCATAAGTCACGGTAATCCCTAAGGACGACCACCTTAAGAAGGCACCTGGCCTCCCATCACCGAGCCCAGTGAGAGCAGTGCCAACAGAATTCACAAGGAAGGCACATAACTTTTACTGCCAACTGGGTGAATCTTCTGATGGCCGTCAAGCATGTAACCCGTAGCACCCGTGTGGATTTGGTGTTACCTCCATGGATTGCATGCAGGCCTGCCTCTTCTTCTCCTCCTCCTACTCAATCCTCCATCTCCTCCTCCGCTGACTACGCCTTTTCCACTGCTACCGCCTCTTCTGCTGCACCCCCCAAGCTCCCCAGAACCTATTCAACGTGCCAGGTGAGACGTTGCCATGCTGTGCTTTGCTGCTGGAAGCCAAGAACCACACATGTCCTACACTGCTTTTAGCTCTGCGGTCATAGGCCAATCATTGGCTAACCCCGCTCAATTTGACAGTTGGTAAAGTGGTGTGCAACAACAGTGCAAATCTGCTGAGCACACTGAAACAGGGCAAAATGACACACGTGCCGTGCATGGCACACATCCTGAACTTAGTCATGCAGTGATTTGTTGCCAAATAGCCCCGGGTCCAGGACGTCTAGCGGCAGAACAGGAAAATCTCTGGCCATTGTAGAAGATCTTACACGGCCATGGCTCGCCTTGCTGACGTTCAGCGGCGACACCACCTGCCTGTCAGACGTCTGAGTTGTGGCAGCCCGAGGCGCTGGAACTCCACCTTGTAAATGCTTGATTAGCTGCTCCAGCAGCAAAGAGCCATTAACGGTGTCCTGATTTTTGATTTTGACTTCGATCTTGACAGACGGCGTCTGTTGCTCCTCCCCGGTGCGATGCGTGCGCGCGTCATCTGGCGCCGCCTCCGGTTCCCCTAGCCTGTGTGTCTATACGTCATCCCCGCCCGATCATGTGCTCTGTCACGTGATTAGGCAGTTGTTTGACCTGACGCTGGGTTCGGGGCGTCCGGATGTGGTTTGGTTCCGGAGCGATCGCGCGCCCACAGACATACGCACCTGGGGACAAGTAAGTGCTGGTGTGTGATTGGCTGGCATTGATTTTAAAATGTCTGATCTGCAGTGATGGCGTTACCCCCTGACGAAGGCACGCCGAAACGCTCGTTGGGGTAGCGCCATCCTGGTTGGTCTCCTCCTGGTCTGACTTTCCGGTGAGTCCTGCTTCATTTCTCCATATCCCGGCCTTCTCTCACTTGGTCTTTTACTCATTGTCAGGTATTCACCTGCAGGCCGGGTGTATATATATGCTCATGGGTTGTGAGATCTGTACCTTTTGTTTTTGGACTCACCGCTTCTACTACATTCTTTGTGTATCCGCAGTTGAATTATTTATCTATTATGTATCTATCCTGCTGATTATATACACTATTACCTCCGACCGGAGTGTCCCTCCCAGGGTGGTGCCGTTTTCTCCTTCCCCTGCTCCTTTTCTGTTCCCTGCCCTACTGCATTTTTTGTATGTATTATCTGATGTTTGTTTATGTCCCAATAAAATATTTATTACATTTATTAATTGGCCTTTTGAGCTCCATTTTTTCTCTTTGTTCTGATATTTTGCTCGGGAGCTTTAGCACTCGCTCCTCCCTTATTTTCCTTCCCGTTTCGGCGCCCCTGGGGTCATCCCCCTTTTCTTCCAAAGTGCCATAAGTAACGACTACCTGTATGAATTCTGCAGCAGGACAGGTTCTGGGGTGCTTGATTTATTTTCACTGCACCAGTGGCTGCTTATGCGCGACGTATGCAGACTTCTGCTGCCAATTGATGAGATCACCAAACTGGTCAGTCGCAGTCAAAGCACCATCAGTGACATCGTACCTTAGGCCTTCTTTCTGGAGCGTTCATTGTGTCGTGTCATTGATCAAGTCGTCGAGGAGCAGGAGCTGGAAGATGAGGCAGTCGCAATGCTGAATGAATTCCCAGGGGGGGCTACTCCATCTGAGACAAGTCAGCAAGAGTCTGAAGAGGAGTCAGAAGAGAATGGTGGCTGGGGGGAGGAGGAGGAGCAACAAGAGCATGGTTTGAGGGGGACTTTACACTTTTTTGGGATCCCTAGTTTTGTCCGTGGCTGGGGGGAGGAGACCGAGGACAACATTATCCTGGGCGATGAGCAGGAGCAGAGGCGCTCCACTGCTTCAAATTTTGTGCAAATGGGGGCCTTCATGCTCCAGTGTTTGAAGAGGGACCCCCGTATAAAAAGCATAAAGGGCAAGGACCAGTACTGGGTGGCAACATACTTAGACCACCGGTACAAACACAAAATGGTGGACATGTTGCCAGCATCACAGAGGGCTGTCAGAATGCAGCATTTCCAGGCCTTGCTGCGAGAGATGCTGCTTTCTGATGTTGCGGGTGCTGGCAGAGGAATTTCCACCCACAGCGAAACAGGCGCGGGCACCAATCCTACCGCGCCTGCAAGTGCAAGAAGAGGGCGGTTTGAAGATGTGTTGGTGACTTCGTTTATGATATCATTCTTTCAGCCAACCCATCGAGAGCCGCCCTGCAGATCCAGCCTCAGGGAATGCCTAGACTGACGGGTGTCCGACTACATTGGGTTAACGGCGTTGTGGACGTTCTGAGAAGCGAGGAACCCCTGGACTACTTGTTGTGCAGGCTTGATCTGTGGCCAGAGCTGGCACAATTTGCCATGGAACTCTTGGCTTGCCCCTCGGTGCGTGTCCTGTCCGAAAGGACGTTCTGCACAGCAGGGGGGATCGTGACCGATAAGCGCACTCGCCTAGCTCACGACAGTGTGGACTACCTCACATTCTATAAATGAATGAGGCATGGATCTCGGAGGAATTCAACACCTGTGACGACCACGTGTAATTGAATTTCCAGCCCACACATATCCGCCACTGTCCAGAACAAAGAATGGTCCTTGTATTATGTATATACAGCGGCATAAAAGGCTTTTTCTGTCAGGTGAATGTCTAATTTTTGGGGCCTCTACTCCAGTGGCCTACAGTAAAATTTTTATCCAGTGACCGCCTAATGTATCTCCAGACACATAATCACTAGTTCTTTTCTGTCAGGTGAATGCCTAATTTTTGCGGCCTGTACTGGCCTACAGTAAAATTGTTAATCAGTGACCGCCTAATGTACCTCCAGCCACATAATCACTTGTTCTTTTCTGTCAGGTGAATGCCTAATGTTTGGGGCCTGTACTCCACATACCTGCAGTAAAATAGTTATCCACTGACTGTCTAATATACCTCCAGCCACATAATCACTTGTTCTTTTCTCTCCAGTGAATGCATAATTTTTGGGGCCTGTACTCCACTGGCCTACAGTAAAATTGTTATCCACTGACTGTCTAATATACCTCCAGCCACATAATCACTTGTTCTTTTCTCTCCAGTGAATACATAATTTTTAGGGCCTGTACTCCACTGGCCTACAGTAAAATTGTTATCCCCTCACTGCCTAATATACCCCCAGCCACATAATCACTTGTTCTTTTCTGTCAGGTTAATGCATAATTTATGGGGCCTGTACTCCACTGGCCTACAGTAAAAATTGTTATCCTCTGATCGTCTAATATACCTCCAGCCTTATAATCACTTGTTCTTTTCTGTCCGGTGAATGCCTAATGTTTGGGGCTTGTACTCCACTGGCCTGCAGCAAAATTGTTATCCACTGACCGCCTAATATACCTCCAGCCACATAATCACTTGTTCTTTTCTGTCCGGTGAATGCTTAATGTTTGGGGCCTGTACTCCACTGGCCTGCAGTAAAATTGTTATCCACTGACCGCCTAATATACCTCCAGCCACATAATCACTTGTTCTTTTCTGTCCAGTGATTGCATAATTTTTGGGGCCTTTACTCCACTGGACTACAGTAAAATTGTTATCCACTGACCACCTAATATACCTCCAGCCACATAATCACTTGTTCTTTTCTTTCAGGTGAATGCATAATTTTTGGGGACTGTACTCCACTGGCCTACAGTTAAATTGTTATCCACTGACCGTCTAATACCTTCAGCCTCATAATCACTTGTTCTTTTCTGTCAGGTAAATGCCTAATTTTTGGGGCCCGTACTCCCGTGGCCTAAAATAAAAATGTTCTAGGCTCCAGCAGGGCACATTTTTGATATTTTCCTTTTAATATGCATAAAAATGGCCCCTGATTAAAATACATGTTTTTTGTGGGAATTTTTGCATTAATCCCCCTCTGGTATGTCACTGTCCATGTTGTGAGACTATTTGTGCACTTCTAGTAAGCATTTGGTGGCTGCAAATATGAACTGAAAGTTTTTCAGGTTCGCCTGGCATTAAAGTGACTGGGGCCTGCCGCTGTTCGCGACCATTTGATTTGGTTCGTGAAACGTTCCGGACGATGTTCGTCCATTACTACATAAGAGCATTAAATAGAGAACAACTGTTATCTATATTAATATCTTTGTAAATCTTGAATGCATTTTCAGAATCTTTCAGTAGCCGTATTGGTTTAGATACTTGGTACACTTTTTTTCCTAATTTGCTTCATGACTTCTTGTCTTTAAGCACAGTCCTCATGCCAAATGTTCCTAATTAAGGATACTTTCACACTGGTGTTTCATGGATCCGTTTGAAACGCATTTGAAACGGATCCGTCTATAAAATGTCTAAACGGAGACAAACGGAAGCCATTCAGATGGATCCATACAAACGGATCCGTTTGTCACGTTCGCTTCCCTTTTTGCATCTATTTAGCAGATCCGTTTTGGAATGAGTAGCATCTTAAAGGGTCCCCCCTCTTCATGTATTCAGATCCCCAGGGTTGTCATGCTCCTCATTTCTCCAGGGCCGTCTTGTTGAAATTAAAAGTTGGTCCAGTTTTAGCTTTGATCATGGACCACACCTTTCGGACTCTTTTACTCGACTACATGCACTTAACCCCTTAAGGACTCAGCCCTATTTTACCTTAAGGACTTGGCCATTTTTTGCAAATCTGACCAGTGTCACTTTATGTGGTGATAACCTTAAAAAGCTTTTACTTATCCAGGCCATTCTGAGATAGTTTTTTCGTCACATATTGTACTTCATAACACTGGTAAAAATGGAGTAAAAAAAATTCATTTTTATTTATAAAAAAATACCAAATTTACCAAAATTTGGGAAAAATTTTCTACTTCTATAATACATAGTAATACCTCCAAAAATAGCTATTAGTTTAAATTCCCCATATGTCTACTTCATGTTTGGATCATTTTGGGAATGCCATTTTATTTTTTGGGGACGTTACAAGGCTTAGAAGTTTAGATGCAAATCTTGAAAATTTTCAGAGATTTTCAACAACCCACTTTTTAGGGACCAGTTCAGGTCTGAAGTCACTTTGTGAGGCTTACATAATAGAAACCACCCAAAAGTGACCCCATTCTAGAAACTACACCCCTCAAGGTATTCAAAACTGATTTTACAAACATTATTAACCCTTTAGGTGTTCCCCAAGAGTTGATGGCAAATGGAGATGAAATTTCAGAATTTAAATTTTTGCCAAATTTTCCATTTTAATCCATTTTTTCCACTAACAAAGCAAGGGTTAACAGCCAAACAAAACTCTATATTTATTGCCCTGACTCTACGGTTTACAGAAACACCCGATATGTGGTCGTACACTACTCTACGGCCCCACGTCAGGGCTTAGAGGGAAAGGAACGCCGTGTGGGTTTTGGAAGGCAGATTTCGCTGGACTGGTTTATTTACACCATGTCCCATTTGAAGCCCCCTGATGCACCCCTAGAGTAGAAACTCCAAAAACGTGACCCCATTTTGGAAACTACAGGATAAGGTGGCAGTTTTTTTGGTACTATTTTAGGGTACATATGATTTTTGGTTGCTCTATAGTACACTTTTTGTGAAGCAAAGTAACAAAAAATAGAAATTCTGAAATTTAATCTCCATTTGCCATTGACTCTTGTGGAACACTTAAAGTGTTAACAAAGTTTGTAAAATCAGTTTTGAATACCTTGAGGGGTCACTTTTTGGAGTTTCTACTCTAGGGGTGCATCAGGGGGGCTTCAAATGGGACATGGTGTCAAAAATCAAGTCCAGCAAAAACTGCCTTCCTAAATCCATATGGCATTCCTTTCCTTCTGCGCCCTGCTGTGTGCCCGTACAGAGGTTTACGACCACATATGGGGTGTTTATTTAAACGAAAGAATCAGGGAAATAATATTGAGTTTTGTTTGGCTGTTAACCCTTGCTTTGATTAAAATGGAAAATTTGCCAAAAAATACCTGTTTTGGCACCGTTTTTATTTTTTATTATTTACAACGTTCATCTGACAGATTAGATCATGTACTATTTTTATAGAGCAGGTTGTTACGGACGCAGGGATACCTAATATGTTTACTTTTTTAAATTTATTTATGTTTTACACAATAATATCATTTTTGAAACAAAAAAAATCATTTTAGTGTCTCCATAGTCTGAGAGCCATAGTTTTTTTTATTTTTTGGGCGATTGTCTTAGTTAGGGTCTCATTTTTTGCAGGATGAGATGACTGTTTTAATGGGATATACCATTTTGATCGCTTGCTATTACACTTTTTGTGATGTAAGGTGACAAAATTATGGCTTTTTTTACACCATTTGAATTTTTTATTTTTACGTTGTTCACCTGAGGGGTTAGATCATGTGATATTTTTATAGAGCAGGTTCTTACAGACAAGTAAACTATAATTTTAAAATTAAAAACATAAAAAAATATATAAACATATTTAAACTTTTACAACTGTTCATAATTGTGAAGGGAGGTGGACTGTCATGGGGTTGGTGGTCTGGGACTGGCAATAGTAGCCCCCCTGTCCTGTCGATTAACTGAGATTAAACTATGGGCCACAGGAAAGGTTGCAGGGTGAAATTGTGGGTTGTGGAGAAAGGAAGGGTCTGAGGAGGAGGGGACCCGAGCATGTGTAGAGGTGGAGGGAGTTTGGAAAGAAGTTGGAGGAAAATAGTGGGGAGGAGAAGAATAAGAGACAGAAGGGAGCACATGCTCAGGGGGGTGGGAATGGGAAGGTTGGTGGTACTGGCCACTGGTGTGGGATGGGGAATAGGTATGGGGTGGGGGTTGGGGGTGGTGCATAATTTGCCATGACCCGTTCTCTAGCATGATCTTAAACTCATTGAGTCCATCAAACTGATTATGCTTAGCCCATAATGTTAGTTTGGGCTGCATTGAATCGCTAAACCCCTTCTGATGTTCGGCAAAACCTTCTAGAGCGTCGGAAACTACCTCTACAAGGTTCACATAATCAGTTCGATTTGGCCTACCGGATCTCTGCCTGCTCACCAGGGCTCTCAAATTTTGGCAGAAACCAAAGAGCCTCTGTTGAGCGGAGGGATCCGGTAGGGGACCCGGTTTGTCCTGAGTCGATGCATGAGGGACAGGAGGGCTGGCTCTGGCGATCTGTTCTGGTTCTACCTCAAGGGGTTGTTCAGGCTCCCGAGTGCTGCTGGTAGTTCTGTAGAAAAAAAAAAAGGAAAGTAAAGAATTGTCCTTTAAATAAAACATCCATCTGTCTCAGACAGCCCCTTGCACTCAGACGGAGAAAAAAATTATCCCTCTGACTGTAGGGGGCTGGCCAAAACAGGGGAGCCAAACTCTCCGCTGTCTCAGACAGCCCCTTACACTCAGTCCGAGAAAACAGTTGTCCCTCTGACTGTAAGGGGCTGGCCAAAACAGGGGAGCCAAACGCTCCGCTGTCTCAGACAGCCCCTTGCACTCAGACGGAGAGAACAGTTGTCCCTCTGACTGTAGGGGGCTGGCCAAAACAGGGGAGCAAAAAGCTCCGCTGTATCAGACAGCCCCTTTAAAAAAAAATTTTTTACAGTCGTAAAAAATATTTACCTTCTTGGTGCCATTGTCTGTCGTAGGAACCCCAGGGCCACCGTATGGATGTATGTGGTCCCTGAGGTTCCTCTGGAGCCACTCGGGGCCTGAACCTCCTTGTTAAAATCCCTCCTGAAGCGGTCCCGGATAGATCGCCAACGCGTGGTAACCAGTTTGACTATAGAAAAAAACATAAAAATTAAATTTAACATTATGTAAGGAAAAGAACAATATGAATATAGTAAAATACATATTGTTGTACTTACAATATTTCTCCTGAGCCACCGCATTTAGATCCCCCCAGGTCTCAAAAAGTTGCGAACATATGTCCCTCCAGAGCCGCTGGGTCCGATGATGATCAGCGTGGTGGCGGTCCGACTAGTCCCATAATGATGGACGCGCCTCCACCCTGAAACGGATCTCACAAACGGAGTTCAAAACACCAGTGGGAAAGTAGCCTAAATTCTTTCTACGTTTACGTTCGATAAGCATGAAAACTAAGAAACAGGAAAAATCGTAATAAAACAGATGCATTCCCAGAGATAACAACCATCAATTGAACTTAAAACTATGTATAACCTCTGTAATTTATATATTTGTACATGTATGAAAAAAAATTATATTTTGCTGTAGAAATAAGCGGATTAGAAGAAGGAGGGTAATACCTTGTATTACTGTGCAATGAAGCACAGTAAAGACTTTGGCATTGTCAGTGTGTCCCATCTGTATCTACCCACTCAAAATTTATACACACTGAACTGTCTAGTAGAGGAAGTGCATTTCTTTTTTTCTGTTAGGATGTAAAACAAAGAGAAATCAATGTATAAAAGTCTAAATAAATTCAACTTAATGTAAAAATATATTTTGGTTATGTATTAGCTATATAGTGTAATAGTTGGTAGAGTGTAATGAAAAACATGTGTTTACTGATAATTCTTTTTTCTGGGGGTGCTGAAAACAATCTAGATATGTATTTTTTGAGGATGCAGTCTTTGTTTAAATAATTTATAATCTGCCACTATTTGTATGTTTTTAATTATATGCTCTTATATAGGTCACTATTTATACACGCTTGCTAGCTTATATTACACTTACCCTGCATATCTCCCACTGAAAAGAGAGAGGAAAATGAAGACTTCCTTCTTGAATCAGTGCTGATGCTGCTATAATCACAGGACTTTAGTACTAGCACTTTCTCTCTATAGACTCACAGGCTGCTTATCATTCCCTGTTTTAGATATTGAAATTATTTAAATCTCTCATTGTTAATCTATATCTATCCAGAAAAAGTAAAGGGCTGCAGTAATTTAAGTATAGAACCCTGTAATTTTTAAGTGAATGAAGTTAATAAACTTCATAGAGCCCTGTTTTTTGGATCTATATTAGAAAGCAAAATTTATACTCTGAGGCACATATTCTTAAGATATGCTGTCATAATTTTTAATATGGTTATTATCTTTATTATCTGAAAATGTACATGCATTGAAATGACATGCCCAGTTGTTGATTGCTTTTTTGCGAATGATTCCTTTATAATATTGATTGCAGTGTGACATTGGAAGGTTAGACATTTACATGCTAACAACCACCTTGTTATATATGTGCCAATTAACAGAATTGGGCCTTTATGATGACACAATTTTTTTTTAAATATCAGATGAATTTCAACCATGATGACAGCAATTATTGTAAATTCAAAATTAGCTGTTTAGGTTCATTTACATACTAGATATGATTTGAATTAATCAAACAGGGCTTAAAGAGGACCTTTCATCAGGCTAGCTCTAGTCTAATTATTATCCTACCTTATAGGCCGGCCCCCACTTTTTTTTTCTACAGAACCCCCCGTTCGTCCGCTGTTGGCCCCGTATATTTTGGCGCCTTATAATATAATAAGGTGACTCGGTTATACTAGGCGGAGACTTGTATTCTCGGTTATACTAGGCGGAGACTTGGATTTTCCCTGGGAGTGGTTATCCTCTCCCTGGCTGTGAGCGCATCCAATCAGAGTGACCCGCACTTAGCCAGGGAGAATGAGCTCAAGTTCTCACGAGAATCGCTAGAACTTGAGCGTGTAGACATCCTTGAGCTCATTCCCCCTGGCTAATAGCTGTGCGCTCTGGTTGGATGTGCTCACAACCAGGGAGAAAATAACCACTCCCAGGGAAAATACTAATCTCCGCCTAGTATAACCGAGTCACCTCATTATAATATAAGGCGCCAAATATATGGGGCCAACAGCCATGGCCTCAGTGGGGGCCACCCTATAAGGTAGGATAATAATTAGACTAGAGCTAGTCTGATGAAAGGTCCACTTTAACATTTTTAGTGACTAAAAAGTGATTTTGGACAGATATCTTTGTAAATATTATTTACATATATTATTTTTCATTTTACTAATTAGAAATTGGTTAAGCTGGCTATAACTATTTTTTATAATAGAATATGAATACAGTTAAATTTCTTTAATCCAGAATCAATAGGGCCTGGGTTCTGGATTATCATATATTTTCATGATAAAGATGAGCAAACCTTTTGAGGCTCAACAAACTTACATTTTATTTATTTATTCCAAATTGATTCTAGCAAAGCAAAAGTTGCAGAGAGAGAGAGAGAGAAAAAGACAGAGAGATAATTAGAATTTTCCAAACAAATCTGCATTGTAAGAACCCCAAATATTTTGAAATTGAATGGAAAATATGTACAATTCTGCTTTCTTTCCAAAAAAGGATTAACAAAAGCTAAGTGTTTCTGTCATGGTCTCTCCTGTGACAGAGGTCAGAAGATCTAATAGACTGTCTACTTGTGATGTGATCTGACAGCCTCTTTGGTTTCATTTGTTTCTGTGTTGTTGCTGGTTATGACCACACCTCTTGTCTCAGGTGTAGTTTAAGGGGTCATTCCAACTCCTCTATTTAGTCTGGTCTTACACATCATGCTATGCAGTTGATTGCTCTTTTCTTGTTGTGGAAGTGCTGGTGTTTGGTTCTCCTCTGAGTTCCTGCTGATCCGCGTACTTCGGAGTTAAGTGTCTTTTTCCTATCTTTTGGTATTAGGCCTGAGGGAGTCTCCTGTTCCTTCAGCTGGGAAGGAACAGGTCATCTTTTGTCCTGACACTATTTCCAGGGCCCTTTAGGGTCAGATAGGGATCTAGGATCCTGCGTATGAACATTCCTACCATTGAGTTCTGTTCATACTAATAGTAGTCAGGGCTTGGTTTAGGGATTCACTAGGTGGTGACCTTTCCCTTGTTTCCAGGCCTAGTACCTTTTCCCTTTCCTCTTGTGTTTGGTGTGGAGTTTACTACCCACACCACGCCGTTACAGTTTCATACCTAGAGCATAGCCTCCCAGTCTTTGTTCAACCTTTTAAACACACATAGAATAACTAGGAAAATAGCTAAGCCAGACATCTGCAACTTACTTTTTTATGACAAAAGCCCTTTATCAGAGTAGAGAAGATAGTATAATATTTTCTAGTTAAGAGGACTTGGGGGGGGGGGGGGTCTCTGGCTGGGGTACTAATTTTATTATGGAGACCAATTAATATATGTGATGACTATTGTAGGCTAAGCAATGCTCCTCTTAGTTTCTGGGGAAAATATATGCAAATTAGCATGTCTAACATCAGTTGAAATTAGAAAGAATTACATTTCTCATCTTTTTTGTCAGAAAAGTTCATTTGAATATTTTCCTCATAACCAAGCTATGCAAATAAGCCTTCTCTCTCTTAACACTTACTTAAAAGGGTACTGTCATGGTTGGGAGTGGGGGAAAAATCCCCACCATACAATGAGGAGCAGACAAGATGGCAGGACTGGGAGATAGGATAATGGAGCAGGTCACCTCCTATTGCTTCCCTAATCCTTGCCCTGACTCCTCACCATATGAGTGGACCTGGATGGTAGGGCGGCTTATACCCAGGAACCTCGGACCCTGAGTTGCCCTAATTATCCCTCAAATAGAGAAAAGGCTGAGATGACCTGTTCATCCCAGACACGGATGAACAGGAGTCTTACTGGCCAAGCTGCAAGGAAAGGGACCGGCAGGGCACAGCTACAGAATCGGCAAATAAGAGCCCAGAAATCACACGCACTTACCTGCGGCGGCAACAATGACAACCGGAGCCCCATGCGGACAGGATGCATGGTGGCCCCCTGCAAAGCTGCACACTGACTAATGGTTCCCCCTCCAGGGAACCCTGACACCCCTTTCCGGAGGCACAACACACAGGGAACATGTTTAGCAAACATGCTGGACTACAGACACCAACAGACCAGACATGTAACAACCATTAGACAAGACAAAAAACACCCATACATAAACATCACTGAACATATGCAAGGGTAGCGAAGGGAAGGTAGACAACAGGATGACATAGATGACATCGGAGAGAGACATTGATGTCCCACTAGGTGGCCCTAGGACTGGGCAGAGAAAACACCCAGGGCAGGAGAAAAGCTCCAGCACCAACAAAGGGTGGAGTACAACAGACTCCAGTCTGGAAGCCACAGGTGATAAAACCAAAGTGGCCACACCCAGCCAGGAAGTTAACCCCTCCAGCACCAGAAAGGAGAGGAACCAGGAGAAGGGGAGCAAAGCCCATACATGCTACGACAGCAACGCGTTACGCCTGACAACCAGCATTTACGGCTAATATGTCACGGCACACAACAAAGACCGTGACACTTCCACCCCTCAAAGACCTCCCCAACTGAAAAGGGGAAACTAAGTGGAACACCAAAACAACGGGGAGGGGGAAAAAAAGGACAAGAATCAGTGTCAGTGCAAGCAAGTGTCCCCAAGACTGCTGCCAGCACGCCCGAACCACTAACTAGGAACCGTACAGCCAGCCAACTAACAGCTCGGAGAGACCGCACTGAATGCTGCGTCCACCTCAGACACAGTTCACAACGGAACCACTGAGGATGGACAAGAAGAGATTCAAACACAGGTAACGGTTCACACAACAATGGCAACACCAGTCACCGTGAACCGCACCGTTAACAGAATCTCTCCTTTCACCCTCCGGAGGACAAGCATGCACACCAGAAACCGGCAGGCAACACATGCTGACACCATCTTTCATAGGCAAATGGGGGGCCCTAGCTAGACATACTGTCACAGTGGGGAGTGGGGGAAGACTCCCCACCGTATAGCGTGGGTAAATGGGAAAGAAGCTAGGCCTGGATACCAGGAAAAGGGAGCAGGTCACCTCCTAATGCCGCCCTAATCCTGGCCCTGACTCCTAACCGTATGAGCAGACCCAGATGGTAGGTGGGCTCATACACAGGAACCTCGGACCCTGAGTCACCCTAAAGATCCCTGCAATGAGGTTAGGAGCAGGAGACGACCTGTTCATCCCTGACGCTGATGAACAGGAGTCTCCACAGACCTAGCTACAAGGAAAGGGACAGCCAGTGAACTGCCACTGGATCGGCAGGTAAGAGCCCAGAAACAACATGCACTTACCTGCCACGGCTACAACAACCACCGGACCCCAATGCAGGCAGGAAGCATGTCGGCCTGGCAGAGCTGCTCACCGAATTGTGATTCCCCCTCCGGGGAACCGAGAAAGACCCTTCCGGAGGGACGACAGATAGACAGTGGAAATGTCTACCAACCATGCTAGAATTCAACACCAAACATACCAGACATGGAACACTGAACTAGACATAAACACACACCCAAAACACCAACCACACCAAACAATAAAACAAGTGATGGAAAAAGGACAGGCGGAACAAAGGGGAGACATCATGATGACATTGATGTCTAGCTAGGAGGCCCTCCCACAGGACAGATGGTATATCCAGGAAAAAAACAACACTCCAGCTAACACAAAGGCTGGAGGGCAACTAACCTAAGACTCACAACCACCAGGAAATAAAGAGCCAGAGGCTACACCCAGGACACACCTAGATCCCCACCAGCCAGATAGTTAATAGTGATGAGCGGCAGGGGTCATATTCGAATTTGTGATATTTCGCAAATATTTTGTAGAATATTCAATAGAATATAGTGCTATATATTTGTTTTTAGAATATTCGTCATTTTTTCCATCTGAACACATGATTCCTCCCTGCTTCTTGCTTGTGGGACAATGAGTCATTGGCCCACAAGCAACTTAAGCAGGGAGGAATCATGACTTCAGATGGAAAAAAATGACGAATATTCTAAAATATGCATATATAGCACTATATTGAATATAATGCTATATATTAGTTTTTTAGAATATTCACCATCTGAAGTCATGATTCCTCCCTGCTTAATGACTCTTTGGCCCACAAGCAAGAAGCAGGGAGGAATCATGTGTTCAGATGGAAAAAATGACGAATATTCGATATAACGAATATTTAGCACTATATTCTAAATATTCGCAAATTGGCGATATTCAAGATAAAATCCGCTTTTCGAATATTCGTTCTCAACACTAATAGTTAAACCCTCCAGTACCAAACATGGAAGGGAAGCAGGATAAAAGGGACAGGTACACCTTTTAGTCCTCTAAATATTCCATATTATATTATATTATACTTCTATGCTGGATTATCAGAGGCCAAATTAAAGTAATTTTTTTAGAAACGTTTATATGCCCTGTATGCAAGAGATACTGTATATTTGGATCTCTGGTGATAACATCTTCATATTTGGGATATTATATTGAGTCTCTCTACATGTAGATTTGATGATCCAAATGAAATAGTCACCGTTTTGACAGTCAATAATTTATTTAAATATCATTCTGTCTTTTTGAAAACTTTGGATTCTTTCATCTTCTCTGCTTGATAATTACAGACAGTGGAATCTGTGAATTGCAATAAATTAGTGCCATCAACTTCACTGACAAATGCTGAAAGCCTCTAAGTGCCATAACTACAACTAGGGTTCTAAACGATGATCTGGGCCCCCAAGCAATAAAGGTTATGAACCCCTTACAAAATGCTATAGCCATAATCAATGTTTAACATGCATTTGAGGACTTATGTACAAAATGTATTATCTATATTTGTCTCTTTTCCTGCACTTAAGTTTTAAAGTGACCGTTCAGTTCAAGAATAAGAAATAATAAACAGAACACTGACCAGTGTTCTCCTTTTCTTCATTTCAGCTGCAAATACCCCAATTCCCAGGGTACTTTTCTCTCATCCAAGATGAATGCACCGCTTCTCAGACTACCTGATGCACAATGTGCATCAGTAGCTTAAGACACTTAGACAAGTAGTCCAAGACACTTCCTACTTGTTCAACCCTGCTCTTGGATTGGCCAGCTATGTTCACTATAAGTGCTTGCCAATATGAGGACAGCAGGGTGTGTTTTGGCATGCATCAGGTAATCTGAAAAGCATTTTGGTCACCTTATATGGTAGAAAAGGAGCCCAGGAATTAGTAAATTTGCAAAAGAAAAATAGGAAATTATGGAAGTCCATTGTTTGTTGCCCAGTTTATGTGAATTTGTTTTCTTGAACCAGAGGGTCACTTTAAGAAGTGATCTAACTGGTCTAGGAGTTTTAGTCCCTTTTTAGCCATATAGCTATTAGGCATTGCCTTAATGCTTAGATGGGATTTTCATATTGATAGCCTATCCTTGTCAATCAGTGGGGGTCCAACTCCCGGCACCCTCATCAATCAGCTGTATGAGGAGGCTGCGGCACTCTGGTGAGCACTTAGGCCTCTTCCTGGGTCGTGTGACATAACCTTCATCGGTCACATGGACTAGGCGCAGACGCTACAAGTTCAGTTTTTCTGTCTGCCGATATCAGTGTATAGACGCTGGCTCTGTGCTCTGTAGTGCAGTACACATATATCAGTTGTGTCCAGCTCCCGGACTAAAATAGCTGGCTAGACACAACTGATATATGTGATGGTAGCCTTAATGTGATTTTTGTTCTCAAAACAAACCTAATTGCTTTTTTCTCCCTTTCTTGCCCCAAAAATGCAAATGATTAAACATTTTTCAATATATTATATATGTCCCAAAAGGGTGCTATTAAAAGTACTACTCAACCAGCATAAAAAAACAAGCCCCGATAGGACTATATTGAAAGAAAAATAAAAAGTTATTACTTTCAAAAGGTCAAAACACAGTGTATTCAAGGCCAAAACTGTTTGCAGCCCACAAGAGGTTAAAAATACGTATTTCATCTTATCACTCATTGAAACCTGAAAGCTTTATATCTTAGGTTTTCATTGTGTTTTATTCTTACATACGTTATTACTTTACTTCAAGAGTGTTTCATGACTTCATGATGATTTTTTCCCTTGGTTTTGTCCTTAGCTGCAAGTGCCAAATCACAATGACCTCTATTCAAATGAAAGGGATGCGGCACATTCTATAGCAGCAATCATTTAGACATAAAGATGGTCGCTGCCATTGTAGCTTTAGGCAGAGGAAAGCAATAAATTTTTCTTTCTTTCCTTTTTTTAACACATTGTCATTGAAACACCAATGTGAGTTTTATCCAAAATGACAAGTCCACTAAACCTTAAATACGAGTTGATCCAAAATGAAATTCCACAATGTTAAATTCAGAACATGCAGTAAGAAATATTATGTTTCAGTTGAATGCACACAGAAACTTAATATATTACTGTGTATAGTATGTAGTCATACAGGAGTTTGTAGGAATAGTCTACTCGATTATCATTTTGCTTTATGTGCTAATGATTTATGTCTAGTAGTCACGGCCAGATTTACCTTTAGGCACAGTAGGCCTGTGTCTATAGGTGGCCCTGGGAGAAGGGAGCTGACTGAAGAAACTAGTTACATATGAATACTCTGAACAGTGTGTATTTGTATGAAAATAAAATGTTTTAATGTGTTCATTAGGCACTCACAGGGGAATGAAAGCTGGACACCCAAGGATAGAC